>NC_087463.1:20945296-21259046 GCF_036321535.1 Camelus dromedarius
CCCAACTGACAAATGTGTAGCACGACTAACAAAAAAAGAGACGATGCAAATAACTAAAACCCAGAATGAAAGTGCGAACATTACTTCCAACCTTTCAGGAATAAAAACAAGAAACGATTATAAGAGAATACTATGGAGAACTGTACTCTAGCAATAGTTAAAGTAAATGAAATGGACACACTCCTAAAAATAACCTAAACTGCCTCAATAAGATATACAAAATCCAAAGACACTTATAAAAATTAAAGAAGTTGAACCTGTGATCACAAACCTCCCAACAAAGAAAAAGTCTCAAACCAGACGGCTTCACTGGTGAATTCTACCAAATATTTAAAGAAAGAACACCAACACTTCTCAAACTCTTCCGAAAACAAGAAGAGAGAATGCTTCCTAGCCTTTTCTGTGAGACTAGCGTTGTCCTGATACCAACGTCACATAAAAATATCCCAGGACAGGAAAATTACAGACCAGTATCCTTTATGGCCGTTAACACGAAAGTCCTCAACAAAATACTACCAAACTGAATCCGACAGAATGTTAGGAAAATGATACACCGTGAGCAAGAGGGCTTTACCTCAGAAACGCACGAGTGGTTAAATATAAGAGAAGTCAATCAATGTAATACACCAGATTAACAGAGCAAAGGGAAAAATGATTATGTTCATTGGCACAAAAAAGGTATTTGACAAAATGCAACACCATTTCATGATATTTGGGGGAAAAAATCCCAGAAAACTAGAAATAAAAGAGTTCCCTCAAGATGATAAGGTCACTGATGAAAAGCCACAGCTACTGTTGGAGCCTGTGATTGGGTTAACAAATCGTAGCAGATCCCAGCCGCTTATCTCCTTAAAGAAGATGTGCTGAGTAACTGCCTTGAGGTTTTAGCAATGACCCAGGCCCCTGGCTATAAACGCTGGGCGTGCCTGCTGTTAGTCTTCTATCCCCAAAACAGCTTTGGGCCGGAATGGTAGACAACTTACAGAAAGCTGCAGACTCACAGGTGAGAAGGCCGGTTAGCCGAGGAGGGTAAGATCCCCTGAGGGGGGCAACCTAAGATGGGCACAGCCGCCTGAGTCCAAGTTGTCAAGCAGCTGATTCTCATACGTTCTGCCCTGATAAGCTGAAAGGCTCACCACAAACATGATTCACCAAAAAGGGTCTTCTGACCTTGAGCCAAACACCAACAATAAACAAAGCCTTTGCACTCATTGTGATCCCACCCTGTCCTTCCCTAAATTCCTGCATTCCTCCTCTGACTGTACTCAATTAATATGGGAGATTTGAGAGGCTTGTGGAGTTGGCTCCCGAATCCCTCTTGCTCTCTTGACTTTTCCACGGAGTCTTGAGTAATTCGTTCTGTCTCGGTGGGACTTCTGCTGGCCAGAACCCACAACTGGTGACGAACCCACAAGCTACCATCACACTGGCTGGTGAAAACTGAAAGCTTTCCCTTTAAGACCAGCGAGAAGAAGGATGCTTGCTCCCATTACTGCTACTTACCATTGTACTGCAATTTCTGATCGGCATTTAAACAAGAAAAAGAAATAAAGGACATCCAAGTTTGAAGGGAAGAAATAAAACCATTAGGAAATAGCATAATTCTCTGTATAGAATCCCAAGGAGAATACACAAAAAAGCTATTAGACCATAGTAAACAACTTCAGCAAAATTTCCAAGTCCAAGATCGACACATGAAAATCAGCTTTGTTTGTAGACACATACATTAGGAAAGCAATTTCATTTACCGTAACATCTGAAAGAATAAAACGCCTAGGAACACACTTAACCAAAGAGGTGGAAGACGTGTACGCTGGAAACTACAAATCATTGCTGAAGACAGTTAAAGAAGACGTCAATAAATGGAAAGACATCTTATATTAATGTGTAGGAAGACGTAATATGGTTAAGATGTCGATGCTACCCAGAATGATCTACACATTCAATGTAATTCCTATTAAAATTCTCACAGCTAGGTTTTTGTTTTGTTTTGTAGAAATAAAAAAAGTGACTTTCAAATACATATGGAATTGCAAAAGTCCCTGAACAACCAAAAAATATTGAAAAAGAAGAAAGTTGGGTGATGCACACTTTCAATTTCAAAACTCAGTATAAAGTCACAGTACTCAAAATGGTATGTTACTGGAATAAGGATAGATGTATAAACCAGTGAAATAGAATTGAGAGTCAAGCAATAAAACCCTACATTCAAGGCCAGTTGATTTTTGATGAGGGTGACAAGTCCATTCAATGGGGGAAGAACAATTTCTTCAAAAAATGGTGCTTAGGACAACTGGATTTCCACATGCAAAAGAATAAAATTGGAACCCTATCTCAAACCATATTAAAAATTAGTTCAAAGTAGATCCATGACCTTAACATAAGATAGATCTTAAAACTCCCAGAAGAAAATATAGACACACATTATTACATTGGGTTCTTAGTTAACACCAAAATCATGAACATCAAAAGAAGAAAGATAAATATAAAAATAAAATCTTTGTTCATAAAAGGACATTAGCAAGACTGTGAAAGCACAGCCTATGGAAAAGGTTAAAATATTTGCAAATCATATGTGATAAGGATTTAATATCTACAATATATAAAGAATTCCTCAAACTCAACAAAAGACAGTAAAAAATTCAATCTAAAAATGGGCAAAGAACTTAAGCATACTTTTCTCCAAAGAAGACTTACAAATGGCCAATAAGTCCATGCAAAGATACTCAACATCATTAGTCATTATGGCAATGTAGCTCATAAGCACAATAATTTATGACTGTAAGCCCTCTAGGATAGTTATAATGAAAAAAGCAGAAAATAGCAAGTGTTGGTAATGATGTGGAGAAACTGGAACCCTCATACACTGCTGGTGGACCTGTAAGATATGGAGCCTTGTGAAAAAGTCAGTTCCTCCAAAATCTAAACATAGAATTACCATATGGTCCAGCAATTCAATTCCTAGGTATATACTCTAAAGAATTGGAAATAGGGACTAAAACAGATACCTATGTACCAATATTCATTGCAATATTATTCGTGATAGCCAAAAAGTGGAAACAACCCAAGTGTCCATCAGCATATGGATGCATAAATAAAACATGGTTGTTTGGGGTTTAATTTTATCCCTCCAAATTCATGTGTTGAATTCCTAACCTCCAGTATCTCAAACTGTTATCTTAGCTAAAAATAGGATTGTTGCAGAAGTAAATAGGTAAGATGAAATTATACCGGAATAGGTTGAGCCCTTAATCCAATATGAATGGTGTCTTTGTACAAATGGGAAATTTAGAGATAGACATTCACAGAGGGACGACAATAAAAAGAGGCTAATGGAGAAGATGACCACTTGTAAGCCAAGGAGAGAAGCCTGGGTTAGATCTTCCCTCACAGCCCTTAGAAGGAACCAACCTGGCTGACATCTTATTTGGGACTCCAAGTCTTCAGAACTGTAAGACAATGAATCTCTGTTGTTTAAGCCACCCAGTGTGTGATTCTTTTTAATAGCAGCCCTAGAAAACTAATTCAATGGTATGTACATATAATTAAATATTATTCAACCATAACAAAGTAATGAAGTCCTGATACAAGCTATGGCATGCATGAGCCATGAAAACATTATGCTAGTGAAATAAGGCAGACACAAAAGGACAAATACTGTATGAGTCTACTTACATGAAATACTTAGAACAGGGAACCTCATAGAGAGCACAGACTAAAGGTTACCAGGGGCTGGGGTCGGGGGAAATGAGCAGAATACTCATACAGTCTGTGTTTGGAATGATGAAAGGTTTTGGAAATCATGATGATGCTTGCATGTTTCAAATGGGAGAGTTAAAACAGCCTTGAAGTCTTTGGATTTATGTACAAAAGGAGCTTTTCTTGTGGAATAGAAGTACTGCTCTGGGTTGATATGACTGAAGCACTGGGCACAGACTGGTGAAAGCAGAGGATGGAGGTTACGAGCTGGTGAGGCAGCCGTCAGCAAGGAGCAATATTCAGTCCCAGTAGCCATAAAACGTGGGATACATCTCAATGTGGCAGTTGGTGCAAATGGACTGGTCCCTCAATGTCTACTAATAATCTTTTGAGTTTCCTTTTTAACTTCCCTTCATTTTCCCCATATTTCATGCTCTCACTTAAAAAAAAAAACCCCACTAAGTTTAGAAAAATATGTAGTTGGGAAAGATTGACATAATCACAATACATTATAACCAAGTGATAGATGTTGAGTACCGTTCTTTTTTTTTTTTTTAATGTAATGTCAACTCATTTAAAGCTCATATTAGCAATTTAATTTTCGTATCAACCTTGAGAAGCAGGCATTGTTCTGTCAGTTATAAGAGAGAGAGAAATTTGAGGCTGTGAGGATGTAAAGTATGCAGCTCAAGAAGAGGTGGGATTGGGAAAGGGGATTAAGAATAAGTGTGTCAGACTGACATTCATGGTTATTTCACTGTATCCTGTGCAGGAAAACGTGCAGCCGTGGGGAGGAGGGGCAGATCTGTATTCATAGTTGTGGTCGTCCAGAGGAATGTTTAGCCTCTCTGCTCCCTGGGGAATCGCTCTGCTACTAAAATTTTCTACTGTTGCCTTATGAAAAAAATCACCTTATAATGATTAATTCTTAGGAATATCATAAGATCCAAAGAGTGTAAATCACTTCCTTTTGGATAAAGAAAAAAGATACCATTTTTTTTAAAGACAGAAGACAAATAGCTTAATTAATTAATATTAAGTAAAGACAGATAAGTATGCTTAAATTCTAGCGACTTAAAGTAATTTCAATTGATAGTGCCATGGAAAGTCTGGAAAATGAGAGAAATTTCCACACTGAGGAGTTGAATGGGGCCAAAACAAGAGACACGTTAAGGTCATGGGAGGAAAGGTGAGTGAAGAGGCATGAAGATCTGTGTTCAATAACAGTTTCGAGGGAAAGGATGTAGAAGTGTCTGACATACGATTGGCTCTTGACATCTGAGTGACCTCCTTTCCTTCTCTCCTTCCTTCCTTCTGTTCTTCCTCTTCCTCTAATGCCAGGAAAAAATGCAACTAAATCAGGTTTTCGTAAATCACAAAATAGAACAAGTAGTGCTTTGTTAAGGAGCATCTGGTATTCTGGTGTAGAGCTGTCATGTGCCTTTTGAATATTCACTCAGCAGGGTATCTGCAATTTAAATACCTTGTTACAGTTAACAAGAGTTCTCAAAGAGGCACATTAACATGCCTCAGGGATTAATTCTGGGCTTTACAGACCTCACGTGTGAATAAGGCGAGTCTGTAACATGAGCTGCACACTCTCAAAAGCCTATACTTACATCTTTACAGTTATATTTTGGACAATCAAATATTATGTCTTAGATGGCATTTTAATAAAAAAATAATTATTTGAATACATACTATTAAAGATGTTACTCAAAAGTTCATTCTACATTTACATATTTGAATCAATAGCAGTGTGTTTATACGTCTATAACAGAGTTTCCTCTTTAAAGGTGAAAACTTGTTTAGTATATAATCAACAGTGGGTTAGAATAAGTCAATAATAGGTTAACTCAGAAAAAAGTAAGAATTTCTTGATTTAAGCAGGTTTTGAATCTCATTGCTACTTTAGAGAAAACCCTTTAGTTTAACTTTTACATCTTATAAAACTCTGCCCACATTAACAGAAAAATGATGATTTCTAACCATGAATATCTGCTGTCAACCTCCCAAAGAGTGAAGACCAGATCGATGAGAAGTAACATATTGGAGACTCTATTTTTCCCTCAACATTTTCAGTAAATATGGAAATAAGACAATCTGCCTTTTATATTAGCTTTTTTTTTGATATTTCTTTTCAAGCATTGTTATCACTGAATGTAGGATTTCTTCTATAATTAATAGATACATTTGTTTCAATAATGTCACCACCGTCCCATTGTATGTGTTTCATTTGATTCCCACCAGTAATAAAAGAAGAAGGAGAACAAAAAAAAAAAAAGGAGGGGAGGGGCAGCAGGAAGAATAAAGCATTCTTTACCTCCTTCACTCTCAGGTCCCTGAACGAGCAGCTTGGGGTCTACAACAGCAATAATTTAATTATTACACACTTATCCCTCTGACGTGCACAACTGGGTGATTCTTTTATTAAATCCACTCAAAGACAGTAATTCTGCTGGGAATGCAGACAGACAGTCTCCTGAGTGAATGGCACTGGGACTGGGAGTTCTGCTACCAACCCGCTGCCTGGAGGAACATCTCAGTGGGGGCACTTGGACAGACGTGAGGTGCACAGGAAATATAGGCACCAATTCTGTATAGATGAAGGGCCATTATAGAAAATCAAAGGTTTTGTGGAAAATAAATTCAAAGACAAAGGGAATGACATCCAAAGGAAACAAATTGTCAAAAAAATTATCCAACGCAGGATCCATACATACCCTTCTGTGAATTGTTTGAAAGCTTCCAATGAAGTTATAAAATATGACCCCTTGCAGAACAAAAATCTTGAATTAAAAGGACAACACATTTATCTGAAAAGATAGTAAAATAAGCTCTAAACTGAGGAATGATTTTAATAGTTTTAAATTATACAGAGAATATCATTCATGGAATAAAGAAACCTGCATTGGAAATAGTGAAAGCAGAATTGATAGCACCGAATCAGTGAAGCAGAGGACACACTTGAGAACTTCACCCTGATTATATGTACTAGGAAAGAGAACAATAAAAAGGGAGCCAAGAAATACAACATACACCCAAATATACCCCCAAAAGGAAGACACCCCTGTTCTTGAAGGAAAAAATAGATGTACCTGAATAGAATCCTAAATTCAAAATACACTTTTTCAATTTATAAAATATTTAAAATTTACAAAATATATGAAAATTTCTGAATAATAAAGGGCTCACCATGTTTCAGACCAAATCCATACAAAGTGGTCCACACTAGACATAAACAGGCACTATTAAATATTACACTTAGAAGAAAAAACACTGGATGCAGCCAAATGAAAAAGACATTTGCTATGGTCTGAATGTTTGTGTTCTCTCCCACTCTCCTAAATTCATATGATGAAATTCTAATGCCCAGTGTGATAATATCAGGAGGTGGGACCTGTGGGCAGTGGTTAGGCTCCACCGTCATGAATGGGATTAATGATTTTAGAAAAGTGACCCCACAGAACTCCCTGGCCCCTTTCACGATGTGAGAACACAGTAAGAAGTCGACAGTCTACAGCTCAGGAGAGGGACTTCACCAGGATGCAACCACGATGACGCCATAGTCTTGGACCTCCAGTCTCCAGAACTGTGAGCAGTAAATGTGGCTTATAAGTCACCCAGTTTGTGATATTTTGTTATAGCAGCCCCTGATGACTAAGACAATGTTACCGTCTCCATAAGCATTTAACCAAAAGGAATACCCAAATCTCCTGCCTCAGAAGTAGGGAAGAGCTCACCAACCAAGTGCTTTGGAATTCCAGGAGAAAGAAGTTCGGCAAGCTCCAGATAAGACCACTGTCCTCTGGCTAACGGGAAGAGAGAGTCACATGTGTCCCCACACTGAGGATGAAGATTCAGACCCACTGCGTTCCTCCTCTTCATGTCAACAGAAACCCCCAGAACTCTGTGAGCTCTGAGAGTCCGGAGAAACTTCAGGGAGCCGGGTGCCCCAGACAAGACTGACCGTCCCCAGCATCAGTATCACCCTGTGCGCCTCCAGCACTATCAACCCCACCTTGCAAACACGCCACCAACACAGACAGCCTCATCAGCCATTTTTGTGAAGGCCATTAGGACAAATCTCATTAGGTCTGTGAGCTCTGTTTCAGTGAGTTACGAGAGAGAAGCCCTAATCTCCCGTCAGTTTTTCTTTCTCAGTCTCCAATAGTACATGGCTTTGCGTTTTCCTCTTTTGACCTATTTCCGAACTCTGAAACTCTTTCACTAGATTCTTTGAAATTCACAAATCTTCTATAGTTAGAATTTGATTGCTAACGGTTCTTTTCTGCTTTCTGCTCTAACTGAAATCTTGAATCCCTACTTCAATTAAAAACATAAATAATAACAATAAAAAAAGACATGCTGCACTGTATCCCTCTTAGGTGCTGTTGGTGTTGGGCACTGAGGGCATCTACCACACTATCCATATTATGCAACCTAAGGATCAGTAAATGTCTTTCTTGTCCTCACTGCCACTTCAGATTATTCTCTCTTCCCTTCCTAATTAATTAACAATTCTAATGATTTTGAAGATCATGTCATAAGATGATACCACCCAGTAATCTCCTATACCATCCATCTCCCAACCTCCAGGGCCCTTTGATTTCTGTGAAAGTTCAACTCCTTGTTCACGTAATCAAATATTCCTTGGATCTTAATTCCTGAAGGCTCAAATATCCATGTAGCTGATATTTACAATCAATGTGTCATCGCTCAATTTCCCTTGTCGTTGCCCCTGACATAGCCACTCATTTGCAGGATCACGAGGGATTTGCTACTAGTAACTGCAGTACCTCCACAGCTTTACTTTAAATTTGCCTATCCTGTCACCGTCACTTCCAGTCTTTTTAGTTTCTTCCTCTTGTGTACCGTTTGCACCTTTTTGACTCCTCCAGTCCATTGAGCCTCCCACCTTTGTGCTGTTTATGAAACGCAATGTGTTTAAAATAAATCTTAATTTAATTGAGTTAAAGTTTCTCATCAAAATAGAAGTCCATATTTTCTAGAAGATGACAAAGGATGCACAGAATTCTATGTAGCATTCTTAGTATACAATTTATCAGTAAATGTTAGTTCAGTGATCTGGTTTTGAATCTCTAATATAATTTTACACACGTGCATTCCTTCTACAGTATTTTTGAAAATGCTAATAAGTGATCATATCCATTTAACTTTGGTGTTCACCTGTACCTGCCTGTGATGGCCCTGGGTGCTCATCTACACTCTAGCTCATGAACTTTGACTTACAGGCAGTCAAGCATAGATTGCTGTTGACAGAGGTCAGGGGTCGGTCCACTGGTCAAGTTGTCTCACTGAGCAGAGACAGCAGTCTGCGTGCATCACCATTATAATGCACAAAAGGGAGGAACATTGCTAACATTGCTACTGCTGTTCACTGATTATTGACTCAGAGTTCCTTTAATGTATATGGCTGTTGTGCAGTGTTGTATTTTGGCTTTGAAGGTAAAATGTCCCGTCTTGCCTAAAGAGCAAAAGTCATAAATTTTATAGACACCTTTGTCCTCTGTTTTTATATATGGATATACACATGTAATTGTTTTTGAATATTATTTTATGTAATAATTGAGAGATCTATCCACCTAAGACTGAAGTGCATGTTGCTTTGCATTCTTGGACCTCTTATTCTGGTGACAAAAGTACTTTTTGTTTTTCATCTGGTGATGACCCCTTCCCCCTTCTCAGTCTATGTAATTTTAGTCCAACCCTACCCACCCATGTTTATGAATAATAATAATTATACATATATGTTTTTAATGTATACATTGTGAAAGGATTCCTTCCCCTATCTAATTAACACATGCATCACCTTCCTTATTTATATATATTTTTTCTTTTTTTTTTTTTTGCTCAGAAAATTTTCATTCTCATCAAATTATCTCAGCATGCATGTATGTTTGTAACTACACACAAGGTCAAAGACCGAGATGTGACTAACACCCCAAGTCTTTCTTGTGTTTGTGTGTCTCATTCACTCTCCTACTCTATCCTTCTAAATGGGATTATTATCCTGACTAATATTTGGGTAGTTTCTGCCTGTTTTGAACTCTGTTGATACGAGTTTGTTGACAGGCATTCTTTGCATATGACTTCTTTCAGTTAGCACCGTGTTGAGGAAGTTTAGCTGCATTTCTGCATGTAGTTGCAGGTTTTTGCCTTGCAGTGTGCCACTGTATGAACGTACCCACTCTAAATATGCACTTCATTACTGATAAAACTTAGGTTGTGATTAATTTTGACAGTTCTGAATTAATGCTGCTATAAATATTCTTGTCTAAGTCTTTAGGTAAGCATATTTGTTCATTTCTTCTGGGTATTTACAATAGTAGTAGAATTGAAGGGTCATGGAGCTTAATTCCTTTTTGTTTTCTTAGAACATTTTAAAATAAGCATTTCTTGAGATTAGAATATAGTTTATGCAAAGCTAGGATCCTCCTCCATTTGTCTTGAGATTTTATGCAGTTGTAATATTTACCTTAATACTATATGAAGCTATGGCTAATGTTGGGTTTGACATGTGTGGAAATAGAGGTACCTCCTTGGAGCCAATCATCTGGAGTAAAGGGTTTCATTTCACACCTTTCAATGCCACATAGAAGATACGACTTAATCATAAAATGACAACAGCCCAGAAGAGAATAAAATCACTGGGATTATATTCCTCTGGCCCCCAACTGAAAATAAACCACGCTCTCTCCATGTCTGCTGGATTTTTACAACAAAGTTTTAAATGTGCAATAGTTTTAATTTATAGAAAAACAGCACAGAGATTTCCCTTATGTTCTGTGTTAACATATTACATAACATATAACATAACATTACATTAACATATAACATAAATATTAACATGTTTACGTCATATGGTCATTCTTTACAGTTAATTGACTGACACATCACTATCTGACAAAATATTATAAGTATTTAATTACATTGATTATGAGTGTGTGTGTGATATTATCTCCATATAGCAGTGGGCAGTAGAGAGATGTAGTCTCTCATTACAGTAAGTAACTAGAGGGTTTGATTCAAAGAAGAGAAAAACTAAAGATAAATATACATGAAGGAAGAGAGTACATGAGTACACAGATCACAGGAAAAATTAATGAATCATAAAAATAAACAAGCGGAAGTTGACAGACGTACATTATTCACAAGAATTTCCAAAATATTTCACTGGTGGATTGCTTTTCTCCTGTGTATTGGAGTTGTACGTGCATGTTTGAATAGATTGTCTAGATGAGAGCCATACAATAAAATATCCTGAGATGGAGGAAGGCCTTATCTACACACTTGAAATGTGTCTCATGTAGCTGAGGAACTGACTTTCTAACTCATGTTAATTAATTACATTTTAAATTAAAATAACCACATAATGGCTAGTTGGTACCACGTTGGACAGCACAGGAAGAAATAGCCCAAGCACTATTTTAATTTACTTTTCTTTGTTGTATGTCTTGAGAGCACATTGGTACTTATGTGTATGAGAAATAGACACGTCTATCACTGTTTTTATTAAATGTAATTTATGGCATCACTTTTGCCTCCTTATAAATTTTAGCCCCGCTTTGCATAATAATATTGATGTACTTTTGCTTTTTCAAATTGATTGCTGATTATGTATCTACTTCTTGACATCTATGAACACCTATTATCTAGTCAATGTGTAGAATTCATGCTATTGATTTAAAGGTATTATGTTTACTTTCAAATTCATCTTAATTACCCAGTTGATTTTGCCTTATCTTTCATAGTGTATTTTATTTTGTTTTGCTATATTGTTTACATAAGTCGCTGACACCAGGGGCGTACGTGTTTCGTTTACCACTGTGTCCTTAGCGCGAGCGTGGCCCCTACAAACACAAGTGAGGTAGTAAAAATTACCTGAAAGGATTAATTATTGAATAATTAAGATGCTTTAAAACCTTTTTTAGAGTAGAATACAATTAAATCAAAAAATACTGAATGAGAGTCAGAGGAAATATAGAAACACTTTGCAAATGTTGAAAATGCAACGAGTAAATTTTTATTGAGATTTATTTTTCTCTTAATAAATCTTCCAAATCTTATGGCTCATCTTTAAGTAGATTGTTTAAGATATAAATACAATTATCTAAAGATTCCAGAGGCAATCAAATTTATGTCTGTTATGTTTGCTCATTTTCTAAGGAGTAGTTTCCGTATATGCTAATTGAATGGATACGGTGTGAACCACCTGCTGTAAACTGAACCTATTTAACAACACGCTCCATGTAATAGCTGATCGCTCTTGCAGTTTCTCTTCTATGAGAGCCGTAATGAGTGCACGCGGTGCTCGGAACAGTTTATTCTCATATGGCCGGTGAAGCTCGGCTGGTTGCAGAGGACGTGGGGAGGGAGTACGTTAGGGCATCATTATTGCCGGGGCAAAGGCGTTGCCTCCTAACTGAGCGGAGATCAGGACCATAAGGAAGTCGATTTCTGGAGGTGGCCTGTCTTAGAAACACCCCTGTAATGCCCTGAGGGATGTTGTGGACTGTATCACAGAAAAACAAAGCAAACCTCTGCTTGAGTGGAAAAGGTGAGCAAAGTTAACGATAAGCAGCATGTTTAGTTTTGTTTGAGCTTCCTGGGTGGTAACTCTGAGCCTGTAAAGTAATTTTACATCTTCTTCACCTAAAATACGCAGAAACTCAAAATGACAACACCTTAAATGATTTGAAAAAATATCTAACTTGATTTTCAGGCTGTGGGAGGATAACGTTTCCTGCTTCATACGTATACGCCATTTATCACTAGGTAATTCACTGAACATAATGCATCATTTTCTAAATTTTCTGTAAATTGTTCTGTTCTTGAATCAACCTCTTTATCTCTCTCTCTCTCTATAAAATACCTCGTTATGCATACATCTTTCATTTTCCTACTACCATAAAAAAATCCCGTAGTGAAATCTTTTTGCTTTGTACCGCATCTACTCTTACGCAGCTGAACACGGTCAAAAACGAAACGTGCACCCATGCTGACCTATCAGAGTTTGGGGGAGGGAGTTAATAAGGAGAGTCCAGGCTCTGAGTAAGGAGCAGAGCTTTGTATATACATAATTCATGAAAAATTGTCCCAGCAAATTGGGTTTCCCTATCACCAGATAGATAAATTGGAATGCTCCAGTTAGGGGAACTGAAAAATAACAGCTTTCAGACTCTGTGAATGTCATGACATTCTGATTACTGAATGCTTCAGACTGAGCAAAAACAAACACACTGTTGCGAGTACATAATCAAAACCCGTAGTGGGAGGTAATTGCTAAAAATCCGTTTGGAGGTGCTTAGTAGTTCCCCGTACCTCACGTTTATGGCTTTCCAGGACTGCATTGTTTAAAAACCAGGTTTGTGAAGGCAACGTCCACTGCTAGCTAAGAATAGTCTAGAAAACTTAAGATACCCATTGTCTTAAGATAGCTATGTCAACTGTCTGAAATACTTCTCACATTTTTTGGTATGAATATATATATATGAATGACAGAGACAGAGTCAGCAAATGCACATCTAGCTTTTAAGCATAACTTCTTCCTGATGTGGTTTATATATACAGCTGAATATTTCTCAGTCATACAAAAAATGAAACTTTGCCATTTGCAGCAACATGCATGGATCTAGAGGGTATTAGGCTAAATGAAATAAGTCAGAGAAAGACAAATTACTGCATGATCTCACTCGTATGTGAAATCTAAAATGCAACACAAACCAACAAACAAACACACTAGCAAAACATAATGAAAACAGACTCACAGATACAGGGAAGAAACAGGTAGTTGCCAGAAGGGAGGAAGGTGGGGAGGGGTCAAAAGGTGCAGAGAATTAAGTACAAACGTCTAGTTATAAAATAAATAAGCCACAGGTATGTAATTTGCAGCATGAGGAATGTAGTCAATAATATTTCAATGACTTGTAAGGGGACAGGTGGTTATTAGCTTTGTCACTGTGCTCATTTCATAATGTATGCATATACCAAATCACAATGGAAAACACCCAAAACTAACATAATATAGTACATTAATTCTATTTCAATAAAAAATAACTTCTTTAATAAATTTACAATATTTTCAATAATTTAATTAAGTTGACTTAGAAACAGTCTGTGAAATTAAGGTGTAGCCTTGGTGCAAACAAATGCTACATGAAGAGGTATCAGAGGACAGAACGAAATGAGCAGAGAGGGAATACATAACAGCTCAAAGGACTTCTAGCAACAAAACAAAACAAAACAAAACAATGGGTTTAAATCCTTCCCAAGGAGTGAGGTGGAAAGATTAAATTCTGAAATGGATACCTAAAACATTCTGTATAATGTTGACATGCTTGCAAATTGATCCCTGTTCCTTCTGGAATGTTTAAGACATTTTGAAAGCTATTGTGACAACTTTTCCCCTTTTAATGTATAGGTAAGTTGTTGTCTTTTTATGAATCGTTTTGGTTTATCTGATGTGGTCTTTCAAAAGCATTCAGAGTGGACCTCTTGCCACCTTTGAGACTGAGGAAAACTGCTTCTGTATAAATGTGGAGTTCTGAGCCTGTGAATTACACCTTACTGCAAAATGTTTATTTCAAGTCTTGAAACTGGCACTCTACAGATCCCCTGCGCATGGAATCATATTTACTGCTCAGGTACATGCAGGAGGGTGGGAGCTGGGCAGGGAGAGAATCTGAATACACTCATATGAGGGAGGAAAAAGAACAGGGAAAGCAACACCTAGTACTGATTTAATTTTATGACAAGTTTGAGAGCGTTTACTCTTTGAATTAAATTGTCCTGCTGTTGAACTCACTGTGCACATTCCAACTTGTTTAAAAGTGAATGTATCAGGAATAAATCTCTCTAAAATACATACTGTGAAACTCTGCTGTTCATTTCTTGTAGAATGTGAAATATCTTCCTTCCCTACATATATATACATATATAAACATATATATCAAATAGATATGAGTATCTAAATAGCCCTATAATATCAGAAGCCACCTTGAAAATACAGCTCTTTTTGATTTCTATAGAAAGTCAGTAGGATTTTTTTTTAATTTGATGAGAAAATAATTAAACTATATTTTTTAAAATAATTATAACAGCTTCAAAACCTATTGTTGTTTAAGAAACATGTTTTCAATTTTACTCACTTGAAAGTAATTTTTGATAAAGGATTTATTGACAGCAACCATAATGAATATTTCATGATAAGTAGAAATAATTAGTTTTATTTGTGAATTTTTGTTTGTTTGTTTTTTAAAAGAAGGAAAAGGTAAAGAGTGGAGCCTCTGAGAGGTGATAAAATAACGCCAGAGAACTGTAAGTCACCTAAAATCCCACAAGCCAGTGACTAGGAAATGCGTGCATTACAAGGCTGAATAGGAAAGAATTTAAAATCTGTTACATGGTGTCAATCAAGGGGCAGCAGCCACTGCTCAGTTTAATAACCTCTCCTACCCGTGTTGATGACAACACAAAGAAATTATGAGCTGCTCAATTTCAAGAGTCTCTTCCCTTGTGTGATAGCAATTACCTGGACTTCATCTCTGCAGCTCTAAGACATTATAGAGAAGTTCAATATCTGTGAACAAAAAGGACTCTCTTTCCAATCTACACAAGAAAAAAGAGATCCAAATGGTCACATTTTGGAAAGCTATAAAGTGATCATGTTCTTTAGAAATATAAACAGAAAAAAATGCATTCATGCACTTATAGATTATGGAATATATACTTAAATATACTTAAAGTCTTACTAATTTCTGAACAGGACATTTTTGTTTGCATTATATTCATGGTTCAGTGTCTTAATGTAACATCCCAGTGACATAAATCTTACATAGATAAGACTACTCAATTATAAAATTAGTAAAACATTTTGAAGTATGCTTTTTTCAATGTTCCGCATGGAAACCATGGTTTTACACTGGTGCTAGGTTAAGAGTAAAATTCCTAGTAGGTAATATTGATCTCTAAATGAGCTCTGAAAAGCACAGCTAAAGGTGGTGTCTTGCTCCAAGCAGGCTGTTACAACAAAACAGCAGAGTGTCTGGCTTATAAACAGCAGAAATGTGCTCCTCACAGACCTGGAGGCTGGGAAGTTCAAGATCACGGTGCCAGCATGGCTGGGATCTGAAGCCCCTCTTCTGGGTTTCAGGCTGCTGAGTTCAACCTCTTGCTGCGTCCTCACAAGACAGAAGCATCAAAGGGTCTCTCTTGAGTGTCTTTTAAAAAAGCCGCAATCCCACCACGAGGGCACTGCCCTCTGGAGCTAATCACCTTCCAAAGGCTCCACTTTCTAACAGCATCACCCCGAACATTAGATTTTCAACACATGCATTTGGGGGACACAGACATTCAGACCATAGCAGATGGTGTCTGTATTTTTAATCAGAATGTCACCTTTAAAACCAGCACTTCCTACGCATGTTTTATTTGAGCTGAGGGGAAATGACAATCAGTGATTTTGTGTTTGGCAGTGAAATTCAACCTATGGCTTATGTGAACTTTGACAATTAGTTATTAATTTATTAAGTACATGGGCCAATTAAATAACGATGAATCCCACCCCATACTTATCAACACCATGACATGCTCTCTATCTTTTAAAAATAGTTTAGCATCTTCTGAAATACTTCATGTTTAAGACATTTTTATGACAGTGATATATGTATCTTTTTCTATAAGAAAAGCAAATGTTCATTCAGTTTATTCTCGCTTGTCAATATTCCATATTGTACCACAAATGTCTTAAACACTGCCTAAAGTTTCTTCAAAGAGAAAATATTCTCTAAAGAGAAAATATTTACTGTATATTGATTTCATTTATAAAATTTCAATGAGCTGTTTTTGCTGATGCACGAGGCATGCAAATGTTTACAAATGCAAGCTGGTAAGATATCTCAATTTCAAAAGGAAATTTTTGAAAAAGGTTTTTATCTAACTAATATTAGAAGTGATTTAAATTTTCTTTGTGGGAGAAAACATTAGTTTTACACTTAAAACAGACATATTTTATCCTGAAACCCAAAAGAGGATCATAAATAATAAAATAAGCAGCCAGTCTATTAACTATGAATATAAATTTAAACTACATAGGTTAAATATATTATTTTCAGTGAACATTGGTACATAGATTACAAGGAAAAAGCAAACAACCAAACAAAAACTTGAGTAAAGTTTCATAGCAGACATGTAGTTTGTGTAGAGCTTAAAAAATACACTTTTATACTATGTGTGGTCTGAGTGGTAAATAAAAAGCAAGCTAAAATATGAAATATATTTGAATCAGTAGCATGTAAATAATGTCTGTATCAGTAAAATATGTGTAAAGAAAGAAACCTGGATGGATTCCATCATTATATTTTTGAGATTAATGTTATTGTTGGGGACGCTTTTTGCTGCTACATTCAAATATTAGATGGAACACCGTGGCAATAGTTCACCAACAGTAAATGCATACTTATTCTGTTAAAATTTTTGTTACATTCATCAAAATTTGGTATGAAATTTATATGATTATTTGAGAAAAATTGTTAATTTTTATTAGATAATATCCTAATATTTCTCTGCATAGGCGTAATTAAGAAATAAATCAGGGTAGGATATTCATGATGCAGACATGGTAGATGGGGAAATTTTTCCTTCTCTTCTTAAAAGCTTCTATTTAACACATTGAATCATTTTCTGTAAGGTTATGAGGTTATGATTTTTTTCTGTCTTATTTTATTTTAGTGATACTAAAAATAACCCCCCCCCTTTTTTTTTTTCAATTTAAGGAGCACCAGACACCAGAGCTCAGCACCCAAGTATTAGCAGAGCAGCCTCACTGTCCCTGCTCGCTCCCCACGTAATGAACGCAGCCCAGGGAAGGAAGATGTGGGGATACAGTTAGTTTTGTATAAATAAACAATCTTATCTACTAGAAAACATGGGAAGGGAATTGTCAAAAAGGATACAACGTATTTAAAATACTAATAGAGTGTAAACTGGTACCATTTTGCAATTCAAATCCAATGAATTGTTTTCTCAAGTTGTTCCAGAAAATGAATATAGCATTTTTTCCCCTCAACCCAATTTGTTCACCCCGAAACTAACTGGTTATTTTCAGTAAATATGGTTAGATTTTAAATCCAAGTACCTCTTCCCTTCTGACACTTGCTCCAGAAATACTTCTCCCATGTGGAGTCATTTGTTATAATTTATTTATTCTGCTTCTTATAATATTGGCATAATTATAAGGGGGATTTACTCTATTTACCCTGATTCAAATTTGTATTTTCTCAACAATTGAGAATAATAGTAATAAAAAAAGAAACATTGAATAAACTAGCATGTCCAGCATAAAAGAACAAAATATCAAAATATTGATGATTCAGTGTAAACCACTTCATCTGAATCAAAATAAAACAACAGCTTTATCAAGACCACATTTTTCCTAAATAACGAAGTATTTAAAAATATTATTTACATATTACAGAAAATTTCCTCTTGTACATTATACAAAGCATTATAAAAATTGTTTCAGATAGACCTGTAAGTAACATCATAAAAAAGTTGAGCCCACGAATAACAAACATACCTTCACAATAAATGAACATCACAAGCAAACCCAATATTCACTTATTGGCATAACAATAAACTGGTTTGTTTCTTTATAACCTCCTCCTACTCTCTTGGAAAAAACAAAAGCCCTCCTTATATTCCAGTTCTGTGTCTATTCTGCACCTGTACCTATAGTTGGCTGGAGAAAAATAAAAGCCAGAAGCGCGAATCTCAAGTTGGTCCTACTTGCGGAACTGGCATTGATACTGCATTACAATTCCCAGCTGCATTTGCTGTCTTATTTTCCTAAATGGCTGCTTCACATGTTCTCCTATCTCCTGAATTTTCCCACCTCTCTTCATCCTTTTGCACACTCAGGTGTTAACATTGCTTCTTATTTCACTAAGAAAATTCCAGTTATTATATGAAAACTTCAGCAACCTTCCAAACCCACAACTCCCCTGCCTAAGTGCTCATATGGTGCCTTCTCCCTCTTGTTATGGTGAAAAAGTACCTTCTTCTTAAAAAAATATACCATATACAAGAATGAAGCATAACAAACTATCAGTATTGCTTAATATAAAAGACTTCAGCTATTGAGCAAATTAAAACACATGAAGTCCACAATACTAAGCAGTTCTTTTCAATTCATGAATGTATTCTGGACCTTCCTCCGTGAGAAACACAAATGCCACGTATGCACTGGGTATTGTCCCATCCTGTCCTCTTAAAGGCATCACTCCACCAATTTTTTTCCCTGCCACTTGTCACTTACCTCTTCTGGACCATCCTCATCAGCATTTAAATATGCTCTTGTCTCTCCCACGTGAAAAGGAACTTTCTCTTCACCTCATCATTCACTCCAGGTCCATCTTTTTTCTAGGCTTCCCTTTATCTATTATGTGCCTCCTAGACCCTATTAAAGCACACACGCAACCCGCAAACTATGCTTGTAAAGGCCCCGACGACCGACGTGTCACTAAATCCGATAATAAACTCATTTTCCTCTTCCATAACCCCTCAGCATTATTGAGCAGCTCACCCTTTCCTTCTCCTTACAGTGCTTTCCCTAGACCATGCTTTCTCGGCTTCCCTCTGGGCGTCACTGCCCGTCCTCATCCTCCTTGGCTGCTTCCTCTACTTCCTCCTAATTTACCAACTTCGGAGATTTTCAGGGCTTAGTCTTTGGTTCCTTCCCTTCTGTATCTACACGCACCCCCTTACGGATCTCATCTAGACATATGTCTTCAAATATATCTCAAGTGTGTATGTCAGGCCTGTTGACTCCATTCTCCTATATCTGCTGATCTGTGACCTCCCCATCAGTTCATCTAACCGGCATCGCAGTCTTACCACGTCCGAAGCTGAATTCCTGGTCTTCTTGCTCTAACCTGATACAGGTGTGTACTTTCCATTCCTCATAAGGAAAAGCAGATTGCAGTCATTCTTAGCTTTTTCTTTTGCTCAATAAATTCTCTTGGCTCAATCTTCAACATATTTATAGAGTCTGACCATTTTGAAACCACTGGACCAGCGGGTCCAAGCCTGCAGCATCTTCTTAAACTAGCTGCCAGTGAGATCTTATTAAACTGAAGACAGATGATGTCACTTCTTTCCTCTCAGCCTTCAATGGCTTCCTATCCGTTTCAGAGTAAAAGCTGAATCACCACCCCAACTCGCACCGCTATCCATTCCTCCCCAGTCTACTCTGCCTTGGGCGCCACAGGCATGCTCTCTCCTCAAGGTTCTGCACGTGCCAGGCTGTCTGTCTGGAAAAGTCTATCCCCAGAACTGTAAACGGTTTCCTCACTCACCTCACTCCTGTCCTTGTTCAAACACCACCTGCCCACTGAAAGCAAGTTCCATTGCTCTTTAAAATACTGATAACTCTGCCATCCCAGGAGTCCCCGTCACCTTTGTAGTGTCTTGTTTTCCTCCTTACATCTTATCACCTTCTAGGACACTACATTACCTTACTGTGTCTGTTTTCACTCTTTCTACTGTAGAATGTGAACTTCACAAGAAGGAGATTTTTTACTCCCACTGTAGTCCCCACTATTTTGTCTCCCACTATAGTCCCAGAACCTAGACCAATTTTTGGTACAAGAGAGGCAATCAATAAATCCTTCTTGAATTATATATGATGTGATCAATTAACGCAAGTGAATTTAGCCAAATATGCTATTTTCCCACTGCACAAAGAAATTATATTAATTCCGGGGGGGAGGAATAGTCACCATAAAAATTTGGGGTCAGATATATTTTAATGAAATAGAATTGTATACCTTTATCAAATAAAGAGAATTATTTTTAACTTTGATAAAATATAACAAAAGTACATATATATGCCTAATGTAGTTTAATCATGTTTAAACAAATAATACAATTTTACTAGTTATAGCTCTGAAGCTTTGATATTCATGAAGCATACTTTTGTAACACTATGTATGGAAAATGATGAATTCTCTTTTCTTGATTTCTAACCCATTTTAAAATTTTTGCATTGCATCATATGTGTTTAGAGAAGTAGTCAAAAATATTGCATTTGGAAGTCAGGTGTTTATTACAGCTATTTTGTTGGTGCACAGACTAAAATAAGTATATAAAGCGATCCCAAGAAATATGTTTATTTTTGTGTTTTTTTTTTTTCCCCAGAAAAGCATGTGGGTGTAGTATTTTCTGTTCTGTTTGCTTGGACAGAGAGAGCAGAAAAAGTGGGAGGAGCTGGAGGAGAAGGAGTGAGGCAGAGAGGGGGAGATGACACGCAGAAACCCAGTGGATACATGTCAAAACAGCACATCCACCTACCTCATTTTTTTCTTGGTTTATGGCTTGGCCTTTAGACATTCCATAATTTTAATTCTAATTTTCAGTAGCTTGAAATATTTATATTTATAGCTAAATTAATGTAATGTGGAAATATGGGCACTGAGAGCTCCCAAAGGAATAATAATTAATTCTGCTATAGTGTAATGTTTTAGATTTATCCTTCTATTTGCATGGAATTTAAATCATATTGTCCCTTGTGAGTACAAAATAGCTTACCTGCAATTCTAGCTCACTTTGATTCGGTGATAACACTGTATTTCATGTTTCAGAGCAAATCTGCTGGTGAGTTTTAAAGTTAAAGCCAATGGCACAGCTGACTTTATGAGAGATGTTATGTCTCTGTTAGGCCCTTTCTATAGTTAATGGACTTAAAATTTCAGTTTATCTTAAGGTGAACCACCAGTAAAACAACTGTAATCATACTGTTATCCTAAGAGACATTGGGTTTCAAATGAGATTGAAATATATTCTCTTCTTTACATGGCTTGTATAACACCTAAAAAGATACAGTTGAACTACAGTTGAATTAGAACACGTTATTGTTCAAAAAATATGCTTTTCTTAACAGCTCTAGATGACTAATCTGCAAAAGATAAAATGAAGGAACAAGAAAAAATATTGAATATGCATTTCTGCTCATATTTTTGATGTAAAAATGATTTAAAAGTATTGTTTTGTGGTTAATTTCTAAAGAAAATGATCACACCTGAAATATAAAGCAGAAAAAAGGCAGAAGTTGCAGGCCACCCGGAAAAATAAATGCTATTATAAAAATAAATATGATGCTCTTTTATGTCTTAATGTTAAAGCATTAAAGTGTTCAACTCCATGGTGTGCAGAGTTTCTAGTTTGTTGTAGGAAGCAGTATTTCCATAATTAACACTGCAGTGAATCTTATATCTTCAGTGAACTGTGCTGAAATATTTGCTGGACATTGGGAGTGGATAGAAGGAAAAAAAGAATTACAATGTTTGCTTTCGTATTTGTTAGAACCGCATATATTTTATCAAGCAAGTTACCAACATGGTTCCCATATGCTTAGGGAAATCACTGGTTTAAAGTAACTTGTTTATATTTTTATTTATGTGTGCAAATGTATTACTGTCTTAGAAAATATTTATGCTCACATTCTCTTCTCTTCTCATTTATTATTTTAATTTTTATTTTTTTGTTAGGTGAGGTAATTAGGCTTATTTATTTATTTATTTTAATGGAGGTGCTGGGGATTGAACCCAGGACCTTGTACACGCTAAGCACGCGCTCTACCGCTGAGCTATACCCACCCCTCACTCACATTCTCCATTTTCCTAAAAAACAGAAGCAGCATGTGAGCAGGCAGTTAATGCTATCTTATCTTTTAAAGATAGTTATTGAAACAAAAGCTTAGCTTATATGTAATGATAAATATCTCACATCTCTATTTTAAAAATAAGGAAATTACTAATTTGGTATTGATAATGTTGGATATTGCCTAAGACTGAAACATATTGTGTGTTGCAAAATATTCTGATAGTTGTTAAGATAGAATGCACGGAGCTATAATGTATCTATACCTACAGATAATTCTTTCTCCCTCTCTCTCTCCCACCCTCCCTTTTTTCTCATTTTCTCTTTCTCATCCATCTATCATGTATTTCTCTGTCTGTCTATCTATCTATCTATCTATCTATCTATCTATCTATCTATCTATCTATCTATCTATCTATCCATCCATCCATCCATCCATCCATCTGTCCATTCACTGGTTAAAAAAGCACCTTTTTTCCTTGTTGGTAAATTGATGTTATTAAACAAACAAAAGGGGCTCCCATACCATGACAGATACTTACTGCAGAGAGAAAAACATTATTAAGGCTTCAACCCAAGGGCACAGAAGGAGTTTTGTCCTATTATACAAATCAGGGACAGTTTTTACACTTTTAAGAAATGAAAAAGTGTGGCACGTGACAGACAGTGTGGTGGTGTATATGTTTTACCAGCTGCCAACACACAGAATAGATAAAACGAGCCCCTGGGTGATCCCTTTGCTGTTTTCCTTCCCGCTGCAATCTCTCAGGTAAAGAGTTGTGGACAACTTTTCCTACTGGGATTCTTCTGGACCATTGTTTGGAAAGTATAGCTTTCAACAAGTTAGGGTAATTTTTCCTTTACCTTTGACTTTGTTAGAGAATATAGCTTTATCTAGAAAATTGCGATGGAATGTTTTTCCAGCAATAACGTAAATGCTCATTAAGTGATCACTAAGTCTAGAGGAGTATAGTGTTTTCTAAATTATTATTTTATTTCTAACCATTAACAGAGGGTAAGTATTCTTCTATAACCCACTGTTAGATGATTTTCACAAAAGTAAATGCTCATTTATTTACTTAAAATTACATCCAACAGTTATTGAAATGAATTAAGAGGTACAGGGACTATAATTTATCATCAGTCATGGATCCTATTCCTAATTCAGTGCCTAATAGATACTAGATGCTCATAAGTTACTTGAATGAATAGATGAGTGAATGAATAATTGCAAATATTAAGATAAAAATTTATGCAAATAATGACCAATTTAAATCTGGATTTATTGAAAATATGAGGTAGGCAATGGGTGTTCACTTTCAAAACTTACCAGTACACATTTCCATTAAATAAAGAATTTTTTCAGTGCATTTAAAATGCTATTTAAGTTCTCAAAATTTGGTGTTCATTAAACACTTTTCAGAAATACACATATTATAAAAATTGTGAGATAACTAAAGTTGGAAACTCATTATGACTTTAGCAACTGAAACAAAATATGTGGAAATCAAGGCCATTAGTGGGTTCTAGTATTTCAAAACACTTTCTGTCCTATCCAGCCAGTGAGAGGTACCCCAAACCCATCAGCCCCCTAAACTTCAGAATGACGCTGCTTCATGCATTTCTCTGTGTATTGTCACATGATTCTGAACATAGGAGAGGATTCAGATTGAAGTGTGGACTCTCGAAATTCCTTAACTTAAAAGAACCCTAATAAATCTACTGCTTCCTGATCATTTGAAGTAATTCAGAGGCTACTTAACCTGAGAGATTAATGCCATTACTGGTACCCTAACAAACATGTCCCCCACCCCCACTAGAAGCTGTGCTATTATTCAGATTAAACTTAATTTGTAAAGACCGAGTCATGCTCTGTGATTAGGACTGAAAATTAATCACTCCAGGCTAATTCTCGACCCTGCACAGGAAACCTTGTTAAATGAGAATCAGTGCCACCTGGAGAATGAAAAATTTTGTGATGTGTTCATGGAGTGAGAATATTTTCAGTTCCTAACTTGTAAAATAAATGCAAAAGCAGAACATGAATTTGAAAGTTTGTGGGTGATGAAAAAGTGAGGGAAAAAGAGGGGAAGAAATCTAATCATTTCTGACAAACAGAGACCAAAATATAATTCATAGGCAGCCTGCCTGTGCACCAAAGACGAAAATGTTAGTTCCAGCATTCTGTGCACCTTGTTACTAAGCTATCAATCACAGCCTCCAGATACCAATTAGAGGAGGCCAGGTGGGAAGGACCCACCTGAGTCTCCTCGCAAGCCCTAGGTGGGAAGCATTTTCAGTGTAAATGGAGAGTCCTATGAATGTGTTTTCAAATGACTCATAAAAGAAACCTAGTGTTCTTTCTACTTAGGTTTAGAACATCACTTTTAGATACTCCTTCTGGCTGAGCAGAGAATTAGAAACTGGAAATCATTTTCAAACAAACATTCTACCTGCTGGCATATAACTATTAAATTCATTGGGCCAATACATTTCATATGAAAACTTTATGGTATAAAAATAAAGTGAAATGATTTTCACAGTTCTTTTCGGGCACTGGTATTGCAATCTACACAGGGAGATAAAAAGGAAATGGAAAACAGTAAACAAACTATACACTAATTTAAACTGAAATGAAAATGCACTTTTTTATATCCATCTCCTCACATTTAAATTATTAGTAATGAACTTAGAAAAGGAGAGACTGTGTATTAAAAATAAAAACGCCTTTATTAATGTTTATATGCAGTGAATAGAAGTAGATATTGTTCTTATTCACTGAAAGGAACATTAACAAGCTTTTGTATAATATTAAAGTTAGGATTAGCATTACAGTTAGGGATGTAATTCAGAGCCATGGATAGAACGCCTCTTGTTAAAGGTTTTAAATGTAAAACTCCAGTTATTGACAAATGTACCTTTCCCCATCTTAGGGGTGATAACATTTGACTTTATAGTTGTGATCAATCTATACGTCATATTGCCTAGTGCCAGTTTTGTCTCTGTTTGATGTTCATTAGGGAAGTAAACTGTTATTTCTTACCCCTTCTTTGATTTATTCTGAAGAGGGATCACGGGCAAGGAGATATTCATGAGTGTAAACCAGTTCCTCTAATGCAACTACTCCTGAATTTCTGACACTTTATTTTATGACTTCCAATCACCTGTACTTGGCGCAGTGCCACTACTTCAGCACCTCTCACCAGACTTTCTTTGATAATTATCTTTAGAGACATTTGCCAAGAGAAAGTGAGGACGTGTTCCCTCTGGCTGTGCTCCATGTAGTTAATCTTACAGAACCACAGACTGGCATACTCCTAGACGAACTCTGTGCCACAGTCTTTTCCATAAATCGGCAGCACACTGACAGTGAAAATTGGAGCTCTCCATACTCACGCAGTGTCCTTTCAGTTTTATGCTTTTAAAACTGAAAAAATTTAAAAATTATCCATTAATTTGTGGAATGGATTGATTATAAGCACAATGTGAAGTCTCTTTTTCCTTAAGTTTCACTAATGGGCTGGATACAAGAATTAGATGACTCGGATCACCCTCGCTGTGTTAGACCAGGCATGGATTTCATTTGCTTTTGTTTACTGAGCACGATTTGCATCAGCATTCTCCCTAGGAAGCAATGCCACTTCGCCTGCTCGCTGAATAAGGGCCAATGTGGGAACATTCAGGAGATGGATTATTGATCTTGGTTCTGGTTTCCATAGATTTTATTCTCTTAAATTAAAAAAAAAATACATTTAAGGAGCCCTTTGCAATGTTTTGTCATAAATGTCTAAGTTCTTGATGCATTAAAAAGGCAAGAAAATATACCTGAAATATAAAGCTTATTCCCTATAACAGTACTAACAAGACCATAAATATCCGCTCCTGATCTATATCCTCTTTATGTTTTTTGAGACAAAATGTCTGCTAATCGTAAGGCTTTCAATCATATATAATTTTGATTTGGGCAATATAATAAAAATCAGAGATGTTCTCAGAAACGTTTCTAGTCTGTTCTCCCTCAGTGAAAAGATGAACTAACTATGAAAAGTTTTACGCTGAATTACTAGATCAACTCTGGGACTCTGTGCCACAGAGAATATCCAAGATCTGCTATCTTCTTATTATATTTTTAGCTTTATTTTGATATACAAAAAATGCACACGTTTAATATACACATCCTGATGCATCTGGGCGTGTGCCCATATCACCCACGGTATCATCACAACTAAGGCGCTAAACATGTCTACATCTGTCGCCTCCAAACATCTTCTTGCATCCTTTTGTGGGTTTTTTTCTTTGCTTTATTAGCACGTAACATGAGCTCTATCCTCTTAATATATCTAAAGTCGCACAATAGTTTTTAAGAAGCACAGATGCTAAGAGTATTGTTACCAAGAGGTAGGTACCATGTTGTACAGCAGGTCTCTAGAACTTGCTCAGCTTGCACAGCAGAAACTTATACTCGCTAAGAAAACAATCCCGCATTTCCCCTCCCTTCAGCCCCTGGCAACCCATTCTACGCTCTGATTCTGTGAGTTTGACTGTTTCGGATTTCGCATATAAGTGGAATCACGCAGCGTTTGGCCTTTGATTCCTGGTTTGTTACACTTGGTGTGATGTCCTGTAGACTCGCCCATGTTGTCACAGATAGCACGGATTCGCTTCTTTTTTAAAGACTAAATAACATTCCACTGTCTATAATTTGTCACATTTTCTTTTTTTTTTTTAATTGAAATATAGTTGATTTACAATGTTGTGTTAGCTTCTGGTGTACAGCATAGTGATTCAGTTATACATACACATATATATATGTAAACTTATTCAAATTATTTTTCATTCTAGGTTATTACAAGCTACTGAATACGGTTCCCTGTGCAATACAGAAGGACCTTGTTGTTTATCTATTTCATATATAGTGGTTTGTACCTGTTGATCTCAAACTCCTAATTTATCCCTCCCCCTTTCCCCTTTGATACCATAGGTTTGTTTCCTATACCCCATTTTCCTTATGCATTGCTTCACAGTGGTGGCATACCCAAGCCTCAGACTAACTATGGGGTTGCAGTCAGTGTCAAACCTCTCTCCTGGGCCAGGTTAGAGAAAACCGTTCAGAGACATTGGCAAGTATATGTTTAATGAATTAGGTCTTATTTTAACCAGAACATGTTAAAAGCGAGCTATTGTATCAATTTGGATAGGCTAGGTTATGTTGTGATAAGAGATGACAAGCTACCTCCAGCAGAGAGAAACAGAACTTGACTTCCAGCTCGCACGGCATCCCCATCATGCCTCAGAATCCAGCCTGAGAAAGCAGGCTCTGGCTGGAAGAGACGGCAAGGGTAAATGTGGCAAACCACGCACCGACCCTCAAAGCTTCTGCTCAGAAGTGGCATCTGTCACTCATGCTGCCTGCTGTCACTAGGGCAGGGAGGTGTGTGCCTCACTTCCTAGAAGGGCAGCGCTTATTGGTCAATAAAAATACAATATATTATAGACATTTATCTGCACAACCCACCCAAATGTTGCATGTATTAGCCTTTTGTAAAAGAAAACCCAGATCTGCCCTTAAGGCACTTAATATATATCCTTGAAATTTCTCAATTAGTCTCCCTTCTTGTCCACGTTTCAGAAGGATGTTCCCACAGGGCTCTGGGGCACGTGTCCACTGTCTGCCCTGTCATGGTGATTGTGTTTAGTTGACGTGATGTATTTGGTAAGCACAAGGGCTGGACTCCTTGGATTCACCTACCAGCTCTACACTAAATAGTTGGGTCCTTGGTCAACTTAGATAATCTCTTGGCATCAGTTTTCACTTTAGCAAATTGTAAATAATAATGTCTGCCTACCTCATGGGATTGTCATGAGGATTAAGTAGGTACATCTGTAAAGTGTTTAAAAGAATGTCTAGATCTATTAAGTGTGTTTTAGTATCATATACTTAAGGTTTTTAATCTTTGGTTAACACAAATACGAGCCATATTAACATCTGTGTTTCTGACAAATGAACAGCTGTAGATTTGTCAGTTAGAAGATATTAGGTGTATTTGAATAGACCAAATGTTAATTCATACTTTAACTTTTTGAAAAATACCTTCTCTACTTCAATCAGTGTAAAACATGGGGTTTTGTTTGTTTGCTTTTGCCTTTTTGAGGGGGTTGTGGGAGTGTGGTGGGTGTGATAATATTGACGGACGCACTATAACATGTTTGGTGAAATCTTAATTCCCTCCTCCTCCATGTCCAGCAATGACACTTTTATTTAAGCATTTTTAGTATCAAGGAAATAATACTAATAATGAAAAAATAATAGCAAGTGGTATGGTTTAAAATGTAACAGGGCATGAATCAGTTATCATGCCAAGGAGTTTACTATGCAACTTTATATATTGAAAATAATTATATGTTTTCAGTTTCTAAGTAGTTTCATCCCTATTTTACAAATGAGATCACTGAGATTTAGAAAGTGGAGCCATTTGTCCAACAATATAGAGCAATGCACGTGTTGGAAGAGGATTTATCCCAGACTCACAATCTATTCACTACATTTATGTTAGCACATCATTTCATTATTTCATTCAAAACCTTAAAAATTCTAGAATTGAACATGGGACAAATATTTGTAATGTGAGTGAGGCAAAGATTTCTTTAAAAAGAAAAG
Organism: Camelus dromedarius; assembly: GCF_036321535.1. Lineage (NCBI taxonomy): Eukaryota > Metazoa > Chordata > Mammalia > Artiodactyla > Camelidae > Camelus > Camelus dromedarius. Next base: position 20,974,332 of record NC_087463.1, read on the forward strand.
ATCAAATTATAAAATTTAAAAAAGTAATAAATTAGACTCCATCAAAATTATAAACTTAAAAAATATTTTGAAGTATTCTGTGTAGAAAATATACAGGTAAACCACAAACCAGGAGAAAATATTTACAAAATATATATGTGATGAATGGCTTGCATTCAGAATATAAAGAATTCTTACAACTCAATAATAAGAAAACAAACCAATGAAAAGTTGGTTAAAGGATTTGTATAGTAAAGGTGATGTACAAATTGCAAATTAAGCAGATGAAATGATGTTTATCTTCAAGCGTCAAATAAAACCCACACTGAGAAATGCTGGATACCCACTAGAATGGCTAAATGAAGAACCCTGCCAATACCAAGTGTAGACAAGAATGTGAAGCAAATGGAAATACCGTAGCTTGCTCATGGGAATACAAAATCGGACAGTCACATTAGAGTATGCAATTCCTTACAAGGTTAAAATTCACTCCCCATACACCCCAGCAATTTCATTCCTAGGTATTTACCCAGGAGAAATGGAAGCATGTGTCCCCAAAAAGATACATGCAAATGCTCACAGTATCTATATCCTTCTCTGCCAAGAACTAGCGATAGTCCCGATGTCTATTCTATCAGTGGATAAACAAACTACCGCATCTCCATATGATGAAATGTTACTCAGCAGTAAAACACAACAAATCACTGATACATGTCGCAACATGGATGAATTGCAAAAGCATTATGCTAAGGAAAAGAAGCCAGGCGCAAAAGATGTCATACCACTTACGCTGTTTATGCATACTTCAGGAAAAGCCAATGTAGAGTGGCAGCAATCAGATGAAGGGCTGTCCTAGGCTGTGGATGAGGGAAGGGGGCTCTGCAAAACTACAAATGTGTGTAGAAAACTTTCTGAAGTGATAGGAATGTCTTCCATTTTAATTCTATTGTTATATATACACAGATATTGTCAAAACTTAATAAATTGTACACTTAAAATGGATTAATAAATTGTATGTAAATTAAAACAGTAACTTTAAAAAGTAAATTCCTATCAGTTTTATGCAAAGATCACACATCTACGTGTCATATTCTTCTGAAATAAAATGGAGATATTCATAACATTTTTTTTGCCAATTTCAGTAACTACAATGCCTGTCAGAATCCTTACCTAATTTAACATAAGAAATAAATATCACAGCAAATGATACATATATATACTGCCCATAAGAAAGGGGAAATTGAACTAATGAGGGTTGGAGTCACATACAACTTACATATTAACAAAAATTTGGAATATGTGTTTGTATTTACCAGTTTTGGGCTAGGTCCATAAATTAAGTGCAAGTTACGTTAGTCTGTTCTGTTTGTCTATTAGTGGCATCTCCAAATGAGTAGTTGATATCTTGGAAATTTTTTTAAAGAGCAGTACATAGGCTGACATTTCTAGTATGACCAGTTTAAAACCCAAACTTTCCCTGTGAGAGCCATGCAGGATTCATCTAACATGATATAAACTGTAATAGCAGTTTCCAAGTTATTCTTCTCACTTGAAAGTTTTTGAAGGAGCAAATTCTTGCTCAAATTTCTCCCACCAGTAGAGTTAAATGCAGGCTGCTGTAGGTGGATTGCAGTGGACGCCTGGACACCTGCTGTTTTTGTCCTCTTCTCCATCCCCTGAGGAGTTAGCCCCTTGGACTCGGGTTCACAGTCTGAGTGCTGCTTTCCTAAAACAGTCTCGATAGGAAACCTTATTTCCACTTTTGGATTTGCAAAGTCAACAGAAGGATTAGTTGAGGACCATTTAACTCAAACTATAAAATGGAAAATATATACACTTTCCATTTTCATTTAGGTAATTTTGCATGTGATAGCCCATTATTGGTAATCGATCGTATTTAGATAATTTCCAGTTCTTATTTCACAGAAATTAAGAAGAAAAAAGGCTCCAGTTAGCTGTGATTAAGGACACTGTCGGTGGTCTGCCCTGCTCGGGATCTGTTTTTTTCTTTTATTGTCCATGACTTGTGGACTTTTAAGAAGGGTTTGCTACCTTGTTTTATTTCTTATAGATTGAATCAGTCATTATTATTCACCCTAGGACGTTCTTAGTTCTTTTTAGCAGGGTAATTATTTTTCCAAGGCTCTTAGCTAAAAGCTTTCTGTCTATCAGTGAAAATCAGGAAACCGCTACTGCTTGGCTTGCCCAGTCCTGCGACTTTCTGACTCTGAGCACGCTCCCTGTGTGAAGCCCAGCTGTCCCTGCATTCTGTTTGCACGGCAGGACTGCGGAGTTTTCTATTGACTCCTCTTAAGAAGGGATCTTTCACATTGAGCCTGTCCTTCAGAAGGACATCCCTCACTCAACAGAGTCGTGCATATCCTGACACCGTCTACGTAACAGTAAACACCCTCTGCAGTGCTGTTCATCTCACATTTGCTGTTATATTTTAAAGTTTTGTTATATGCTTATGGTGCTATGAAGTATAAGTGACTTTTTCTCAGTGTACTGACCTTCAAATAAATATGCGCTTGTATATTGTATTTTGCATTTAATTTTGACTACATATTCTTAAAACTTGTGCTACAGATCTCAGATCTCACTGATTTCATAAATACTTCACCGTTCATCACCGTTGTTTTATGATTGTATCATGTCGCATAAGTTTTAGAGAACTTCACAATATTAAGATGATCAAAGTTACTTTTATCTTTGTGGAATTGTTAATGAGTGTACTTTACAATGGAAAGTAGATTTATTTCATTAATAATGAGTAATTTCTGCTCTTTGGAACTCCTTACTTAATATAGAAACATATATGCTTTCAGAGTTATTTGTTTAAGGTTTTATCTAAAACCTTTTTATAGTGAGATATCTGTCAGATCTAACCATGCAATCAGTCATGTGCTTCTCTAGTGAGGCGCATGCGGGAATATCAGATACAGTATGAAGTCAACTGGTAAATTAATGGTAGTATAATGTAGATACAGAGATTTTCAAATTGATAATTTTGAAAGTAGTGATAATTTTAGGTAAACAAAATAGTTTCTTTTTAATTACCTCTTGTTAATTATGAAGATCTATAATCTTGATAATACCAAATTAAAACAATTTAAGCCATAAGACTGTCCCAACCTTCATTTATTCTTTTATTAATTTTTCTTCATACACTCAGGGTCCTCAGAATATTTGTGAACCCTCATTTACACTTCAGATCATAAAATACAAGTGTTTGGTTTACCACTCTATGTTCCCTAATTTTGAATAAAGCAACTGAATTGTATTTAGCTTTGAGCACATAGCTATAATATTAAATATTAATGTAAACTCGAAGTTATCCACTAACATCATTTACAAGGCAAGAATTTCCTTTTCACCACTCCTTTTAAACATTGTACTGGATGTCTTTGCTAATGCAATAAGGCCAGAAAAGAAAATGAAAAGTATACAGATTGTGAAGGAAGAAATAAAACTCTCTTTCTTGGCCGATGACATGGTTGTCCTATAGAATATCAACCAAAAAAAACCTCTTGGAACTAACAAAAGATTATAGCAAAAGTCGATCGCTTTCCTATAGATCAACAATGAGCAAGTGAATTTGAAGTTAAAAACATAATACTATTTATACTGGCAACCACAAAGCAGAAATAAGAATAAATCTATACCTTGGCTCATACCCTCCTTCCTTCATCTTCCAATCTTGCAAATATTGGTCCAGTCTCTCTCTAGTCATTTCCTTCTGGACCATTTGACTCTTTCCCTATACTGCTTTTAAGAGCTCATATGACTAGAATGGGTCCACTTAGAAGATTCAGGACCATCTCCCTATCTCATAGTCTAGAACCGTCATTGTATCTTCAGCATCTTTTTCGTCATGTCAAGATTAAATATAATCACAATGTTTGGGATCAGAATGGGAACATCTTGGAGGGGGCATTATTCTGTCTACCAAAGTCTGTGTATGTAAGGTGAGAATCAAAAGAAATATGAAATAATGAAAATATGTACGTTGAAGGAGAAATAAAAGAAGAAAAAGGGCAAATGGGACAAACAGGAAACAATCTGAAAGGAGAGGATCTGAAATCAATGAAAACAAAAAAATGTGTAAAATATGAAATGATACCAATTACATAGATTAATCTAATATTTTCTTGCTTGTTCTTAAAAGAACTCTATGTCAAAATGATATCACTGATGATTTATTTTTTCTAAATCTTGAAAGAAAAAAATACAAATTTGAATGCAATTTTTTAGATTATAGGAAAAGAGAAGAGGTTTTCCCACTTATTTTATATGGGTGGTATCACAATGTTGGCAGCAAAATCTGCCAAGAAAATTGGAGTAAAGAACTACTATTAAGAATAGCATCTTCCTCTGAGTGCAGTTGGGCAGATTCAATAAAATAATACAGATAAATCCATTTAGGACAGGAACTGGAAAAAACAGAAGAATAAAAGAAAACTATAGGTCAATATTTCTAAAACTTTAGAACCAAAAATTCTATGGAAAAAAATCACAGCCAGTGAATATAAAATGGATCTATTGTGGTCAGTGAGGTTTGCTTCAGGGAGACAATGTTGTGTTTACAGAGAAAATCATTCAATATAAACCACCAATGAATAGAATTTAGGAAAAGTTGTATGATCATCACAGTAAAAGCTTAGACAAGGAATTTACTGTTAATCAACACTTCTGTATACTAAAATTTTCCATCTAATACTGAATGGAATTAAACTTTATTACACTGAGATAGAGTGTCTACAAAAATAAAGCTACTAGTTGTAATCAATGCTAAAACATTGACTACTTCACCTTTGTTTGGAAAGACTATGATGATCACAATAACTTTCCCTGTTTGGCAAGGTACTGGAGGTCAGAGCCAAATAAGAGTTGAGGAAAATAAATTTTAAAAAGAATACGCTTTGTCTATACTGCTACAATTGAATATTATACATAAATGAAAAATAATAAAATACTGATTTATACAGTAACATGAATGAATCTCATTGACAAATTATTGAGCTGGAGAAGTCAGGAACAAAGAGAAGATTCATGATGATTTTATTAAGATGATGTTCAAGAACAACTGATTCTGCTCTATCAGATTAGATATCAGAACTGGGTTTACATTTCATGGGAGGGTATTAACTGGAAGACAAAAATTGGCCTTCTGTGGTGACGGCAATGTTCTGTATATTTATTTTTTGATGGTTATGTGGCTGACAATAAATGTAAAATTTTCCTCTATTAAATTCATATTCTTCAATGTTTATCTGCTCAATTCAGTTTTTGCATTGACATTTCATAACAGCAGCGTGTATTTTCAAACGCTTTTAGTTATGTAGTAATAATGGCATAGTTTCACTGAAGGAAAATAGGAGGTAGGAATATGGGGGTTAGGAGCAAAAGCTAGGACCATGGACAGTGGTCTCATGCCAAATTGGGACGGAGGGGATTGTTACCAATAAACTATAATAACCATATGGGTAATGTTTTGCAGAACAATTTTAAACGTCCAATTTCTTTGGTAATTTTAGTTAGGTATATGGGAATCATTCATGTCCCATAATTCAGTTAGGCACTCAGACTAAATATTTTATGGTCTCATCTAGAGATGTGCTATGTACGGACCATTTATGTACTAAGAAATATTTACTCACTGTCTTATGACCAAAGACTCCTAAGGCTGAATAATGTGTTTAAATGACTGCTCTAAAGGGCAAAAATGGGTGATTAAATAAGATGAAGTACTCTTTTGGAACAAATGCCTTCATGAAGTTACATTAGAATGAGTTTTTACTCCTTACGATTTAGTTATAAGCATTGCTGACAATAGAAAATAAGACAACATATATTTTCAGAACAGGTTTTGTGTTGGAGAGTCAGGAACAGGAAACAGATCTGTTGAGAGATTTTCCAGCACATCGTAAATATCCAGGAGGCTTAGTAAAACAATAACTAAGAAAACCATTGTCATTCAGGATGATGGATCTGAGCTGAATTAAACTTTCTACCTTTCGGGCTACCCTTATTATTAAGGAACCTTTAGGGCTTTAAAAACATAGACATACAACGCACATGTGCATGTTCCAATGTACACATTGATTTGAATTAAATAAAACCAGCAAGAAGTAAGGTATTTGTCAGCATGCCAGGTTTGGACGGCTGCAAACTTAGTGAGGCCGAGCCAGTAAATATATGGTGGAACATAAAGAACTGTTATAGATCCAGTATACCAAGTCTCATACTGAGACACATGTATTTTAGGGCTAAAGGATAGCATGGAATGCTTGCTGCCCACCTGCATCAGGATGAGCGCGTCTTAGAGCTGGGCCCAGTCTTAGGGAGCTGGGCCCACGTGGACTCTTTGGCAGGAGTCAGTGCTGCAGGTCCGAGTGACACCCTCGCTGGGAATCTCTCTGTGCTGTGAAGGCACTACCTGACTTCCTGATATTTTTTAGAGAGCATCGTTCCGACACGATGAAGGGATATTTTGGACTGTGTCTTTCAGTCTTGAATATATTTTTCTGAAATTTAAAGAAATGCAGATGATACCATAGGAATAAACTCAAGGTTTAATCTTTGTTTGGAAATCTGAAACTAAATCTCCTCATATATTCTTGAATGGATCACGTGAATGCAGAACCTCGACTTGTTTCAGTTTCTGGAAACAGAATTGTTACAAAACTGTTTCTCTATGACTTGTCTAGAAATAGTTTTGTAATTATTAGTCATTTATTTTTGATCATTTCAACCCCACACCCATCCTCAGGAGGCTCAATTTCATGTTTCAAGGCTCCAGTTGTTACTGTCCTGGGGAAGAAGGAGGGTCACCTGTAAACTTGAGTGAGGATGTCAGTGGCTTAAAAAACCAAGGTGCCCAGACAATCTTGAGACATGAGATTAATAAACTAGAGCACACAATGAAAATCCTCTTTCTGCTTGTTTTACTGTCTTTTATGAAACCAAATTGCACATATACCATATAAGATTAAAGTGTGTGAGTGTGTGTGTGTGAACCCGTGCGTGTTTCCTCATGGATGAAATTGGTTACCTTGGGAAGGCAGTGTGAGAGCAGAGTAGAAAGGCCATGTCGTTGAGACTGAGTGACCTTTTAAAACCTGTGTCACCATTTGTAAGTTATTTCAATTCTCTTCGTTGGTTGTAAAATGAGAGAATAAAATTCAATAACAACAAAAGTTGTTATAAAGGTCAATGAATAATGTTCAGTAAGTGCTTGCCTCGGTGTTTTGAATATGGCTGTGTTCAGTGACTGAATTATTTTACTGAACAAACTTACTAAACAATAAGTAATTTGTAAAGGGGATTGGGAATCTTTCAGATATATTCAGCCAATCTCCTTTTTACAAAAGCACCGAGTTTAAGAACAGAATCAGTCCTCAGGTCTATCATTGCTGAATCCTTATTCACAGGGTCATCAACATTAAGTGTTTACATGCGAATCCCGTGCTGTCTACAGCTGTATATGTATGGGCCCAAATAAGACAGTGCTGGGCAAAGTACAGTTATGTAAACCCCAAAAGGAGGGACCCCATTCCCTTCATTGCTAGTATGGGTCGTGTCAGTGTCTGATCAATGACTGGATGACAGAAAACATATGTGCTGACATCTCTAAGATCTGAGCTGTTAGAACAGAGACTTGACAGGTCTGACACTGGCTTGTGCAGCTCTAAATGAAGATGAAGAGATACTACCAAAAAATGTTATTTTTCTGAAACTCAAGTCTTCAAATGTACAGAGCATTTTAAAACTCAAGTTGAATACTACATTCTGAAATACATAAAATACTTTTATAACTGCATCAATAAGTAGTGTTGGCAGAAAAATACAAGTATTGACTATTTCCAAATCAAATATACCTTTATATCTAATTAGATCATTTTCTTATCCAGTCTCTATTGAAATATGCTTGCTTTGGAACTAAACACAAACTTGCTCACTATTTTCTACATGAGAGGAGCAAATTTGCTCTCCAGTGATTAAGTAGAAAAGAAAATGAAAAAGTGAATCCAAATTCATAGATTTTTTTTTTCTTTGAAATATATCACCTAGTTCTATAATCTACTTTCATTTCCTCTCATTCAACAAATATTTACATACTTATACTGATCCTGAATATTACAAATATCAGATGAAATATATAACATGAAAATGCATGAAACACCAATATCAAAGTGATTGCAATTAAACTAATTATAATCTGAAATATAATATACAATATATTAAAACATTACAATCTAAGTTATTGATGACGTATTATATAATTCTCTGCTAATATAGTGCAATAGATTCAAGTCATATTTAGTATGTAATTATATTAATCAACTAGTTCATTGACTGATAAGTGTAATACACTGTTTAAAATCTGGTTACAGGAGGAAATACAATTTTAAGGACTATCATACTTTAATGTCAATTACACTTTTGGCTTTATATTCTCAAGGATTTTTTTATCTTGAATATTAGAACACTAAATTTTGTTTTTAATAAAATAATATTTCTGTTGAAAAAGAAATGGGCTGCTAGCTCTGTTTTTAATCTCATGGATTTAGAATCTTGAAGAAGGCACATGCTTATGGACACTGAGGCACAACATTGAATTGTGATTAATATTCTGAATTTAGTCTCAGCACTGTAAATGCCACTGCTTTCTGTAAGAGTAGCTTCTAATCCTATGAGACAGTTAGCAGAATCATTTATCTAGTAGAAGGGCAAAAGTTTCCTCTTTCTTTGCTCTAGGGAAACGGTGTGTGTTTATAGGAGCATATCCATGTGCACAATGACGTGAATTAAAATTGACCAAATCAATAAACCTCAAACTTTTCCTTTTCATTGTAAACTTTTAAGGAAAAAAAAAAGATTGAACAGATGTCTGTCTTGAGCTTCTCAACTGATATTGGAACTTGAACCTGTTACAGAATACAGAGCTTAACCAATTTGATTTTATGGATTTATTTCTTTTTATCACATTATTTTCATTTTATTAGGATCTTTAGGGATCAGCAAAATTAAATTCAGATGTCCAATTGATCATGTATCAGAATCATGTATTTTGAATTTATTTGTATTCTCTTTTCTGTTTTCTGTTTATAATCAAAACTACTAGTTGTCCTTACCACTTAACAAAGTGATCTGTGTGCTTATCTCAATACCCTGACTCCATTCTGTTTAAAGTTTATTGATGTATTTTTACTTGAATCTAATTGAAGAGTGCTTCTAGAGCCGTGGATACACTAGATTTCTACAAGAGTTTTAAAAAATATTAAATCATTCTCAATATCTTGAAGGAATATTTTTTAAATACTACTTTTAAAAAAAATAAAAGATTGTAGTTTAGATGAATCCAGAAAGAGTAGGTGTCAAAAAAGTAGATGTGATGAGGTTGAAAGGCTGGGGGCATCAGACTGCGGAACTACACAGGGCACACAAGTGCTATAGGCTGGCCTTTAGGGTATAAATCTTAAATAAATATGAATTTTAAGAATAAATGGCTAATTATAATAAAAGGTAATATATATAGATTCTCAATAACAAATATTGGGAAAGTAATGTCCATGCATTAAAAATATACCTAATCATAAATAAATTTCCTACTTGTCCCCAAATTATTAGAAACTGTGCAATTAAAATTCAGCGAAGTGTATCTTTTAAAATTTGTTTCATTGGTTGGACTTAAACTCCAACAGTTTTTTAAGGCTTGTTTTTTTCCTTAAGAAAACCTGGATGGAAAGAAAATGTAGGACAAGACTGTCTGAAACTGACATTTGTCCTTAAGCTTAAACACAAATGACTCACCAAAATAAACATAATGCATAATTCATTAGTGATAAAATAATCATATTAATGACCCATATCTGGAGTCAAAAGATTATAAGTGTATTACACAGGTATTAACTTGTAAATTGCTGCCAGATTTATGGATTTAGCTGATCGAATGCAGTCTTATTAAATGTGTTAATGATGTTTAAGTGGATACGGAAAATAGAAAAATTCATCATTAAATATTAAGCTTTGCTAACACAGATTTCCTTCAGGATAAGGAAATAAGCTCATGCTATTTTCAGTAGGCAAAAATGTATTCTTGCGAAAGCAAAAGCAAAGACAATACGTTTTCTGAATGGCAGTCTTCTAATACTGGTCTGGCCCTTAGACATAAAAAAGAATTAGCCCAGTTCATGTGATGTACATACAAGACAAAATAACAATTATAACTAGAAAAATCCATGAACATTTTAACATGTAGAATAATGTACATTCCATTTAACTATATAAATGTATGTGTATTGCAAATAAAATTATCTAAAGCAAATTTCAAATTTAAACAAATCATTCTATTATGTAGTTGGTACAAAAGAAAAGAAAAGACAATTAGTTTCAGGTAATCTATACAGGAAAAAAGGTCATATTTATTTTACTTAAATTATGATTTCTAAATGTGTAATTTTATATACTGTGAATGAATTATTTTATAAATAATCAAAAAAGCTTATGTATATGAATATTCAAATAAGGAGGAGAGAGCGTATATGAAAAAAAGGATGGTGAATTAAATATTAACACCCACATACATACACGTATTGAGGACCATATCTGAATAAAAACTTTATAGAGACTTCTAAAGACACCTCTAACTCTCAGGAAGCTAGTATTGTTTGTTCACTAATTAAAGATATGCTCCAATGGTAATACTGAAGAAAAAGAATGAAGCTGGAGGCATAACCCTCCCAGACTTCAGACAATACTACAAAGATACTGTAATTAAAACAGTGTGACATTGACACAAAAACAGACATCTGGATCAATGGAACAGAATAAAGAGCCCAGAAATAAACCCACATACCTATGGTCAAGTGATCTTCGACAAAGGAGGCAAGAAAATACAATGGAGGAAAAGACAGCTCTTCAGCGGCACTTGGAAAACTGCATGTAAATCAATGAAGTTAGAGCACTCCCTCACACCACACACAAAGATAAACTCAAAATGGTTAGAGACTTAAACAGAAAACAGGACACAATAAATCTCCTCAAAGAGAACAGAGGCAAAATATTCTCCAACAGAAATTGTAGTAATGTTTTCCTAGGTCAGTCTACCAAGGCAATAGAAATGAAGGCAAAAATAAATAAATGGGACCTAATTAAACTTACAAGCTTTTGGACAGCAAAGGAAACCATAAACAAAATGAAAAGACAACCTATGAACTGTGAGAAAATATGTGCAAACAATGCAACTGACAAGGGCTTAACTTCCAAAATATAAAAACAGCTCATACAACTCAATATCAAAAAAACAAAACAACCCAGGCAAAAAATGGACAGAAGACTTAAACAGACATTTCTCCACTGAAGACATTTAGATGGCCAATAGGCATATGGAAAGAAGCTTCAATATTGCTAATTATTAGAGAAATGCAAGTCAAAATTACAATGAGGTATCACTTTACATCAGTCAGAATGGCCATCATTAAAAATGATAAATGCTGGAGAGGGTGTGGAGAAAAGGGGAACCCACCCACACTGTTGGTGGGAATGTAATTTGGTGGAGCCACTATGGAAAACAATATGGAGATTCCTTAAAAAACTAAAAATAAAGTTACCCTGTGACCCAGCAATCCTACTCCTGGGCATATACCCAGAGAAAACTCCAATTTGAAAATAGCAGCACTATTTACAATAGCCAAGACATGGAAACAACCTAAACACCCATCAACAGATGACTGGATAAAGAAGTTGTAGTATATTTATACAAAGGAATACTACTCAGCCATGAAAAAAGAATGAAATAATGCCATTTGCAACAACATGGATGGACCTAGAGATTATCATGCTAAGTGAAGTAAGCCAGCCAGAGGAAGACAAATATCATATGATATCACTTATATGTGGAACCTAAAAAATGACACAAATTTATAAAACAGAAACAGACTCACAGAGATAGAAAACAAATTTACTGTTACGAAAAGGGAAAGCTAGGGTGAGGGATAAATTTGGAGCTTGGGGTTAGCAGATACAAACTACAGTATACAGAACAGATAAACAAAAAGGTCCTTCTGTATAGCACAGGGAATTACATTCAATAGCTGGTAAATAACTTATAATGAAAAAGAATATGAAAAAGAATGAAAATGAGATAGAATTTATATATGTATATATAATGAAAAAATATTTGTATAACTGAAACTAACATATTGTAAATCAACTATACTTCAGCAAAAGAAAAAAACCAATAATAGTAATATAGCAGTAAAAATTAAAAATGAAAAAAAGATACAATTCCATGGTACACTTATTTCATTTCTGGACAGTAGTCTAAATTTTAAATTCTATCTCTTTCTAATTAACTAAAACATTTGGATTTTCCATTGGATTAAAAATATTCTATCCTTAAATCTCTATGTTGCTGATGTCTATATACATAGAACAGATTCTTGAATTAGTCTGCCTTATGCATTGTAAAAGTAAATGATTGGTCCTTAAGCTTAAGGAATAGGTTAATGAAATTTTGTGAATTTTTATGGAAGAGTAAAGGTAATGAGACCATCTTATTAGTTAAAATTTTATGGCAACTTGTCAAATTGCTTACCATTACAAGCATACTTTGTAGAAAGTTTTCACTATATCTTTAAAAATTTCACTGAGAATTATTGTTCTACTTTTTATTTTTTTCTATATCTCAACTCTATGAATGCAAACTAATCGACATTTGTGGAGTTTTATCTTTTCCAGCTGGAGCAAATAAATGTACTAATTCTTTCACGACTAACTTAGGGTATTATCTGTAATATTTTAATTTAATTACCAGAGACACTACTTAAATAGCATATTAAATCATAGCTTCAATAATTGATTTTGTCTATACTTTATTCATATACTATTGATTTATCACTAAAGAAATTATCCATCTACCAGAAATCTACATGGCATAAAATATATGTATTTATATACATATTAAATTAGTTTCAAATTCCTTGCCTCTAGAAATTTGCACTCCAAAAGGCATTTACCATAAACACATGTTTATGTGACAAATAATATGTGATAATCAATGCAAATATAAATGACTAATATACTTAAAAAATTACAATAAACTGTTATTTTAGAACTTACAAACACCCTAGTATTTTTAACATAATATACTGTTTCCATATCTGGCAATGACATGCTGGCACATGCGTGGCACTCAAACTGTGTGCAGAATAAATGAAAGCATAAGAAAGCAAATGCTTTTAACAAAGTTGGACATGTATTGTTTTTGCAAAAATCCAGAAAAAAAAAATCACACTCACTATTCAAATCTGAATTCCATCAACAATATAAAATGGCAACTTTAAACCAGGAAGTAGCAAGGAATTATACTGCAAGACATATGTGTTTTTTACGTGTTTCTTTATTTGGGGCGTTAACATTTACTGTCTCTGTCCTGGCATATGAAAACCCAGTGGGTACCGATGCTTCATTGCTTTGACATATGCTCTTTCATTTGCTGAAAAGAACAAGAGGCAGTAGATTTGGGGAGGGGAGATGCAGTTTCTACCCAGCTGTAATAAAAACATTAACACGAGAGATCATGTCCAGATAATGTATTCTGAACCTCTGCTAATCAAGATGAAAAGAGCTCATTTTTAAAATGATCTCAACTCTTGTTGATTGAATGTCTCAGCTATAGCCACTCTTGACAAACACTTTCTGAAACTCTCAGATTTCATGGTAAAAATTTTTTTGAAGCAGACTGCTGTAATGTAGTAAATGTTTACTTTTCCCAGGTTAAATATTTTAATAATGCAGGCAAATAACCAGAAATAAACCTCTTACATAACAAATGTCAAAATTAGTTTAAAATAATACAGAAGAAAACCTGGCCTTTTAAAAATAATAGTTTTATATTAAAATATTTTCCCAGACCTTAGAAAAGATATCTTCTTCCTTCAATCTGTGATGCAATCTTAAAATTAAACTACACTTATAAGACCATACTGTCATTCGGATCAAGTCTTCTGATTTAAAACAAACAAACAAACAAACAAACAAACAAAAACTAGACATGCAGAAAAAATATTACGGAAAAGGAACTGTGAAGGAACATTGAAGTAGACAATCAGTGATGAAAAGAGGGGCCGAGACCTGGCGTAGAAGGACCAGGTATATGAGTGCAGTGTTTGATGCTGCTTTTCCCACTGAAGGATCTTGTTTCCCTGGAAACTGCAAAGGGAAGGCGGAAAAGGGCTGAGTAGAGTATATGGCAATCTCGATGTCTGTAATGACGAAAGTGGGAATTCAGGTCCCATGAGAGATGAGAGAAACCTTTGAAATATGCTGGAATTAAAGTTGGGATCCTTGAAAGACTACATATTAACACAGTAAGGGTGAATCAAAAATACAGCAGCCTCAAAAAGAATGTAGCTTGGAAGAAAAGTATATTCTTGGAAGAAAAAGCTAATGGTACAGCCTTAAAATATGCAATGCGGAAATTTGACAGAACTAAAGGGAGAAATAGGCAAAACCATAATTACATTGGAACATTTTACACATATATCTCACAAATTAACAGAAGAAGCGGCCAAAATATATCATTCATGGATATCAGAAATTTGTCATTCTCAACAAATTTCAATGAATCAAATTTGCACTTGTTGCAATAACATATTTTGCTACTTAGCCATGCTGACAAAATATAAAGCTTTCAATACATATGGTAGAGAGGAAGAAAGTTTACAAATGATTGAGCGAACACTAGTCTTGAGAAGACAGAAAAGGAAGATCAATTTAAACTTAGCAATAAATTAATGTTATAAAAGTAGTATCTGACAGCCGATCAACAAAGCCAAATCATGAGACTTTGACAAGATTAATAAAATTAAGAGCACAGCATTAAGACTGAGCAATAAGTAAATGCAATAAGTAAATGGAGAAAGGTGGAGAGGACAACCACCGTGAATTAAAAATATCCACTCATAATAATCCTAAAGGCAATAAAAAGGTAAAATAAGGGCAGTCTGAAAACTGATACCAATAAATTTGAAAAGTTTGATGAAATGGAAACATTTCTTGAAAATTATTTGACTTAAGAATACAACAACTATGACCTATCTTAAAGAAACTGAATCCGTATTTAACAAATCTTCCTACAGTGAAAATCCAAGGTTCAAAAAATTTCTCAATGAAGTTTTCCAAACACTGAAAGAAGAAATAGTATAAGAATGTATCTTACAAGTTGGTTTAACATATGAAAATAAATCAACGTTACTCAGTACACTAACTGAATGAAAGTCATATGATCCTCTCCATAGATGCACAGAAGAATTTGATAAAGTTCAAAGTATGTAAGTAGAGAGAAAATGCTTAGCAAACTATGAATGGAAAGGACTTATATCATCTGATAAAGCATGAATTTTAAAAAAGTAAAGAAAACTTCATATTTATTTATAGAACTATTCCCCCCGAGACTGAGAATGAGAAAACAATGTCTCTTGTCACCACTTCTATTCAAAATTGAAGGTTCTAGTTCTAGCTAGCTCCATTAGGAAAAAAAAATGAGGATTGGAAAGTAAGAAATTAAAATGTCATTTTTTTACAGAATATGTGATTGTATAAATTGAAAATTCAATTAACCTAAAGATAAATTTGAATTAACAAGGGAGATTAGTCAAATTACTGGATACAAGGACGATAGAGAAAAACTGTTTTTTTCCAAACCCCATCACACCCATTACTTAAATTACGAAGTGTTATAAATGCTACTTACCGAATAGCAGACCCAGTATTAATCATACCACTTCATACGATTTGCAAGCCACCACTCCAGTCTGGCACTTTTAATCTTCTGACCTTATTCTATTTTTTTCAAGACTTTATTTTTCTAGAGCAGTTATAGTTTCACAGAAATGGAGAAGAAAGTTCAGAGATTTTCCATCCATGTCCCCCTGCCTCCCCCGTTACCAGCATGGTACATTTGTTAAAATTGACGGACCTACATTGACAAGTTACAATCATCCAAAGCCCATAGCTTACCTTAGGGTTTACTCCTGCTACTGTTCATTCTGTGGGTTTAGACAAATATGCAATGACATATCCACCGCTATAGTTCATACAGAGTAGTTTCATTGCCCTAAAAATCCTCTGTGTTCCTCCTATTGATCCTTCCCCTCCATCCTCTGGCAACCGCTGAACTGTGTTACTGTGTCCACAGTTTTGCCTTTTCTAGAAAGCCATATAGTCGGAATCATACAGTAGGTAGCCTTTTCAGATTGGTTTCTTTCACTGGGCTCCGTATGTTTTTTTCTTTTAAATCCTTCCTTTAATTCATTTTCTATATTCAGAATAAATTTCCTCAGATAAAAATTTAATGAAATTATACTCCCAGGTTGTTGTAATAGGTTGTGACAGAATGAGGTTCCACTAACAATGAATAGAAAAGGCCAGCTAAATGACCAAAATCTGGTATTTAAAAGACATCAGATGGTTGTAAAAGCAACAAAGAGCAGATGGACTAAAATTTCAGTGTGAGAACAGCCATCGAGAGTAAGATAACCATCATGAGTTGTTGCGTTGATTTTTCTGTTTCTGCCTTTTTTTGTGTGCTAACTCTCAAGGCTTTGTTACACTGGGGGAGTTTTGCTGGACTGAAGAGAAATGGCCCTTAGAAGTTTCAGATGAATGAAGTAACATATCAAAAACTTGAAGGGCCTCAAAATAGGGACCAGTTTCCTGATAAGATGCTTGCTGAAAGCTAACACCGCACCAGGGTGAAGGGTTAGGACAAGAAGACCCAGACCCACTAGAGAAAATCCGAGCTCATCATCCAGAGTTTAAAAGCGCACCAGGGACGAGAGACCATGAGAGAGGCAGCATGGAGGGCTGGAGAGGTGGGGGCGACTTTGATCCCCATACTCTTTAGAATATGGAATTTTTGCCAAAAGATTAAAAAAATAGATACGTTCCAAAAAGTTAAACAAAAATTTTAAATGTTAACTTACAAAAGTAACTTAAAAATTACAGAAAATATAGGTAAACATGTGAGGTCTCTTCGGAAAGTCTCTCTACGGAATTCTGTTGTATTAATCTGAAAGATTATGTCTCCAAACTCAGAAGCTAAATTAATTAGCAAAATAAGTTTGTTCTTGGAAGCCGGTGAGGGGTGAGGGATGAATGTGTGAAGCCTATTTGGCAAAGAAAGTTTCACTTTTTTAAAGTGAGTTCTTAAAATGTATACGAAAATGATAAACAAGTTCCCCAAAATAAGGCAAAGTGTAAGAGCAGATAAAATATGACAAATGCTTAATAATATTGCTAATAAAATACCTGCAAATTTCTTTACCCACATCAACTAACAAACGTTAGAATATTTAAAAAGTGAAAAGCAGTTTTTAACCTACACACTGCAAAAGACGTTAAGACAACTTTGTATTTTTTAATGGATGTGCAGAAATAGGAGTTCACTGACAGATCATCTGGGAATTTAGACTGTTGCCCGTTTTCCTGAGGGGGATGTGGACATATACCCTAGAACTCTTATAAAGATAAATTGAAGTAAAATTTCTAATTCTGGTAATTTACCTTAAGACCCGTATCAGCTAAGAACACTTAGTCAAATAGGGGCTGGGCTATTTTTTCCCCTGCCATAACAAGCACGCTGGGGTTTGGTGGCGGGGGGCGGGGGGGAGGTCCTGTAAGATGCCTGCTATCAGGGGAGTTCACCTCTTGTTCTCTTGGCGTTTTCATTTTCCACGTGTTCCAGGTTGTGTGACGTAGCATTCCACATCAGGTGGGAAGGAGAGAACACATCCTTTTTCATTTATTAACATTTCTGTTTCCCCCCTTTTCTCCCTTTCCTCTTGCTTAAACCTCTCACTATGTATGACCATACTAATAATTCTTTTATATGTTTCTCCATGCAAATATAAAAATATTGGTAAAAACATATAGACGATCATTCTCATTGTTTTACAAAAATACATCACGTTATTATAATCTATTACTCCATCATACTCATGGAAATTCCTACAAGATAACTTTGGAGATAAAATTGACTTTTAATGGCTTAATATAAATTTATAATAATTAGTCTCATCCTCAGTTCATAAATATTAAATTTGTTTCCATTTTTTTCCTCTGCCAAAAACTCAATACACTCTAATATATCAGCATTTTTATTTTATAGTGAAAAGTGAACTTACTAATTCAAATGATAAGTGCATGTTTAATATTAATATAACTTACAGATTGTTTTTGAGAAAACTCGATTTCACATTTTTACCAGAAATGAATAATTGAAATTTCCTTGAAACACTGCCAAACTTTATTACACTTCTCTTTGTCAGTCTAATGGGCAAAAGGGGATGGTACTTATGTTTTTTTAATTTACTTTCATTGAATATTAATTACAATGATCATTTTCTACATATTTAGTTGTAATTTGTTTGACATTTTGGAATTTTTTATTAATAGAATTCACATGTTTAATTGCATTTTCTGGAGCTCTTTGTATCAAATATTTTCTCCCAAGTCAGCTATTTTTCTGTTGCCTTTTTATGGTCTTTTTTGTTAAATGAAATAATTTAATGTAACTTTAGTTATGGAGATCTTCCCAACTCCTAATTTTAGTTTCAGTTCCTTACGTTTACATCTAGGACTTTCTTGTTTTTATGACATAGAATTTTTACTTAATACATTGGAATATAAGCTTATATGGTATGAGATAAGATCTATTTTTCACTTACACTTACACTTCCTATTGTGAACTGAATGCTAGTTGTTGTTTTCATTATTATCATTGTTGAGAAAATTGATTGTTTCTTAAATATGTATTGTGTAGTTGGTTTATTCATCAAGTTCATTAGGAAAGTCTGCAGGGTATCATCAAATCTCATTTCAGTGTAGATTAAAGAAAACTGAAAAATAATTCTTATAGTAAAAGACAGGAGCCTTGTATAAGCAGGACTTTATACTCACTGAACAGCAACTTTCAATTTCCCTCTCCCCTCACCCCCTGACAACTGCCATTCAAATTTTCTGCTTCTATAAGTTCGAATGTTTTAGATTCCTGATGTAAGCAGAAGCGTGCGGTGTTTGCCTTCTGTGACTGGCTTACCTCCCTTAGTACAATAACTCATTCATTCATCTTGTCACAAATAGTAGGCTTTTCTTCTTTATTTAAAGGCTGAATAATTTGTATAAGATAGTTCCTGTAGTTGTAGTGGTGTGCATTAAAAAATTTGTTAAGAGGGTAAATTTTGTGTTAAATGTTCTTAACACACACACACACACACACACACGGGGCACAATACCCACTAGATAACTATGTGTATGTGTGTATGTGCATCCTATTTTGGTGCTGAGTGCTGAGCTCTCACCATTTTATTTTTTATGGTATCACTAGGATTTAAATTTAAAGTTGATAAGATAATTGGGAAGTATGCCGTAAGTCTGTCTTTGATTATTTTGGACTAAAACCTGCATGTATGGCAAATGCATTGCCACACTTCCCCATTTGAGCATTCATCCTGCCTCTGTATCAAAAACCAAAACCAAAACCTAGAAAACAGATCATGGAACAAGGTGCTAAACATTCCCAGAAGCCTCTCTGTTGTGAACACATGCACGTTTACTGTGTAACAAGGAGGCACTGCTAGTGAGCTGAGCCTTTCCTAGCGCCCCTACTGGCCTTGCCCTGCTACACCACGGTAATACTTCCAGAGGTTCTGCCGGGTACAGCTGGCCCAGGAAATGCTGACTCATCTGGCAACAGCAAATATACGGTATTTACGGGAATACCGCAGGCTGCTGCTTTTTTAAAACAAAAATGTTAAGTTACTTCTTGGGGAACCAAGGCAGAAAAAGTATAGTCTTAATCATTTCTCTTGCTGATTTTGTTCACTGAGCATTCAATATCTTCCCACTTTCAAAAAGGGCCTGATGTCTAGATAATTGGGGAAATTAATATTTAGACAAAAGTATTTCTATTAATAGTGTTAGAGAGTGATATGTATTCATTCATTTTATAGCGACCTAGTAATGCACATATTACATCATTTTAAACTCCATAAACTTATAGACAAATTAGAAAACCAAAAATGAGAAAAAACTGAAAATTGCAAGAGAATAAAAGTCAATCATTGTATTACCTATAATGCAGATAAATCGTTCCTACTGAATTTAACATACAAATTATGTCAGTTGCCAGGGCTACCCTACCAAAATACCACAGAATGGACGGCTTAAACAACAAAAGATTATTTCTCACGGTTGTGGTGGCTGGAGGTCCAGGATCAAGACGCTGGCAGGGTTGGCTTCCCCTAAGGCTTCTGTTCTTGCCTCACAGGTGTCTGTCTTCTTGCTGTGTCCTCACAGAGCCTTTCCCTGTGTGCTCACATCCCTGGTGTTTCTTCCTCTTCTTACTAGTACCCCAGTCCTACTGAATTAAGGGTCCACACCTGTGACCCTGTTTAGCTATAATTACCTCCTTAAAGGCTCATCTCCTAGCAGTCACATGGGCAGGGGTTAGGACTTCAACATGTGAGTCCTGGAGGGTCTCCATTCAGTCCATACAGTTACTAAAGCTAACTGAGACATTCTTCAAGATTGTAGTAGGAAAAAACCCAACCTTTGTTGGATTTACTCTATTTAGTAAAAAGAAATCTCCTTTTTAACAATGAATTGATAAAGCCCACTATGATTCGGAGCATCAGTGTTTTAGTGACGTTCTGCTTTGAATTTTTTTTCTTTTCTACATCAACAAGTCTAGTTTGAAAAGATAAGTCATTGTTCTCTAAGTAAAATAGACTTTTTTTTATTTGAAATAAAAAGTAATAATTACTTTTTAGGTGCTCTCTCACATCAGTAGTAAACTTACAGTCTACGTGCATAAATGAATGTTTTACTTTCTTCAAGATTTTCCCCCTGATTCCTGGGGGCATAAAGTATTAATTCACAGTAGCACTGGCTTATTGTTTTCAGATAAGTCTCAAGGGAGAAACAAAAACAGAACAGCAGCATTTAAACTAGGATAAACAATAGGATCTTCTCAATGAAAGATCCAATTTAATATTCTGACTTTCTGGAAAAATATTTTCTGGAGTACAATAACTCTTTAGAAATATTGGAAGTATTCCTATCAAATATAACATCAAATGTTCTTTTTCTCTCTTTGATTCCTAGCAGGACCAATCTTTTCCTAAGATCAGAGAGCTTCATAGTTGAACTGGACATCTGAATACCTTTCATATGAAAAGTATCCAATTTTAGTGATGAGTTAATGTGCAGATATAAGTTAAAACCTAGAAATAGGCATATTCAGTACCCTGTATAATTTTAAATCTGTTTTTAAAATATGCTCTTGTATCTTACTAACATAACTTTATCTTCCTATGATTTTACAGTATTTCTGCTGTAATAGAAGGACATGGACAGAAAAGCAGAATTAGAAGCTCCTCTGAACCCCTCTAAATAATACAGGAGTATATTTGGTTATTGTTGTTTATTTTCAGTATATGTGAGACTGCCTTTCTGGACACCTATAAAAGTGATTGTGGGAAAACAGCTGCTTGATTTTGAATTACTGAGTTAGGGAATCACAGTACCAGGGACCCAAATCTTACTGATGCCATTCCAAGTAGCTCTCTAAGCTGAATCTTATGTTTGGAAAGCCTATCAACCTTATCAACCACAAATGTTACAGAAAGTCAAGATAATTAAGCAAATAATAAAACAATAATTAAGTAGAAAACATTCAGGAACCCTTGAGTTTCCTTGTCTTAAACTTCTGTCATTATCTTCAATTGTGTGAAGATCAATCCCATTTAGGATCCACAAATTATCATCTTATAAGTTAATAAGAGAATCGCTTTCTCCTGACCACTGGACATCTCCTTCATCAGTAGATTTCAAGCTGAAGAGTTTTAGGACTATTCCAGAAGCCATGGCTTCAGCTGTCATTAAACACCGCCAGTAAAATTCAGCCCTTCGGGAAAGAGAACTGTCTGAGGGCTTTTCCTACTGTAGTAAACAGTGTGTTCTATTCAAAGGCACTCCAGCCTGTTCTGCAGGAACTGTATATCTCCACTCAAACATTTTTCTCTCCTTAAGGGACTTACTTCAGTTGAGATAAATTATGCTTGCATTTCCAATGGATTTTGTGCCCCTTTGAGTCTCCGCTTCACATGCAAACACAACTTCTCTCAAAGACCAACTGATTATCTGGTCTTGAACATTCATGAAAGCCTTGGATTCCTCTTAGCTAGCCAAAGGGGCATTTAGATACAGCAACATGTCTTGCTTGAACTGAATAAATATTGCAAGTCAAGTGGAAAAGCTCATGAACAGGATAAACAAAACAGATACAAAACCAACAGACAAACCCTGCTTCTCTTAAAACTACCAAGCTGGAATCTGGGACATTTCCGGTCCATGGATTAGATAATTTAAGCTCCTAGCTTTGGTGTCTGTTCCATAGATTAATCACCATTTTGTGTCTGGTAATCACTGTGTTAGAACTGGCTGATTTATTTCTTCATGATCTTAAATGGTCTCGCACATTGTCCTGTAGATGATCCAATAACTCATTGTGATACATAAATAAATAAATAAATAAATAAATAAATAAATAAATAAATAAGAAAGAATGAATGAATGAAGGACTTGTTCTCATTCAACTATTAGAAGCACTTTCTGGACAATCTCCTGATCTGCAAAGTCTTTAAAAATGTTATTATGGATTGATGCTCTCCAGCCTAACTGCCTGCTCTTGGCCTGAAAGGGTAACAGGGACTATGAGAAGAGGGTCGTTCAGACAGGAACTGCCTCACACTGAGAACTAGACCTTGGCCCCTGTTTTCCTGTTGAACATAAATGATCTCACAGAATGTCAGCATCTGCAGGAACATAATGGAACAGAACAAAGACGAGGCCACTTTTATAACCATATTTGCGCACAGGCAGTAACAAGAATCTTCCCATGACTAGACGACTAAACACCCCAGTTCCTGCTGATATGAGTAACAGTGGCTTCTTTTCACCATCACAGCTTTCATCTCTTTTTCTTCCTCCGGTTACTAAGATAAAATGATTGAGACATCAATCAGAGAATTAAACACAATTCCTGACTGCACAGCGCCCCACATCCTGGAACAATTCCTAGGATCACCTATGATACACCAAATCCTGTAGTAAGTTGTCTAAAACTCTCTGGCCGAGACACTCCACGATTCCTCTAGAATGAAGTCCCTTCATTGCAACAAAAAACTCAAATGTGTTTGTCTGTTCCTAGTACTCATTGGCTGCAGGATACTGACTGTGGTTTAAATTTGAATGCCCATAGTGACATTACTCTCCAGAGAGTTCATAAGAGTTAGTCCCTCAGGCTTTAAAATACTATCAGAAAACAGTAAAAGTGAGATCACAGAATCATCCTGCCAAAAAGAGAAATATTACATAAACGTATATGTAAAAAATAATATGTAAATGTTATGTTTAAATACGGATTTGTGAACTATTCAAAAAAGGAAATAATATTAAAGATGTGAAACATTTTACGTATAAAATTATTTCAAAGCAATTCCATGAGAAAACCACACAACTCCGAGCAGCTCTGACGGCTCACGTCACGTGTGTAACAGAGAACGCGGCGAATCAGCGCTTCTGACGGCCAATCTGCTCATTTCACCATCTGAGCTGCCTGGCAGCGTGTGAGAGGAAATTCACATCCTCTTTTGATAGGACATTGAGTTTTAAGATCAAGGAACTGTTCACTTTGCACCATGCTGACTCACTCCGCAAAAACTACAGAGGAAAGCGATCACAGTGGTAAGGAGAGAGAAAACAGTATGAGGAGAATAAAGTTAGAGACTAAATATGTCACAATTGGAAAAATACATTTTCAGGTACTTAGAATACTCCCATGGTGAAAGAAATTTAAAAAAAAAAAAAAGATAGTCTAAGTTTAGAACAAGAGCACTGGTGTAGGATGCTCATGGGGAAATATTTCAATTTAACATAACGACAGCCATTGTGACGACTTTTTAGGCAGACAGGGCTGTCTTAGAAGACCATTTACTGTCCCTGTTCAGGATAATCTGGGCAGCTATTTGGCAGGAAGATGGTAGAGAGAACTTCACAGACTGAAAAGGTATTTACAGTAATTCTTGTTTTTCAAAACTGTGTGTTTATAATTTTAGGGTTTAGATAATAAGATAGAAGACACACACCACTAATTCATATGGCATTACTGCTAAGTGTAGAATGTAAAGGGGACCTAAAGTTTTTGAGATACAAAAACAAAGAAGAAAAAAGTGTAGTCTGAGGTACCCATAATAGGTAACTAGATTAGATAGCTCTATTTTTAATGATGTACAAAGCATTATGGATTCAAATGTTGGATATTCTACTCTTAAGCTGTGTAACCCTGGACAAGTATCATAAATAATAAAAATTATTTGTACAATAGGCATATAAAATGATACATACTTTAGGTTAGGTTTCATGTGAGCATAAAAGGATATAATGTAAGGTACTGGGTAGCCTGAGTGACACTTAGCAATGCGTTCGTAAATACTAACTTTTTATTATTAAAAATTCCACACTATATGGCTGAGCTGACACTATGGACTTAGAATAACAGCTTGATGTACATACATTTAAGATTAATTATACAATTTCCCTGAAAGAGTAGACAGGGTCAGTCTTGATTCAAACTTTCAGTTCTCCTGAAATCATTAAACACTGATGGCAAAAGTTTGTTACTGTAGGCAAGAGAATGTCTGCCTTCTGAACTAATTTAATTTTTCTTCTTGAACATCTTGCCAATCCTTTAAGTTGTATTTGCTACATGTAACTCTGGCCATTTTATTTCTTCTCATTACTGTCTCACAGTCAGTATCTTCTAATGTATTTAATGTATTCATTTAAGCATCTAGTGCTTATCAATTTATTTGCAGAGACGTTTGCTTACTTTGTAAAATGTTGGATGTCTGCTGTTTATTGTTTACAAATGCAAACATTTTTTCTCTGTTTCTATTAAAGAGCGAGTGTGATTGGCATTCTCATTTAGGTGCTGGGTTCTGCAAGCTTTTTTAAAATAACCGATGCATTTACCATGCTGCAATGATGCGAAGACTTATATTCTACTCCCATGATATTAACAGCCCTTTATTTGATGACGTTTAAGCTGGAATCTTCAATGTGCAAAGGATGAACCACATACCTTTGATAACGTGTTCTAAAACATTCTGACTGAGTACTGCTGCTGAAGATATTAATAATTGACTGTAACACTTCTACTATGTTGCAGGCTGTATTAAGCACCAACGTTAGATATTTCTCTCAACATTCTTACTCATGCAGCCATTGTCCAGGGAGGAATTTAAACCATACATTTCTAATTGATCATTAATATTTGAAGACAAACTTGCTGGGTTTTCAGACATTAATAGATTATACTACCTTCATTTTGTCTATAAATTCTATCAGGAAGCAGTTAAAATTGGTCAGAAATAATTTGCTTCTCTGAAAGAAATGTTGCCTGTAACCAAAAATCAAATCTTTTATAAGCGTGTAAAGAGATAAATAGATTGTTTTGAGGAGAATATATCTTTCCACTTAGTGAGTAAAGGAGACAGAGGAAAGAATTTCTTGTCACAACAGCTGAGTTAGATTGGGGCGGGGTTAAAGCAAGATGCTTTTTTGCGAAAGTGCTTTGAAAAATAAATGATTTATGAATGTTTTTATTACTACCAACAACAACACCATCATCTCAGCACCACCTTTTATTAATCTTTTAGATGTTACCTAGTATGTTTCAGATTCTGAGATCTAATTCTCTCCATTCTTTACATTGTTAAAATAATGCTGTTAGCTCCCTGATAGCATTCAATAATTTGAACTGTCTCTACAAACTATTCACCTGAATCTATTGATTTGAATACAATAAGAATACTAAAGTGATTACCTAGAATTTTATCATCTATTTTAGTCTGACCTTTCTATCTCCCAGTGCAATCAAAACAATGTTTTCATAGAACCATTTTTTTTTCCTAGAGAATTATAAACCTGGCTTCTCATAATGACTTTGGGGACAGCAAAATACAGCCTTAAATTTGTCCTCTAACAGTTTGCAGTTGCTTGAAAAAAAGCCCTGATATTGATCTGAATATACAAATAATTGTTTTCCCACATACTTTAGCATTTCTTCTGAAAATAATAAATATTCTTATTATTTTTTCCTAACCATGTCATTAGATACTATTTTATCCATGTCTTCCCCCACAACCTTCCTATTCAAGCTATGTTGTACAACTGTCAATTATAAACATTTTGAGTAGCCTTCAAAAAGGGCATTGTGACCCCTTTTAAAATTCTTTACCACAGATGTAAGTCAACAAATTAACACTGGAAATTTTAGATCCACACCTACTGAAAGGTATCAGTCATCTAATTTACTTCTTCCAATGAAAGTAGTTTTATTATAAATTGTTGTCACTTCTGCTTTCTCTTTTGTCATTTAAATACCAAATAAAAGCTTTTCTAACATCGTATTGTGGCATTACCTTTTATTTGATTTTGGAAATTGCCTTTCTAGTTTGTTTCACTAAAACTTGAAAATGAAATCAAACTATAAATGTGTAACTGTACTGTTATGAAATCAAAGCATCAGACCTTCTCTGTAAAGTGCAGGAGAATAATTTGGGGTTATTTCTCTAGAAAACATTAACAACAATTTTCTTTCTTGGCTGGACAGTAACGGCTTCCCCAGTTTATCATCACAGCACTGTACAGTTCTGTCTACTTGGATACTGGCATTTAGTTGTAATAACAAAATTTCAGTGATTGTCATGACTGGTAAGGTCTCCATCATTTTTCATGAATGTATCAATTAACTGATTTGGGTGCCATGGAAACACCGTTCAGACACTGGATTTGGTCAGACGGTATGGGGTAAAAGAAATATCATAGGCTTTGGTCTTGTCTCAACTTAGGGGGTTATGTTAGACAGTTATGTTAGACAGTCAACTACCCTTTCTGAACCTCAGATAACTTCACTACAAAAAATCATAATAATCTTATCTGCTCTACCTATTTGGTGAGTATTATGAACAGTAAAGCAGTGAGAGTCTTCAATATTAGACAGCAATAAGAAGCTTGTATCTCTAAGCATACACATATGGTTTGGAAGCAATGAAAATTTTTTTATAATTTAATTGTTTGAAGCACTTTTAGTCATTCATTTAAAAAGGTTATGCAGGAGGTGGTAAAATTATGAAATGAAATATCAATGCAAGGCATTTTGAAAAATATAAACCTCGACAGGTC
Organism: Camelus dromedarius; assembly: GCF_036321535.1. NCBI lineage: Eukaryota > Metazoa > Chordata > Mammalia > Artiodactyla > Camelidae > Camelus > Camelus dromedarius. The sequence continues at coordinate 21,001,626 of NC_087463.1, forward strand.
TGTGAACTATTACTGTCATTTGTACTTTACATCCATTTATTACACTGAGGGCATATATAAAACTTAGAAGTAGAATACAAGAAATATAATTTTTTTTCTTTTTCCAGTAAAAATTTAAGGAAATGTCAGTGTTACGGAAACAACTACTACTCTTTAGTGCTCAAGTAATATATCCCAGTGGTTGTGTTACCATAACTCACCACTATGTGTATTTCAAAGCAACCCTATTTCTGTTTAACACCTGGTAGTTTTACTGTGCTTTGTTAAAAAATTCAAGAGCTAGAGTACAAAGAAACAGAGTATAGATGAGGCGTCTTGGCAAGATGGCCAAGGAAACATACCATTCACTTGGCTCAGTTCACACAGTCCATCTTTGTTATGGCTGCTAAATCTGACCATATTTTTAAAGTACTTTAAGCTCCAGCATCAAACAGCACTTACTACACATCATGCACTGAGTTCATCTATGACTGATGACAACAGCTAGGGAAAAAGCCTTTTTCAGAAATATAGAAATGGCTGCACGTGAAACTGATGTATTATATTGGAGACAGATGTAATAGGCCGAGGAGACACGACAAATGACACCCATGGACCTAGCTGATCCCATTTGTTTTTAGTCAGTTCTTGATTCTCATGTGCATATTTTGGACTTCTGAAACAAGGACACTTCTAACAGGAAATAGAACAGAGTCATAACCAAATCTTTCAATGCTCTTGGTCTAAGCAGAACTCAGTTTGCTTACGGAGGAAGCCAGCTCAGCAGTTTGCACGTCTGGTGGGATCGTCACGTCTTTTTGTCCCTTGGCTGTGATTTGTTCTTGCTCATTTGACTTTACCTTCTTCAGAGAAAATGAGTATGCGATTGGAGTAGTGCCTGGCTATATTTAAACTCTTAACATGTTACTCTATAATACACTAGCCCATGTAGGAAACTTGATGAAAAGTAATTCTCTGACCATAGCCTCACAATATTGACATCATTGTCAACAAAAATAGAGCAATTATTCCAAAGACAGCGATTGTCTTACTAATATTGCATCCTCTGCTCAACTAAAGTGAGGAATACAGAAGTGGAGGTTGGATTTGAATTCTTAAGCATTTGTAAGCCCTGAATACAGTCAGAAATGTTTTTACTAGGTGAACTAAAATCAGTCTTTCTCAATATGATGCAGGATACGCGTGAAAGTCAACACTACGCAACCCAGAAATATATGCATTCTAAGAAATTAATTGGTTGCACACATTCCCGCCCCATCTAAGTGTCTACCCTCAATAGTTTCTGTATCGACTGGAGCACCTTCTCTGTGCTGGGTCCTCACGGGTCCTCCCTGACCCTCAGAGCCCTCTATTCCTCAGGGTAAATGTGTTTGAGTCATACTTTTTCAAGTTCTTAAACTCTTGCTTTTATTATCATTGAGCACTTTACCATTGAGTCATCACCCAAACAAAAATTAGGTTTAAATAGTTAAGACTGAAAAGGTGCTGTTTATGCATCAAGTGAAGCTTGTTCAGGCATTGATTTCCTTTACATAACGCTATAGATACTCTTTATTCTGTCAACCCTGCTGAATCCCTTGAAGGATTTTAAAGAAAAACCTTGCCTTTTTTTTTTTTTTTTTTTTCACAGTGGTCTCACCTGTTCCTATACCTCTGTGTGGCACAGAATGAGAGCTATAGAAACTGTTGAATAAGAGAATAAATGAATAAACTCCATCCTCACTCATGCTTAGTACCTTTATTTCTTCACTTATTTCCTCATTTATCATTATTATGACTTCAAATGTTTTATAAACAAGTGTTTTCAACTTAGCTGAAAGACGTTTTAACTGTGAAGTTGTGTCGACTCTGTATTAACGTTGAGTTATCTTCCAAGCATATCTGCCCTTTCATATTCTTCTGTTCAAACAAAAGAACTTAAGAAATTGCCACCCACATGCAAGACAATAATGTTTATTAGCTGGTAGGCGATGCCTTTTGTGTAGTTACTGCATTTAACCATGTGTTTTAATGCTTACAGAATTCACTAGAAAATGGATTATTAGAAATTAAAAATAATTAAGGGAAGAGAAAAATTAAAATTTTCCAAAGATATGATATACAAGAATATTTTCAGGTGTACCTTTGGAGTAATTTTACATATGATAAATGACTTCTTTAAATTATAATTACTATGGAAAAATGATTATTTGAAAATCTATACTCATCAAAAGAGAGATGAACAGTTGTTTAAATTATTTACATAGGATATACTCAAATATAGAATGTTAAATCTTTTAGTGATGTTCAAGCATTTGATGTTCTAGTGTATGTTAAATGTTATTTTATAGGATAAAAAAGTATATTTTTTGAAACATTTCTTGATCTTTGCTTTTATGCTTCATTAAACAATCATATGCTTTATCTAAAGACTTTCCAATATTTATTGTACATCTCAAAACACTTAGAAAACTGTCATCATGAATTTTCATAAACCAAATTTTCAAATATCTTTGAAAACGCTTCTCATTTTTGAGAAAAAAAATCATGTTTAATTTCAATATTGGGAAAAAATCTATCTGGTGCTTAATTTTTTATATTTTTATTGAAGTATAGTCAGTTTACAATGTTGTGTCAATTTCTGGTGTAGAGCACAATATTGATGCTTAATTGTTGCTCAGAGTATTTTTTATAATTTATTATTCCTGATGCTACTCCAGTATGACAACAGATCTGTGAATGATAATTTTATCTGTATTTTTATTAGAAATCAGGGCATTTAAGAATTTAGATTATTTACCAAGGAAGTGTCATGTAGTTTAAGTTACTTCCATTTAATAAAATTTAAAGACTATGATTTATTGCCTTTGTAAGACATCAAAACTGAATTTAAAGACAAAATTTAATAATACTGCCTAGTTTTAAACCTTTTACAGGAAGCTGAATCTAATATTATTCCTTTGAGTAAATGTGTTTTAAAAGTCGTATTTTGTTGACAGATAATTTTTTTTTAATGATCTTTTGGGAATATATAAAGGTCAAAGCAACATTGGTATATTTAAACAAACAATAAGCCACAGAAAATATAAAACGAGGCATCAATACAGAACATGAATGTTTATTTTATTATTGATGAAGTTTACTTCAAGTTGGAATTCACGAGACAAACCAGTCACTTTCAAGTAATGAATAACACTGCTCCCAGCTCTTACCAGGTACAACAAGTGCTTTCTAGGGACCATGAAACCGTCCACTTCCTGATGTTTAATCTCCCTTAGTCCATTAGATTAAATTATTGAGTTCTCATTTTCAGTTAATCAATGGTTGTCAGAAGCACTAAATTATTAGGAAAACAGAAAAACAAAAAAAGCAAGAATTAAGAGACATATTAAGAAAGATAAAAGAGAAAAGTACTTAGGAAAATCTTGACTGTAAGTCATTCTGGGGTATTTTAATATGTTGCCTGGAGAGTTAGCCACTTAGAGGTGAAAATTTGTTGTTTTTCCCCCTATATCCTCTGTGAAAACATTACTTTTTAAGATAACAACATTAACGTTCTTCCTTCTTTTTAACTTTTGTTTCAGGGTCTTATTTTATGTCATGTTCATTGCTGCAAATACATTTACTCTAATGCCTTCTGACAGCCTGAGTTACAGCCCTCTGCTGGCCTGGTGGCCTCTGCAGCTGGACTGGGGATTGACTGGCAGGCCAGCCTGTGTCTCTCACCCAGGACAAGTGTCTTCCCCTGGGCTGGCCCACCTAAGCTGGTGTTGGCCCTACACGGTAACACCTTTTTCCAAATAAGTTCCACCCTTAAACCCATAGAAAAGGGTAGGTAACAAATGAGGACAGAAACAGGAAATAGGACAAAAGGAAAAAGACAGAACTTGTGTCAGAACGAAACTATGAGTTTAAGACAAAGGACAGATTAAAAAAAAAAAAGTGAGCAGTTTCTTCCCCTTCCCCTGTAAAAGAATGGGAACAGGCAAGTACTTAGCCACTCTGTCCATTTTGTAATATTAAAAAGGGTGATAATTATTTGTAATCCTGAGCTTCTAAAAAACAGTTTGCCATTGGTTTCCAGAAATCTCCAATACCTGTGCGTGCACATTCTGAGGAAACATTCTATGGCTGAAATTTAATGATTTTATTTTTCACTCTTAAGCTAAATTTAAGAAAGTTATTTCTTGAAAGAAAATTTTAAGACTCCTAAAATTAAAAAAAAAAAAGTTTCTGTTGCCATCTTTATAATATTACTGAGTATGTGTCATAAAAGATAAAATTGTTAGCATTATTTTATTGATGTTAAAACTGGTTTGTAAAATACACAAAAGACCTCCATCTTTGGCAGCTTTAAGAGGGATGAGCATTTTAGAATGGCTGAGAACCACAAAAATGAAGCACAGGTTCCCCCACTCTCCGAAAGTAGAGCGTCCCCATGAAATCTTCCGTAAGTCATTAAGGCACAAGAGCGAAGAAGCAATCGCCTTAGCGTGCATCTCGCTCACGGAGGCACGGAATACATCAAGGAAAAGCGCAGATGCTCACACACAGCTCAAAGCAATGGCGGCTGGATGCTGAGACGCTGGGAGTGGTTCCTGGGACAGGAGCTTGGTGGTGACCTCCTTGCCGCCCTGGGTGGGCGGGCACAGCCTCTGTAAGCTCTCCTCACACAGCGAACGCTGAATGCTATTTTCGCTGTTTGCCTTTTGTCATAAAAATTAAAAACCTCTTTGAATGCTTTCAGTTAGTGAAAACAGGTATTAATTAATGTAAGTCTTTCACAAAAGCAAAATGGCGTAAAGCAAACTTTGGAAAAGCGGAGGATACCTGTAATTTGAAAACTACTGACAAAGCACGGTTGGCAGAAAGCCACCGACTGTATATTAATGCAAATATCTACTAAAGCAGCTTTCTTGATTGATGTTCTCATGAGATATCATAATACAAATAACAAGCATTGGCCAGCTGTTCTCCGGTGGGCATCTTCTATACTATCAGACAGCTATCGTTTGAAATGCTGTTACCCCTGTATGAAGTCTAATTTACATGTGAGTCTGTGGATATGTTTATACTGAAAAAAGAATCATTTTACTTTAATTTTTTAGTATTTACCTTTTCAGATTTCATGTGCAAGAGTTATTTACACTGAAGAGAATCAAAATCAAGGATTCTACCTTATCATATTTGCAACAAGATAAAGTGAACCCCAGGTCCACAACCCTGGTATACTGTATAGACGTGTAAGCTGATTTTAATCTTCAAGAGCACTCGTAATGAATTAGATGAAATAGAACCGTATCATTAAAAAATGCTCGACTTCACAGAAATGAAAAAGCATAGCAATTCAAATAATTCTAGAAAATTTTGCAAATTATATAACCATAGGTACATTTAATTACCAGAAAAGCTGTCCATTTGTTACATCCGTCTTCCTATACTTGACCAATGAACTGCATCTGTGGAGTGATAGCTGAGTGTGACTTCAATTGGCACCAACTTTGGGGAATTTCTAGGAGGTTTTCACCAGCATGATCTTCCCAGCTGTCACAGGCTGCCTTGAGTCAATTTGGAGCATCTCAAGGAGCAAGAATTCACCGGCAGCCCTGTAGGTCGGCAGTGTGGGCAGCGCACCAGCGAGGCCTGGGGGGGTGTTGTGGGTGGTTGACATGTGATGATTACTTACTCTGACTTTCCAGCGGACCCGTAACTTTCCAGTCACAGCTCTTATTTCTTGTGGGTTTTTTTTTTTTAATTCGTATTTTTGCTTTGAATTAATTTCTCCCTTTTTGCTTTGATGGCAGCTCCTCTTTAAATATGGAGTTTCTAAATCACTTAATGTGACAGCTCCCCTCTGGTGTTATATCTCAAGGCATTTGGAACTTGCAGTTAAAGTAGCAACCAAAAAAAGAAGAAAAAAAAAAGCTAGTTAAAATTCCAAACCGGTGATGCATTCATTGCTCAGATATATTCCATAAGCTTCCAAACTCTTCGTGTCATCCAGATACATTTTAAGCTCTTCAGAGTTGTGTTTTGTCTTTCACTTGTATTAGAATTTCTTCATCTCTGTTCATATACACCTGGTGTCTGCAGGGGAATTTGGATTTCCAGAGATAATCAGATTCAAAGCACACGTGCCTTTGTTCTTCTTCTGAAACTCCTCTCTCATATTTAGAATTTTGGGACATTATCTCTTTACAGTTGGCCCCTTTAAGTGGAATATTTTCCCTGTAAATAATGAACTGGAAAGTTCTATATATGCCCATATTGTTTTTGAGATCAGAATGATTTTGAAATTGATTTAACAAATATGATACAATCCCTTTATAATTTGAGTCATAATTATGTACATGAATAACAGCTACAAACTTCTATTTATGTTATTCTTGAATGATTTAAAGGTGTATGTATAGACATTTCTTTTTTTTAAATGCACATGCACAATAATTTTGCATAAGTAAGTATAAATGGATAAATGTAGTAAACGTTAAAATTCTGAGTTTAAAAAATGTCATCCCAACTTTATTGATCTGAGTTACTTTGAGAGCAAACATCTGGGGAGGGAAAGATGGGAAGAGATGGGGCACTAGAGTTTGGGGCTTGAAGAATTTTTATCTAACAACAAAAAACCCTTTTAATTATTGACTTTGAGAGCCAAAAAATGTGAATAAAAATGCAACTGAGCAGCTGCAAACAGACAGATGGAGTCTGGGAAAAAACGAAGCTGCCAAACATTTGAGGAGAAAACAATGACAGACTCTCGCCTGTGTTTTTAGCACGAAGGTGAGAGACAAGCTCTGTGACATGTGTTACATAATATCTCGCAGACGCTAAAAGTGACACGGAGGACACAGAAGATGAACTGAGATCTTTTTGTTTCCTCTACTGTCAGAATCACTGTGGAAATAAAAAAAATGATATAAGAAGAAATAGCAAAAAATGATCCTGAAATGTTTAAGATATTTTCAAGATTACATTGGAAAGCTAAATAGGTTCTGGTTTGTACCTAAGAAAGCAATTCTGAAAATCATCTGGAGGTGAGAGCGTTGAGCTTCCAGGTGAATCCTGTGTTGCACATTTAGTCTTCACTGCTGTAAAATACAGCTTACATATGTCACTGGGTAAGTTAATAGGGAATGAATGTAACTGGAGAGCAGTTTGTACAAACAAAGATAGGATGTCAAACTCCTTTGCTGAGAGGCTTGTATCACGGTACAATAGCTGTAATAGTTAGCCTGATCAAATGGTAATCAGATAAGATGTTGCCATGGTGATACCATGATAATGAAGGTGTATTGGAAATGAATACATATATAATGAATTCTTTAAAATCTTGAAAGTGAAAACACACTAAAAATGGTACATATATACATGTGTATATATGTGCAGATACATACGTGTGTGAGCATAGATACATGTATATTACCATATTTATCTAATACATAGAATACATACAGTGGTGAAAAAGTCAAACTAATTCACTCCTTGGTTTTTATCAGAAAAAATGTATATTTGTAGAAGAAGGGCATAAAGAATTATTCAGATGCTATAATTTGGTCTCTGGCCCTAGAAGGAGAAACTGAAGAATATAAATCAGGCAATTATTGAAATCTGGAACAAAGAAATTTACATACAGGCCCAGCAAACCAACCAGCCCTCAAAACAGAGAGAATGGAGGAAACAGATACTGAAGATAAGACGTTTTTCTGGTTCCCCTTAGCACAGTCACAATTTATCTCTCTCACACACACACACACACAGACAAATAGTAAGTTAAGGAACACAGATCCACTAGCAGGGGGAAAACCTTATTTTCATGATGTTACCCATGTCAGGGCAGGAAGACAACAGGAATACATGGGTTCATGTTACCCAAAGGAAAGATGTGGTAGAGGTTTAAGCTAAAATAAGCCAGGAAACGCAAAGGCAGAAGCAGTCAGGGGGCGGATGGCATATTCACTCTGACAAGTTAGGTCAGATTTGTTTCTGAGAGCAGATTTGATTTTCCCTAAAAGCGTGGATAGGACTATCTCAGAGGCCTACGAGTGGCTTCCTAGCTCTGAACATTGATATTAATTCTACCTTCAGTGTAATACATATATGGTTTCAAAGTTTCCAATAGTGTTATATAATGATAGATAATCGTCCACCATTTCAGAATACGAAATCTAAACTAAGTATATCGCGTGGGACCAATATCAGAAGAAGGTCATCACGGAAGCCTGAGCAAAGGTGATCAGTTCCAATTGTCTTATTGGACTGAGAAAGGAAGAGAAAGAGGGAATGACTAAAATCCTTCCACTATGTATTTGGATGAGACAAACAGACTGAGAGTAGCCCACTAGCTGGGCAAGGCACTGAATTCTCCATGGCCTTCTTCCTTATCTGTGACAGCTCGACTACTCTTTGACGTGCCATGAATAAGCAGCCTTCGAAAGATCTTAAAATACGCACGTTGCTTTGCAGCTATGTGAATCTGCAAAAGAACTAATTGCACTCAAATTTTCCCCCGTATGCATTTTCCAAGAAGTAAAGACTTATTATCAGTGTTATAAATATCATATACTGTATAATGAGAACACATTATATTTGATTTTAGGAAGTACCTGTGTTATTTATTTTTAGGAAAACACTCTTTTATTTCTATGATTAAAAGTCTCTTTAAAGATCATCCATTATAAATTCCTATAGACTATAAAAATTTTCCTAAGTCAAAGCAGGAGGAATACTCTCATGTCAAAATCTGCAGTTCTCTAGACTCAATATTTCCATGAAAAAAAAAAAAAACCTCTCACTTTTCAAAATCTACACATTTTTTATTGCCAGAAACAGTTATTAAAATACATTTAATTGCACCTAGATAAAATATACCTCCCTGAGAAATACAAACCCTGATCAAAGTTCAGTTTTTGTTTTTGTTTTTGGCAGATATTTCAACTAAGTCTGCCGCTTATTCAAAAATAGAGCTTTTTTTTTTTTTTTTAACAGTATTTGGTTAATTCTAAGGCAATTCCTACCCTGCAAAGTTTAAGAAGACTCCGATCATACGCCATCACTTGGCTTTCAACATATGTATCAGTCTTCCTTGTCTGTGTTTGTGTTGAAGTCACGTCAGTCCTTGCTTATTGCTTACTCTTGGACTTCCCCTACCTTATTCTGAAGTTTTGAGGTGCACAGCTCAATCTGTTGATTTATTAGAGTGAAGTCTAATTAAAGGTAAAGTATGTTAACCTAACATATGTAAGATAAAGACAGAGAGAGGTTAGCATTTGAGAAAATCAGTGCATTTTTTAAGCAGATAATTTTCTACTGCCTGGAGACTATAAATTGCAAATTCAGAAAAAAATAAGTTATGAAACAAATTTTAAGACTGAGAAATAATAACTGCCTATCTTTTCTGTGAAAAGATGGTTAATATTATTAGGAGAAATTCAGTGTAATTTTTGGCTCTGGTTTTGTGCCTCTATAAAACCTGGAATTATGCTGAAGATGCCCCAAAATGCATTTCCTACTATGATTTATTGCTTTATTAGTGTGGCTTTAAATTTTTAATTATGCTTTAGACTGCTACAACTTTTATAAATTTCTTAGTATAAAAATATTATTTTTGAGGGATTTTGCTCAGAGATTTTGGTAAACATCAGTGGTATAAATGAGCAAAGGCTAGAAGTCGGAAGTCCCAATGTCAGCAGGTATATGAACCTGTTTTCTCAGGGTTCCTTACAGAGGTGTGCTTGGGTTAGTGCTTGGATAGATAAATCACAGGGCTGTGTTTTAACAGGGTAACTCTTTCCTCTATGTCGGTTACACTTTAAGCAGGAGAGTGAGTCTGTAGCTAGGAGGAAAACAGGCAGAACTTAAACATGACTTTATCTTAATTACTAACTATTAGATAAGTAATGAAAACCCTACAGCCCCGCACCTGGAGAGCACGAATCTATGCTGCCACAGGGACTGAGTTCAGGCACCTCCCCTCCCACAGGATGGAAGAGAACGCCAAGCACCTGAGAAGGCACATTTGGGAAGGACGGAAATAGTGATCCCAGTTAACTTGTCGTCTGGCTCAGAGCTCTCCCAGAATCCGTCCCAATGCGTTCCTCCTCGTCTCCACATGGGACTTCCAGGCCCACTAGCAATAGGTTGGTGACAATCTCCATACTCCCCAGTCCTCATGATACCATTTCAAGCAACCAGAACAACACCACCAACAAAAAGAAAGATCTACAACCTCCGTCTTTAGCTAAACTCAAAGAGAGAAGACTCTTCAAATTTGTACCTTTTAATTTGCTAAATCCACTGAGAACAGCTAACGGGGCAGCCCAGAGCATCGCAAAGTGTGGAGCGGATCTAGCGGGGCGAGGTGTCGGGAACCGGGAAGCTGACTAGGAGCTGCCATGGAAAAGATGGACTAAAACAGGGCAAACTTCACTGCCAGCTCAGAGAAGAAGCATCCAAAGCTCCTGAGGGGTCCAGAGATACGAGATCTCAGAAGAAAGGGCAAGGAAGTGGAAGCAAACCCCTCTTAAAACAAGTCTTTCCCCGGGAGCAACGTTAGAGGAAGGAACCCGGCTGGTGATTTTCTTTCAATACTTTGAATCTTTTCACTCCACCCTCTTCTTGCTTACACGATTTGTGAAGAGAAGTGCTATGTGTTTCTGATCCTTGTTTCTCTATAGACAAGGTGGGGTTTTCTTTTTTTGGTTTTGTTTGTTTGCTTTTTTTCTTTCGAGGTGTTCTTTTTGTCTTTAGTTTTCTGCAGTTTGAATATTATCGGCCGAGATGTAGATTGCTTGGCATTTAGCCTGCTTGGTATTCTCCGAGATTCCTGGAAGTGAAGCTTTATGGGTGTCATTATTTTGTACACCACTAGCCATTATTACTTCAACTACCTCTCCTGCTCGAGGCTATCTTGCTTCTCTTTATGGTGCTCTTGGACCATGGATAGTAAACCTAGAGATTCTTACATGGTTCTTGGATATTATGTTCTGTTTGGTTTTTTTTTTTAATTTTGTTTTTTGTTTGCATTTCAGTTTAGGAAGTTTCCATTGAAATATATTCAAATGCATTGTTTATTTTATTTTTTTTTTAATTTTTAAATTTTTTTTATTGTGATAAAACATACAAAACTTAACCTTTATCATTTTAACCATTTATAAGTGTCTAACTCAGTGGCAGTAAATACGTTCACAAGGTTGTACAGCCATCACTACTGTCTATACCAAATTTTTTCATTACCCCCAACATACACTCTGTTCCTATTAAATAATAACTTGCCATTTCCCTCTCCCTCCAGCCCCTGTTGACCTTCATGCTGCTTTCTGTCCTTACCAAGCTACCCATTCCTGGTGTCTTGTTTAAATGGAATCACATGCTATTTGTCCCTCAGTGTCTTGCTTATTTCATTTACCATAATGTTTTCAAGGCCCATCCACGTCATAATAGATAATGAAATTTCATCCTTCTCATGGCTGAATAATATTCCACTGCATGCGTATGCTAAATATTGCTCATCTATTTATTTAATGCTGCACATTTGGGTTGTTTCTACCTTTTGGCTCTGGTGAATAATGCTGCTATCAACACTGGTATCCAAGCTCACTGGTCCTTTTCTACATTGCGTCCAGACTACTGGTGAGCTCATCAGAGGGACTGTCTTGTGTCTGTTACAGTGGATTTTACTTCTAGTGCTTAATTTTTAAAGTCTCTCTCTCTCTGCTTAACATCACCCATTTGTTCTTGCATGTTGTCTACACTTTTCATTAAAGACCTTAACATACTAATACTTTTGTTTTTAATCAATTATTTATTTGTCAGTTATTTCATTTGACGTTGATTTTATTTCAGATCTTCTGTTTGGTAGCTCCACCATCTGTGTCGTTCTGGTGCTTGTTTTTGTTTTGTCACACCATGTATTCTCTATCCCTTGCACATGCCTTGTAATTTTTGGCTGAAATCTGGATATGATGTATCAGGTAATCGGAACCCAAGTGAAAGGCCTCTCTTGTGGGTTTTATGTTTATCTGACTAGGAGTTGGGCTGTATTTCATGTTTGCTGTAACTGTAGATCCCAGAGGCTTCAAATTCCTCTGATTTTTTTTTTTAAACTCCCCTGTTGTCTCTGAGCTTAAGAGAACCTAAGAACTCCCTCCTAATTAGAATCTGGGCCTCACAGCTCTCTAAAATGGAATCCATCTTTATAATTCCAGATCCCTGTTAATGTGATGGTAAAGTGCTGAGGAGGGAAAGCACTCTACAATCCCACACTTAAACCTCAGTTTTCAGTGGGCCCATTCCCCTGGGCTGTGACCTTCACAAGTGTGTTTTAGCTCCCTTTCACCTCCTAGGTGAGACGGGTGGGCCAGACGGGATGAAACTGGGAAAATACCCGCCTCTGGGTAAGACAGGACAGCTGGCGGATACACTCCTCCTCCTGGAGAGGAGGAGAGTGTGGTGGAGAATGCTCAGGGCATTTTCCAAAATGGTTATTTCCCCTTCCTTCTGCCAGGAAGCATGCGTTTTTAAACAATTTCATAATTATTGGCATCACTCCTCATTTTACAAAACAATTTTACAAAGACATGGAATAGTAATAGAAGTTGGGTGTTTCTAAAATTTTCCTGGAGATCCACAAACCATTCTTTAGTGACTGATCTTTCTGAATTAGCACAACAGAGAATGGATCTGGCTATATTTTGATGAGTTGTGTTTATTGACTGTTTATTTGGAATTTTTAAAGTTGATTTCTTTTGTGTATATGTATATATTTATTGAAGTATAGTCAGTTTATAATGTGTCAATTTCTGGCATGTGACATAACACTTCAGTCATGAACATACATATATTTGTTTTCATATTCTTTTTCACCGAAAGTTACTACAAGATACTGAATATAGTTCCCAGTGCTCTACATTCCGAACTCCTTGTTTATCTATTTTATATATATTAGTATCTGCAAATCTTGAACTCCCATTTATCCCTTCCCAACCCCTTCCCACAGTCGATTTTTAAAAATTATCATCAGTCATAGGATTAGAGTTAAGTCTTCTTTACCTAGTTCTGTCTTTGAATTAGGCAGGTTCCAAAGCCTGAACGGCCTCCTTTGCATTGTTGGCCATATTTTACACTCTCCTGGTGTATTTCCACAGCAGGAAGAAAATAATGTAATTCATTATTTTAGCATAGATCTTTCTGTGCTGTGGCTGATTTTTAATGATGTTGACAAGGTATCTAAATGAGAACAAATCTCTGTCCACAAAATGTCAACTCTTAAGATATGAACTTGTATGTTTTTTAGTAGGCATGCCTCTCAAAGGAATCAGGGTATTTTACATTGATTATGATAAATTTTTTCGAAAGTGTATTATAAAAAATGACTTTTTTCCTATATCCCAACTGAGTCTCATTAAAAATGAAACACTTTGTTGGACAGGAAGGTTTAGAATAAATCTGCTATTGTTTCATGTTAATCCCTGTGGCCCAGTTGGTAAGACTCATGCATTTGAAAAGAAGCAGGACTCCCTGGGGTTATGTGATAAACAAAAAATAAGCCTACAAACAATCAATATTATAGCACCACGTATCACAGCACTGAATCTTTGTTGTTTCAATACAGATTCAAGAACAGTAATGAGTGCAAAATTATAGCATACTTATGAATTCTGGCAGGATGATATCAATGAAATATTCCACTAACTTGACCCACATCTAAGAAATCACATGAAGCATAAATCCTGGCACAAAATCTAAGTCATTTTTTTCCTTCAGTTTTAAGTGCATGGTTTCTGTGTTGCTTGGGTAGTTCAAACCCAGGGTCATTTATTTTATTAGACTTTTAAAACTGAAAAGTTAGCCTAGTTTCTATGAACAAGGAAAAAAAATTCCCTTACTAATGAAATTAAACAAAAACATCAACCCTTTTTTCTACTGTATTAGCAGACTTTTGGAATCACACTTCTGAACCTAAAAATGAGCTCACATCTGTTGGAAGTAACAATGTATTACTGTATTTTGGAATCATACTAAGCCAAAAAAAAATCAAAGATGGCAACAGAAGTAGGCTCAATGAAGGAATTCTTATGAAAAAAAGACTTTTAACAACAACAAAAAAATCCTAATATACTTAAAGAAGTTAGTAATTAAAAAAAAAATAATAGCCTAATAATTAACAGCATTTATACAAATACCAGGAACTATTTCATTGCAAATATCCCTTAAGCTGTGACAGTTGTTAAGGATAAACTGGGACACACTAAAAATTTTAAGAGTTTATTTGAGCAAAACTCAATTCCGACTGAATGGTGCCAAACCAGAAGTGGTTCTAAGTTCTCCACCACAGGACCCAAGGGAAAGCTGCAGAGAAAGTGTGGAAAAAAGAAACGATGCTATTGATCGGCTACAGCTTAAAGCCTAGTTGGCTTTTTGTGATTGATTGTCCTTAGGTTTTAATTTCTTGACCTTGAGGCATTACAGGCCTAGCTTTTGGTTTGCTTCAGAGGCCACCATGGCCTTAGACCCACCTCCATCTTACTGAATTAATTTAACACATAGTTGAACTATATCTCACTTAGGTACTTCAGAGAACAATGACAGTCTGAAGATATCCCCATTTTATTTTTTCCAAAATCCCCTACCCTTCCGTCTTCTGCTGCAAAGCACAACCCTTTGCCATAGGGCTTCCAGGGGACCCATGTTTACTTTTTGTCCCACTAGGCTAGCTGTTGAGTTACTGGTTTACCCATGAGAAGTCTCAGACCTTTCCCTTTGTGTGAACCTGTTGTCAAGGCGAGACATAGACTCTCCAACTGCCCATTCTTTGTCTCATGAGTGATTAGCTGTGATTAAAATTGTTTATTTGCCTGAAACAAAGGAACCACAAATAAGGAACCACAATTTCCTGTTCAGATAACTGACAGACTCTCCCTGATTGCAAAACAACCCAAATGTACATCAACCTCCCACTGCAACAAGTTTACTACTTCCCATCAAAGTGCAAGGCAAACCCACAAACCCACCCTGCTGACACGCCCTAGTCTTTAGAGCTGGCCACTCTGCCGATTTCAATCACATAAATAAAATCAATCCCCTTAATTGTCTCACTTGTTCTATTTTTTTCTTTTGGTCTCTGATAGTCGTGTACACTATTTATGTTTTCATTTCCATGAAGCTATTCTATAGATATTTAATGTTATTTGAAATGCATGACTTCATGAAAGTTCTAATTTATGAAACACTGCTTATTGGGAATGTATCAGTTCACAGGGGAAGTGGCCCGGCTGTAAACCAGACCCTGTACATGGCTCTGAGAGCCAAATATTTGTAAGATGATAGCCTAAGAATGTTAAAACATAGTATGAAAGGTAAATTTTAATGAAGATTGTTTTAAGATTGTTTTGTAACGACTGAGACAGTTAGGAAAAGATTCATCTTAGGTCACAGAATAAGAATGCTTAGCACAGCAGACAACTTCATAAATACATTCTGGAGGTGATCAGTGACCTTGAGACTTAAAGGGGAGAAAGAGTAATTGGAGGCAAGGAGATAATATGGCCTGAGTTACTGCTAATATGCTCTTTAGCTCAGACAAGGGGAGAAGGATGGAATACTATCCCGCGTAGAGGGAGCTGCACCAGCACAGAAGGTTGCCTGGCCTTTTACTCTTCTTAGCAATAAATAGCCTGATCTTTCTGACTGACACGTAAGAGTCCAGAGAGACAATGTCAATACTATGGAACTCTTTACCTAATTCAAATACAACATTTGACCCTTAAAATGCTTTCATTGTAAAGGAAATACAAGATCCCACAAGTGAATACTAGCTTGTATAAACATATGCTTAATACTGAATAATCTCATTTAATAACAGAAATACATATGAAGTAATTGACAATCCATATATTGGAGAGAATAATCATTAGTTTTCATTACATTAATAGTCATTCCAAAGCAATTTTGAAACATTATTCTAAAGGTTTATACCATGGACATTGCTCCCTAGAGATCTGAGTCTGGCATTTTTTTAAATCATCCTGGTTGTCAAAATACCATGTTCTGTTTTCTCCCTTTGCATTTGTGCAGTCTTTCTCCTACCTGGGGAGCCCTTCCCTAACTTTTCTTTGGTAAATCTTTATTTGAATGACTTCAAAACAACCTGGTTACTCAAGCCTTTGCTGCACCGCCTTGTAGATATCTTTATTTCTGCACTTATCACAGTGAGCAGAACTTAATTGTTCACTTAATCTGTATCTTCACCAGGAAAGCAAACTTCCCTGAGAATAATAACCATAGCTTGTTTATCTCTAATTCCTGGTGCTTAGCTCAGTACTTGGAAGTCAGCAGAACCTAAAAGTAGTATCGAGTAGAATAATTCATGTTAAGTTAAAAAGAACTATGAGAGAGAAAAAAAGAAATATTTGCAAGTCTGAATAGACTCAACAGGTAACAAGCATTATCACATGGATTGAAGCTATTTGCCAAAGGTCCTTGCATTTTCTAAGTGAATTTTATTTCAGGAGGTAAAGTGAATTCAGTGGAATAATTTTAGGAAGGGAGATAATATGGCCTAGGTAATATATCAATATTAATTATTAATATTATTTCCAAACAAAGATATCATTGCCATATTTAATTTTAATGCAGTTTACATGAGTTCCTGTATGTCTGGATGAAGAGTTGGGTGGTAAAAATAAAGAAGACAGGCTGGATTCAGAGCTAGAAACCCAAGTGTCTGATACATGATTTCCTATAGTGAGCATAGGACAGGGAAGAGTGAAAGATGATTCACAGCCTCTGAGGTTTGGGGGTTAATATATTTAAAAAAAAGAATTATTGGAAAGAAGGGAGAAATGAGAAAGGAAGGCAAAAATCTGGTCCCATTTATGATCAGGAAAAGTCCAGCAGGCTGTGTAACACGTGGGGATAGAGAAGGCAAGGGGTCAGGTCTAGAAATATAAATCAACGTCAGCCTGGTACCACTGCTATTTAAAATCATATGAATGGATGACCAAGAAAAATAAGGGCACCACGTTTCAACCCTCAGGAGCACTATTTATTATTGGCTAACAGGTACTGCACAGGCGTAGAAAACACACAAGTGATTTCATTTGAGAAAACAGTGTACTATTTGCAGGCACTCAACAGGACAGGGATCAGGGCGAACCAAATGGCATGTTGAAAGGAAGATGGATGGAGCAAGGATTTCTTGAAGATGCCATTTACTCATTCATGCTTAAAGGCAAAGGAGACCGCAGTGTTTGTAAGACAGTGTTTAATTATCTGAGAAAGGAAAGTAGAGTCGGTGCGGGAAAGTGTCTTCCGTCAGTATAACACTTTTTAATAACTGCTATCTTATCTTGAGTAAGCTGCTTTAATAGAATAAATCACTCATGGAAGAGCAATCTTTTCAAAAGGCAGCGTTTAGGAACATCTTTCTTCTTACATGTTTTAGTACATTCCTTCACAACTTCAGCAAGATTTTAGAAGGATATATTATACTCACAATAATCTGTGAATAGAAAGTAGGAAGAGATGTTCCTTATTGAAATAGACTTGGAATGGGAAGTTACAGGAATTCTAGGAATTTATTATTTTTCTGGTTGGTTTAATATATGGAAATTTGAATGTTCGTGACTATGATGCATTTATGTGTGGCTTGGCAGTTGCTAAAGACAGAATATAGAATCCCTGATTCTCCTAACCTATAGCTTTTGGATTTGAATTAGTTTGGTGTACTACAAATCTAAAAATCAGTACATGGCTGTTGGCAAGAATTCTCCGACTTGGAGTTAGCACAAATGGATGCTTTAGTTTCAATGCAAAAAATTGAATACATAAACCAGAGTTTTAAATTTGTACTTATTTTTAATAAATGAATTCAGTATTGAAATCCATACCAAGATGAATCTGAGAAATGAGCCTTAGGGTACAGTGATATTACAAATCTTGATACTTATTATTACTTAACTAATTTCAAACCATAAAAGCTAATCAACCACATGATAGCATTGTCTGTTTTTAATTAAACTCTCAAATTAAAATTCAAGCATTTCCACTTCCACAAATTTTTACATTCCAATGTGGTTTGTTTGATTAAGCTTCCTCTTATAAATATTCTCCAATGATAGGCTTCCTTTACATGAATAATAATTATAATATTTAATACTTATTGAAGTTTTACCATGATTGAATTACCTTCTAATCTCTTTTACTGTTTAATTTAATTTTCAAAAATATTTCCAAAAGTTATTATTATCTGTATTTACATATTTAAAAGTATGCACAAATAAATAGTTTGAATGAGGTCCTAAGTATATAGATGTGCATTTACACTTATATGAATGTTATATTTTACGGCATATATAGTCATATGGTAAAAACATCTGTAACGTTTTTTTCCAAATAAAAGAGTGTCACCAAATTTCCATATTATCAGCTATGTTGGTAAACGATGACGGTTACCATGCGAAGCCAGAAACCTTACAAGAAGTTCCTAAAAATTATGCCCAATGATTGATACCATTATAGGTATTTTAGCAAACAAAGAGATTTGGCTGCAGAGATCATATCCACATGGTTATAGGCCAACACTTAATAAATTACCTGTCATTTCCCTGAATTACGTTGTTATATTCTGTGACAGATCTTTAAGGGAGAGCTCTATTATTACTGAGACTACTTCAACTCTTCCATCTATGAATTTTGGCAGCTGGTACCCATTTGAATGCATACAGAAGCTGCTAATTCTTCCTCTTCTATTTAGGAAACACATAATAATTGCTTGCTGGGTGTCAGAATATGCACTAACTACTGGAGATACAATAATAACAATGCATAATTTCACTAAACCCACTGACTGTTGAAAAAATATGACTGATAAACCACTGTCATAATAAATTAGCAAAAATATGAAGCAATAAAAGGGCAGAACTAAATTTCTTTTGGAGGTGAGAGCGCTGAAGGAAGTATTTTCAAAAGTCCTGGAATAATGACGGGTATCATTGTGAGAAGGATACAGGATGGGCACGAACAGCATCTCCAGAGAAGAGATTACCTATCAAAGTCTTTCAGAATTTTTTTTAACAAATATTTTATTAGTATGTTTAAAATTTCCTTTCCCATTATCAAATGAGATATATTTTACTGGCAATAAATATCAAGAGCATGTATAATACAATAACTAAAACAAATGATTTAGTTTTGTCTAATACAACAGATCTGAACAAACTCCTGCACTGGCCTTTGCTTAGCTGTGTTTTGTTGTTGTAGCAGGTGAATTTCATATACTCCCTGGCTGAGTGTACAACACACCTGTGACCAGACTCTTCCTCTGCAGCTTACCGGTTTAGAGACCTTAAGAAATATTTTCCTGAAAATACTTGACTCTGACATTGATAATAATAACACTTAGCACAGAGAGTTGTTATGTTATTTAAATGAAATATTCAAATCACCTGGGACAATACAAGGTATAGCAGGCATTCACTAACTAAATACTAGTGTTAATATTATTAGCCTCTAAATATCAACTTTAGAAAAATACAATATAATTATGGTAGACATTGACATGTATATAACTATATCATTCATATTTCTCACTAGCTATTTAAAAGGCAGTGTTGGCTAATTTAAAAGTTAATCAAATACTCTTTTGTAACTCAGATGATTGTTTTTTTATGCCCTCCAGAAAATTGTTATGAGCAGAAACTCATTTTATCTGAAAATTACATCATAGTTAATCTTTCCTTGTGCGTTTTGCAATAGTCTTTGTGCCAAAGCAATAAAATACAGTGTACATATGTAAATGAATTTTGTTTTGCTCTTAGTTATTTTTTTGTCTTTTAGTTTATGAGTTTATTTCGTTTACTCGTCAACATATTTTCAGCTAGTGTGAGCATTACAGTTCAAATTATAAGAATCAGGCATCAAAATTACAATAATTAAACATACAGAATCCACCTACTCATCAACCATCATCCTTTTAGTCATTCAGTACACCATTTACTGATTACCTGTGATACGGCAGATAAACATCATCAGCACATGATGATGTATCATAATATATCAGTCTCATATACTAAGTCACTTGAGCATCTGGGAATACAGAGATGAGTTTATTTAGTCCCTATCCTAGAGGGAGCATGTGTGTGCATGTTTTTTTCGGATGGGATTTTCAGGGTTCAGAAAACATGGAGGAGTACACATACTAATGATTTGAAGTAGCATGATGCATATTGCTAGAGAAGTAATTACAGAGTGCTGTGCAGAAGAGATGAAGGAGGAAAAACATTGCAGATAGGAAGTAAGGAAAGCATGGGAAGCAAAGGAACTCGTATTTTAATTGGACTTCTGAGAAAGAGCACAGGTAACGCACGTATACGTGATCCAGGTGCCAGCAAGAGCTGAGCTGGAAATTGAGAGATGTTGCCTCACATCCCATTGGAAAACGCCCTACATGTCCAAAGTGCTACCGTCAATTTCTGCAAATTCCTGCAAATACAGATTTTAGGGACACTGCTACCTCTAGGCTTCCACTTTCACAGTTGTTTTATTTTTGTTTCTGTATTCTTACCTGATTTCATAGCACCAGCCCCTTTAGGTACCACTCAAAACCAAGAAGCAAATAAACGAAATGATTTTTAAAATGTCTATCATTATGTTTCAGAGAGCATAACTTGATCTGCGATTTAGTATTTTCTGAATCCATCAACGTAAGGCATATTCCGACAGAGGTCCATTGGGATGCAATTCCACTTAAATGTAAAGAAAACCAGTGAATCGGAGTGAAATCTGCTTATTTTTTCAATAAACCTTAGTCTTTTTCTCTAAACCACCCTTGTATGGCTAATACAGCTCATTAAAAGAAAGCTGGAGTCCCTGCACAATTCATTGACATGGAATATGTATCGCAGATCTCAAAGCACTCAGAATTTTCAGAGCCCTTGGTTAACTTGGCAGTGACGGCCGTTAGGATTGTGTGTGTGTGTGTGTGTGTGTGTGTGTGTGTGTGTGTGAGAGTATGCGACAGGTATATTCAGTCAGCTTAATACGCATGTCAGAACAAATCCTCATGTAATAGCTAACTCCGCAGGGCCTTCGTATAAAGTTTATGTTCAACAAATCTGCTGTTTAAGCAGTGAAGAGAAGATAATGGATCACTATCCCCATGAAATGAGGGGGGAAAAAAAAAGAAGATCCCAGTCTATTTTTCTTATTTTCTGAATATAAGTAAATATATAAATAAAGCCAAAATTAATTTTAAAGTTTTGGTCTGATGTGCTATGCAATTGCTCTATGATTTAAGCTGGAGTCCTCTCTTTATTTTATGACCTTATGTCCCCAGGTGCTCTTGGTGGCAATATCTCAAGTCAATTCAGTTTAAATTGGCTGACAGGAATTTTAGGCTTTGAGATCACCTGGATTTTCTAAATGTAGACATGAACATTTATGGGTCATTTACATTGCCTTAAATTTTGTTCTATGTTTTTGGCATGCAATAAAGTTTAATTGAATATTTTATGCACACTATTCTGATGCTCTCTGTTGGTTTTTTTTCCCCCTTAGCCTATACAGCATGGTCACCTAAATTATTTGAAACAATTTAGATTCTTAGCAACTTGAGAATAGTGAGGCACTTTTTTCCAAGTCCCCACTTTATTCAGCACTTTGCTTAGACGATGCTTTTTAATTGGTTTAGTTTACCACATGAGTTAAGCCTTTGTCTATTGGATATGAGTTTGGTAACTATTTTAATCACAGAATGGAGGAAAATCAAAATAATCATCTAATATTGAAACTCTTGTAAAATCTTGATGGAATTATTGAATTATCTGCTGCTTCATTGATCTTACAGTTTTCAGAGCTTTTTCTTTAACGTTGTTGTCAAATACTTGGGTTTTCAATCCTGTGCAGAGGCCATTCAAGAAGATAAGGACCAAACGCATTTTGTTTATTGATATTTTCCCCACAACTTCACAAAATACCTGGCACTTGGTATGCATTCAGTCCTTACCCAATTAAGGATTAATATGGCCTAAAATGTCTCACCTTAATTTGCTCTGTGAGGCTGCACATGAGTAGGTCTCGCCCTAAAATTCTAATTGCACATTGTGCTACCGACGACACTTCACAACTCTTCCGGCCGCTTTACTAATTCCAGCCCTATTGTTATCATTTCCCTTCTTAACAACTATTGCTTTTGCTCTTCTCTCTGCCCAGCGTGCTCGTCACAAGATTTTCAAGTGCCTTATTATTTTTCATTAATCAAATTTCAGTTTACTGCCTTTCATTTTATTCATGGTACCTCTTCCTAAGTGAAACCTCCTTCTATTTTTATTCTTTTATCTGCGATCAGTTTAAGCTCCTGGGCGACAACTTGGAAGTTCTTCATTTTGTTCACACTTGTCTTCTCAAAGTCAAGAACAACATCTGGTACACATTAGCATAGTGTATTTAATAAAAAGTTTTTAAATTTCTCCATAAAGTCACACATTCTGGCATATGATAAATGATTCACAAAGTATACTGTAGAAATTGTCTGTATTTCTACATATTTTAAAGCATCAGTATTTAATAGATGCTCCTGGGGGCATCCCTGAGGGCCACTGAAACACCACTTAAGCAGAACAAAGGAACACACACTGAGCGCAAAACAGGGAAAGATAATCCCACTCAAGGCGATAAAGCAAGCAAAGGCTTCGTGGACTGCTGATCTCTGGGTAAGGAAGTGTTTCAGGCCCTGGGCTCATTCTTATCCGGCAGAATAGAGGTCAAAAAACCGCTGTATGAAAAAAAAAATAAGAAAAAAAAAAGAAAAAAACGCTGTATGCAAGAGAACACCTTTCCTAATGGTGCGGAGCATCTTCAACTTGTTGCAGTCAATCTCCTGAATTTCAAAGCAGGCAAATCCATCCTTCATAAACCTGTGAACTGGGTAATTTCGGGTTTTTTGCTATTGAATTTTAAGAGTTCCTTATATATTTTGGATGTTAGCGCTTTATAAGATGTATGGTTTGCAAATGTTGTCTCCCATTCTATAGGTTGTGTGTTCACTTTTTGATTTTTTCCTTTGCTGTGCAGAAACTTTTTAGTTTGATGTAGACCCCTTTGTCTATATTTTCCTTTGTTGCCTGTGCTTTTGGTGTCATATCTGAGAAATTACTGCCAAGACCAATGACAAGAAGATTCTCCTGTGTGTTCTTCTAGAAGTTTTACGTTATCAAGTCTTATGTTTAAGTCTTTAGGCCATCTTGAGTTGACTTTTGTGATAAGGGTCCAAATTCATTCTTTTGCATATGGATGTCCAGTTTTCCCAATACCGTTTATTGAAGAGACTATCCTTTCTCTATTGTATATTATTGTTACTTTTGTCAGCAATCAGTTAACCATGTATGTGCGGGTTTATTTCAAGGCTAAAAAATGGACAAAGGACCTGAATAGACATTTCTCCAAAGAGATATACAAATGACCAATAGTATTTGGTTGGAACATAGTAATGTGGAATACAAAAAAGTGCCCAACATTACTAACCATTAGAGAAGTGTAAATTAAAACTACTATGAGGTATCACCTCATACCTGTTAGAATGGCTATTATCAAAAAAAGGTTTTTTTAAGAGATAAGTGTTGGTGAGGATGCAAAGAAAAGAAAATCTTCACACTTTTGGTGAGAATGATTTTCGGTCAATCAGCTATGGAAAATAATATGGAGAGTCCTTAAAAAGTTAATAAAACTATCATATAACCCAACAAACCCAATTCAATAAACTGAATTGAAATCAGGATCTTGAAGAGATCTGTGCATTCTCGTACTGACTGAAGCATTATTCACAATATACAAAACATGGACGCAATCTAAATGTCTGTCAGCAGATGAATGTAAAAAGAAAAGGTGGTAAATATATGCAATCAAATATTATTCAGCCTTTAAAAAGAAGGAAATCCTGCCATATATGACCACAGGATGTACCTGGAGAACATTATGCTAATGTTCTCAGCCACAGAAGGACAAATACTGCATGGTTCCACTTATATGAGGAATCCAAAATAGTCAGACTCATAGAAACAGAATAGAAGAGACATTCCCAGGAGCTGGCGGAGAGGAAATTGGGATGATGTTGGTCAGAGGGTACAAAGTATCAATTTTGCAAGATGAGTAAGTTCTAGAGATCTACTGTGCATCATAGTAGTTAACAATACTTAGAATTTGTTAAGAGGATGTACTTTATATGAAGTGTTCTTATCACAAAAAATGATAAAATCAAATAAAAAGGGTACGAGAAGGAAAGTATTGCACCCGATGGATATGTTTTCGGCATAGATTGTGGTGATGGTTTCATGGTTGCACAGATGTCCACTTATCTCCAAACTCATCAAGTTGTATTTATTAAATATGTATGGTTTTTATAGGTAAATTATGCCTCAATAAAGTGGTTTTCAAAAATTAAATAAATAAATAGATAAATGTGATATTTCTATTTTTAATTTTCTAAATTCACGGGAGAATATTAATCTCTATTATCATTTTTTATTCTTTGCATTGGTGATGAGGTATGTACGTGTACTAATTGTATTTTTTCTATATGTTTGTGTGTGTACACGTACAGGTGCGTTCATGTACACTGCAGTGTTTAAAGAATTATTGATCTATACTAATTGGACTTTATCTTTTTTCTCCACAGCCCTGAGAAAGTAGTGAACTCACTGCAGTATGTGTTAACGTGAGTTTTAATAAGAGAATGGTTTCCCTTCTCTTTTAAGAGTAGAATGTAGAGGGCATTCTGGTCCATTCCCACCCAGCGCTGTTGTGAGTGGTGAGTATGTTGCAGTGGGGAGGGTGAGGGGTGAGTCTGCTCACAGCTGGCCTGATGGACTGATGCTCTGATTCGTTCTGACAGGTCATCCACCGGGGTATTCCTGTGAGGGCGGCCCAGCTGGGAGTGCTGAGCAACAGAAAAAGACCTTGTGATTAGATGCTATTTAATGTAAAAGGATAATCATTTAGGATGTATGTGCCTCATGAGAAAAAAGAAATACAGCAACCGAGTTTTGCAGGTGTATTACTGGATGCCTGGCTGAATTATACAGAATATTATTTTCAAAGAAGCTTTTAAATATATCATGTGAAAGTTAAGTTACAATCATAGGTCTGATAACAGTGACAATGTCCCAGATAACCCACCCAGTCCCAGATACCATATCATTCACTTTAGATGTGTGATCTATTAAATTCCTACATATTAATTAAGGAATAGTTTAGTCGACTAAGTTACTAGGTAATAATATACAGTGCTCATTCATCTCAAATGCTATAAAGAAAAAAAAGAGCTAAAGAATGGGTTGAAATAATCACTGCTCTCTTGTGGTTTATATTTTATTTGAAAGAAGCCAGTAAAACATTTCATAAAAATAAATATTTGATTGAGAAGTACAGAATGCTCTGCAAGAACATAATCAGAAAATAATAACAACCTAGAACGTTAGGTAAGATTCCCCTCAGAATGGATAAAAAAAATAAAACTGATACAAAAAAGATGGTTTTTATGAGAGGAAGTGGTGAGGGGAAATGACAAAAGATTTTGGGAGTGAAGGCAAAGAAAATATTTTGCTGGCAGTCATCCAGGTAGCACATGTGCAGAGAAGACTCGCAGGCAGGCAGCGCTGGGAAGTCTCCAGGGAATGACCAACCTGTGGTATGTTTGGGACGTGGAGCGGGCAGGACCAGCAGAGAGAAGTGATCCTGGAGATGTCAGCAGTGATGTCACGGCACACCTTCTAAGACACGTAAGGAAGGTTTTCTTTTTCTACCTGGCCAATGAATAGCCATAGATAGGCTTTGAGCAGTGAACTGATAAGACATTTGTTTTGGAACCATCCCTGCGGACCTAAGGAAGAGCGAAAGGAGGGAGAGATCACAGGAGGCTGCAGGTTCAGGCGAGAAATGGTGCTGGCCAAGAAGAAGTACTAGTGAGGATGGACAGGAGTATTTAGGAGGCAGAATTTTGTGATTTTGTGGATGTGGAATGTTAAGAGCAAAGGACAATCTCTATGCTTCTGATCTGGACACTAAATGAGTAATGGTGACATCTGCACGGGTAAGGAGCACCAGAGGGGCAAGGCTTTACAGAGACAAGTGATTAATTTTAATCCTGTTGAATTTAGGTTATTTTGAAAAGGAGCCAGTGGGGATATATGATAAAGAAGAGGATATAATGATCGAGACCTGAGCAAAAATATCTCGGCCATTCTCAGCACCCATTATGCTGTGGAATTACCATTGAGGGATAATTGAATCGTGGGAGCAGATGTCCTTATCTGTGGACATGTTCCAACAAAGGAAACTTAAGGCAAAACAGATATTGGATGGGTGGACCAGTGAAAAAAAGAGATTTGTAGAGTATGGAGAGGGAAGAGAAGTTACTTCTGTTACACCTTCACTAGGTGGTGGGGCTGGAATGATGTCCCCGTCATGTACAAGAACAGAGAGTGTAGACACCCAAGGACCTTCAATGTGAAGACGACAATGAGCCAGTACCCTGATGTAGATGTGGGACAGAAGAAAGGGTTTCTGATTGTTTTGTGCGCGTGTGTGTCATTTTTTAAGGTTTGAAACACTTGAGCATGTTTGTATGGTTATTCAAAAGAAGCCAGTAGAAATTAAAGGTAGGCCCTATTATACCATTTTTAAAGATAAGGAAATTAATTGACTTAGGAGGACTAAAGGGATTTCAAACCTTAGTTTATGAATTAAATAAAGATATTTAGATAGAGGATATACATATGGTAAATGAGCACATAAAAAGATGTTCAACATCATTACTCAAGAACAATGCAAATTAAAATGACAGTTACATACCATTACTCTCCTATGAAAATGGCAAACATATATATAAACAGACGTCACAACACAATGGTTATGGACCTCCTGGAAGTCTCACATATTGATTTTGGGGAAGAGAAAGTCACCTTGGGGGAAATCATGGCAGCTTCTTATAAAGTTGAACATACACTTAAAATATGCCTTGGCAATTTCAGTCCTATGTGCTTACCCAAGAGAAGCCAACACTTACGCCCACACCTGTACGTGACTGTCTACAGCACACATAAGCATAGCACTTAATCACCAAAAACAAGATAAAGACCAGCAACTGATGAATAAACGAACACATACATACATACATACGTAAACAGGTAAATCCATAAAAAGGCATCATTTTCAGCAAACAGAAAGGAATAAACTACTGATATATATGGAACAACATAGAAAAACCTCAAAAATTATTTTGCAAGTGAGAGAAGAGAGCCCCGATGGGTTACAGACTCTGATCTCGTTTACACAGCCTTAAATCACATCAGAGACTGCCAAGCAGTAGGGTCAGGGGTGGGGCGTTGACTACAAGGTGCACAAGGGGGTGATGGAAATGTTCTGTGTTTTCTTTGTAGTTATGATTACATGACTGTATATGTTTGTTCAAAATGCCTTGAACCGTACGCCTAGAGTATGAATTGTTCTGAGTGTAAATGACAATGCAAAGGAAGTGATTGTATTGGTATAGACATGATAGTGCTTCTATATATTTTGATTCTTTAAAATATTTTTTCTTCTAGGTTTACTGAGATAAAATCGACATATAACACTGTATAAGTTTAAGCTGTATAGCATAATGATTTGACTTAGATACATGATGAAATGATGACCGCAGTTAAGTTTTGTGAACTTCCATCATCTTATATAGATACAAAATCAAAGGAAAAGGAAAAAAAGATACTTTTTTCTTTATGATGAGAACCCTCAGGATTTACTCTCAACATTTATACATAACTCAGAGCAGTGTTAATTGTACTAATTAGGTTGGACATTACATCCTTAGTATTTCTATACCTTACAACTGCAAGTTTGTACGTTTTGACCATCATCTCCCAATTCCTCCTCTCATCTCCCCCTGACTCTGGTAAACACAGATGTGATCTCTTTTACTATGCATCTGTTTGGGTTTGGGGGTGGATGTAATTGACCTAGAAGCACTATGTTAGTTCTGGGGGCACAACATGGTGGTTTGATATTTCTATGTGTTACAAAATGATGATTAGATTACAATAGCAAAACCACAACCAAGTCAAATGTGAATAAACTGAACAGAGGAACAACTTAAGGGTCACATTAAATTTGGATCCAATGTCTTCATTCATTCACCTACCATGGAAGTCATCAAGCCATGATAGAGATGATAAAAATTTCATGGTTATTATTGTTATTACTTTTTGTTAAAAAAGATGATCACTTAGACACACTCATATTTGCAGACTCAGTTCTGTGGATAATTGGCCTGGTTTATTGAAACACAAGCTCGATGAGCACAAAATGTAGGTCTTTGATACCGTAATCTTTTGCAGTATGAAAGATTTTGCTCTCATTCTTTCAGAAGATTCTTTTTGTCAGTTTATCTGCATGTTCAGATATGCAAACCCTGATGCTCATAAAGACAGATGTTTACTGTCGACCTTTGCCACTTTATTTCTTAGACATTTAAGTATCTTAAACTGTATTTATCTTTGTAGGGTGTTCAGTGTTATAATTTGGGAGATATTTCCTATGCGTTAAGAAAGGGTGAGACAGTGAATGGATGGAGGTAATTCCCTCAGAAAAAGGAACTAAGTCTGCATACGTGAAATTCCTTGCACAATTTTTCTCATTGGTATTTTCCTACCACCCGTATTTACATTTTAACAGATAAGAGGTAGTAACTCATGCATATAATAATGAGATGATGAATTTCATGTATTTCATTTTTCAAATGAGGTTTGTGATGCCCTCAGCCTGAGAGAATCTCCATAGTTATCTGGGGTGGCAATCTAGTCCCATATAAATGCAAATTAACATTGTTTGTCTCAGAGAGCTACTGCATCTCAGATGAGTCATAAAAACCTAAATCACATAATTCAGGTAGCAATTCCCCAATCTAAAAACCACTGAGAGATGTGAAGGAGAAATACCTTTTTTCTTTTTTTATTTATTTTGTCAAAAGTGACCATTTATTTTGAAGGGATAGAAAATAGTTCAGATTGAAACCCCCAGGTCTGGAAGCTTTAAGTTTATTTTTGAGAAGTAAAATGTTTATTGGAGAGAGAGCCACCTTAGTTCAATGATTGGGGAGTGGACAGAAAGAAAAACTCAACGGAAAAATAACCAAAATGCAATAGCTCAAGCAAAATATGGTTTTTTTTCCCCTCTCTCATAGAATAGCCTAGTTCTCTGTTCAAACAAAGATGGACCGAGTGAGGATGCAGTGTGCAAATGAGTGGGAGCGATGACATCAGTGCAGGCAGTATTCCTGGAGGGAATGGATCTGCCAGTCAAGGAACACATGGTCACCTTAATACTCTACTCGAGCTTACACTCATGCTTCTACACTGAACTTTCAGACAATCGTCTCTCTGTGGAAACACTTTTCTATAAATTGCTTAGCAAAACAGATAGAATAAGCTTTGTAAAATACCAGGAATTTTTAAAAGGTGGGGGATGGTGATTAGGAAGTAAAAACACTTCTCAGATGGGTAGGACTCAGAATGGGTTTTAAAATTAAATACTATCCTGGTGTCAGGCTATTTATATTTGACTTCTTTACATTTTCTTCACTGTGATATGGAGTGATGATGGTGATGGTGGTGGCGGTGGTGGTCGTGGTGGCTGTTTTAATACCAAGAAGTTAAGAAAAAAAGTCCATTTTGTCCATTAACTAAGTCTATTAACTAAGATTGCAAAGTTAAATATCTCGTTATTTTTCAAACTGATGTTCAACCCCAAGCTCATATGATTCTAATTTTTTTCTATTTTTTTCTAAGTAAAAAGAAATCAGTTTATATTTAAGAAGCAGTCTGGGTCTGACAGAGAAAAAAAATCCCAACACCCATGGAGACCTCATGGGCATCACCTCAAGCAAATCTACTTTAGAATAAAATGTGACTAATTTAGCAGAACTCCCCAAACCACAAAAGTGAGATTTCCAGGAGCCCCCGACAGCCTTGGGCATTTGATCTGATCGCACACTTCCCCAGAGGGTGTGATTAACGTCGCCAGAGACCACAGCTTATGGGGAACAGGTCTGAGGCCTCCAGCGCAACTACTATTTAATCCGGTTTCCTTTCTGAAACACAGAGTACTAAGGCGCCTTGTGACATGTAGAAACCACTAGATCTCTACGTTCGATTCCGTGGACTCCTTAAATCTGGCCCATCTGACTCCCTCTACTGCTATTCTGCTACCACAAGATTTAGTGCCACAAATGGGGGAAGTATGTATTGTAGGTCTGACAAATCAGCCTGAAAATATTGTCCTCATTCACTGCTCTCTGCAGAGAAAGGGATGCTCTGTTATCCAGAAAATCAGTGAAGGCAAATGCCTCTCCCAGAAAAAAAGACACAAATGCTTTCATATAATTCCTCTCAGCACATTTGGAGCAGGCTTTGGTAATTTATTCAGAGAGGGAGAAACAGCAGGGAATAGAAAGGGAGAGGATAATGTTTCCTATCGTTTAAAGCATTTCACTTGTTTTATATCATTATCTGCATTTCAATGTAATATTTAACTAGTTTCATGGTTCTTATCAACTCCTGCAAATTTTATAGCTGAATCGCCCCATCAGTTGCTATTCTAACAATACTTAAATTTTGTTCAGTTAATACTTTTAAAGAGGGAAAAGTTGGCAATCCATCCATTCAGTTCTTTATCATTTTTGACCTGTGTGAAAAACTAATAATCAATTTATTATCTTAAGAATATGATGAATTTTTAAGTATTCAATTTTTTTATAAAGCTACTAAAGAAAATTTTTCTCTGTCCTCTTCCTTTACGTAGCAGGTCTTGATAACCCTTCCTGTAGTTAATATAACTTTTCAAGCAACCACCTGCTGCTTCTGAATCCTATTTTGCCTTTCTCAGGGGTCTTAGAAAACAAAATTGCATCATCCCAGTAGTGAATTAGAAATTGTGTCCTCAATCCTTCAATCTTCAAAACATGGAAAACACGCATGTTATTTGTACCATTAATTTAATTATGGACGTCAAATTCATGACCAATAACAGAAGCTATCTTAGAATTCTTATTTGCTTTTCAGTCTCCTATGGATCCTGCATAATGTGGCAAGTCTCAGAATGTTAGATTTCCCAGAAGGTCCTCATCAGCAGGAATAGCTGGATTTCAGGGCACCTCGGTGTCATTCTGTACTTTTGCAAAATCTCAGCACTGAATGATTATTGGTGTCTAAAATAGGAAACACTGATCTGTGTCTGATTATTCTACTCTTAACTTAATTTTCTTAAGAGGTTCTTTTGTTAGATCACATATAAGATATAGGAATTCACAGGAAATGCTCATAAATTTTCGACTGTACAAATCTAAGACACGAGACCCCAAAATGCCTCGTGGAAATTATAAATGGGATGATGCTTCTTTAGTAATACCTAAAACACATACTTTCCTCAAGCTGGTTCCTGACATCTCAAATTTAGTATTTCTTTGGCAATATAAACAATTTTGTGTGTGTTACATGAGAACAGAATCCATGTCAAACTGTTCACAATAGTACCACTACTGTCTACACAGGCATAAATTTGAAAGTTAATGTTAATTTATTATATTACTGCATTTTTTTTCTCTTGAAAGATGTGTTTGATAGAGAATGAAGAAATTCACAGGAACAGAAGAATGAAGAAGATCCTTCAATTTGCACCTGCCACCTCCCACACGTACACAACACGTACTTGCATATCATGGAGAAGAAAAAGAATCCAGAGGCCATGTAAGGACATTGTCTACTTGGGAATTTTACTGGAGATAAATACATGACTGTGCTCAAGCTAACACAATTCTAGGAAAAATGGGAGACATTGAGGCACATGAAATGTTTGCTAATATTGTTCAGCCTGCCCTGTTCCTGCTTGCTATTTTGTACATGTGGAAGTAGTTTTTGAGGTAAATGCTCAAGGACTAATGTGGATATAGTTGTCATTCAACTCTGGTCAACTTAGCTACATTTGTGATGGCTCAAGCATCCTTTCAGGAGAGATTCTGGTTCCCAAGACATATTTTTGTTGATAATGACTATTTCCAGAGAACAAATGATTACACACTTGAGGTACAATGTCCTGGGAAAATTTCTGTGATAAATGAAGTGTGCTTAGTATAACAAATACATCTTGATTTCTTCTATTTAAAAAAAAAATTCAAGTGACTTTTAAAAAAGTAAACCAAGGAGACTACATGAAAAATGAAGAGGCTAATTCTTCTTAACCTTCCGCTGCCCTGATTCTCGAGTCAGAAGGTGGACGGCATTGTTGGCTCCTCCATGCTCATCAACCCCCACCAGGCTTCAGTCTCTAAGTCTCAGAATTTTAACTTCCAGAGATGACACAGATTTATCACTGCTTCTCCATTTTGCAAATGCATCCTCCTTTTTCACCTTGACATCCTAACTGATCTTCTCTTTCACTCTTTTCACATTGACCCTCTGCCTACCTGGTGTATGCATATCTCAACTACATAATTTACACTGTCTCACTTCCCTCTTTTAAATAAATAAATATCTTTCAATGAAACCCTTCACCACAGTAGTGGTCCACATTCCCTCTTTCCACCCAGACCTCTGGCTCACTGCCTGTGGCAGCAAGTCTAAACAATGGGTGGTCCACACGCCATGCTGTTTGAAGGCTCCACAGTGGTCCTTACAGTTGATTGCTACAGACTTTGTGAGTTTGGAGGGGGCTTTGATAAGCCAGACATACATAAGCAGGAGGAGGCGAATCTGCTGGTAAGATTATATTTGGAGCCTAAAGTTGGTAACATGAGGGCTTGTATTTTTCAAGACCTCTGGAACTGCTTGTACGTCTTCTGTCATAATAAGTGAACTCTGCATCCCCGCTGACTTGACTCCTTTTCCAAAATCTGCACCTAACAAGAAGGGAGAAGCTGTTTCACCTAGGTTCAAGAGTAGTCTTTCCCAATTTTCCTTGGGTCCATGCTTTGGGTTCAGACCTTGAACCATGAACACTCATATTCCCTGTATGGCTGGGTGGGTGGCTAGAATATAACAATTTATTTTCCTGCTGGGTGAAGCATCTGAACTCTAGCTTCTTCTTTCTTATGTAGGTACATTAGCATCAATTTTCTCATATTGATAAAAAAAATACATAAATAAGAAGATAGTATTCTATTACTCCTACAGCACTTCTCTTCCCTTCAGAGTAAGCCTCCTTAGAGAGTAGACTCAACTGGTCTCTATCAAAATTCTCATTATTCATTTATTTGAAAAAATTACTATGTAATTGAATGTACCTAAAAGCATGGAGGAAAAGATGAGTACCTACATGTATTCCCTTCTGTTCCCTTCCTGTGTTAGCCAACCATTTACAAAGAAAATGATGGCGGAAACAGGGAAGGACAACCCACACTAACACCTCTCATTAATCCTGTCTTCTTCACCAGTAAGAATGTCCGTAGAATATGCATATTTCAAGATGTTAAATAAAAATCGTGATGTTAGTTTGGTGGAATGTTTTCACTGTCCTGGCAAGAATGAAATACATATGCAAGCTGCAAGCTACAAAATACAAGCTGTATAACTTTGGTGAGTCTGTGTACCAGTTAAATATTCATATTTGCACTTGACTCCATTCTTGTTCGATGTGAAGATGAACATAAAAATTATATAAATCATTTAACATTTTCCTTTAGTGTAGATGAGTAAAATAGCAAATTTTTAAAATATGCCATGACTAGCAGAGAGAAATACTGCAGAAAAGAAGAGGAAAAAAGCTTTATTTCTTAGAATCTCTAATAGCTCCTTTTCCCTGCTCTTTGAACAAAAGCCCTACATTTTAATTTTGCACTGGGTTGCACAAATTATGTAGCTGGCTTTCCTCTAGTCTCTCCTTCAGGGACAATTTCAGATTTTTAAAAAATGAAACTAGCTCTAATTTCCAAGTTTCTTGAAAATATGCAATATGGACTACAGCAATAAAGAACATTATTCTGAAGCTATAAACAAAGCAGAGTATTGGTTACCATGTGTTTTCTTACTGAACTCATTTTACTATTTGGAGAATGTAAAATGAGCCTTGTCTGTCAAGTCCAATTAGAAGTTGTTGATTATCTAAATCTGATGATGATTTAAATTAATTATTCAAATGATGCTAAGAAAATATAACATAATAAAATTCAATTCCAAATAATAAGTATGTCAATTAAATAATTCAAACAAAATTATTCAAAGCATAATTTTTGCCATTAATATTATTTATAGACAAAATAATCTGATATATCTGATTTTTTTTCTTTTAATACTTGATAAGAAAGGGAGTGATTATTTTAAAGTTACATATATATCATTTATTGTATATACACATGCACAAACATATGAATATCTATGTTATAGCTTTAATTGTTATAAATTTTATATAATTTAGTGTAACAATAAAATATCAGTGTAATGACTTTTACCCTGACTCTAGTTGTGAATTTTCAACAAGGAAAATACCCAAGGAATTGATTAATTAATTTCTGTCTTTTTTGCATGAGGGAATTAAAGAACAGAATTGTTGAATGGCTTAGGGTCACGGAGTTACTAGGAACTGAGACTAGAAAACAATTATCAGTTCTGGAGAAAGAAACACTACTTCATGCTGTTCTTCTTAGAAAGCTTTTGGAAGGAATTGAAATTCAATATAGATTTGGAGTGTCTCCACTTTTGGTGTCTTTAAGGTTATAAGATTAGATGCTGGCTAAGAGTAAGGATCAATAGAGCTTACCGCCTGTAGGACAGGAAATAAATAACAAGAAACTAGTGAAAATTGACTTCAGAAAGAATGCATTTCCTTAGATCGTATGCACCCTCAGTTGTGTTTAGAAAGGCATGAGCAAAAAGATAAACACTAAGAGTAAGAACATCAGACTGGAAGGTACTATGCTAAGTCTATGCTCCGCAAATTGGAGCTGAGAAGTTGTCATTTCTAGACACAGTGCCCTCACTGAAGCAGCTCCTTAACTCAATGGCACAACATGTGGTCAAACGTAATGAAATTTACCTGAAACATCTACCTATAAAATCCGAGATACATTAATAGAATTGGCTTTAAAAAATTAGGGAATAATTAGAATATCTGAATCTTGGAGTTTCCTATGCTATTAAATTTTTAATATATTTTTATTGAAGTATAATCAGTACAATGTTGTATCAATTTCTGGCGTACAGCACAATACTTCAGTCATATAGGAACAAACATATGTTCATTTTCATATTCCTTTTCAACATAAGTTACTACAAGATAACTGAATATGGTTCCCTGTGCTCTACAGTATAAACTTGTTGTTTATCTATTTTATATGTAGCGGTGTGTATCTGTTAATCCCATAAGATTATCCTTCCCCTTCCTCCTGGGGTAACAATAAATGTGTTTTCTCTGTGTGAATCTGCTTCTGTTTTGCAAATTAGATGGTCAGTGTTACCATGAAGAAAAGCGAGATGGCAGACACAATCCTGATATGAGCTAGGACCCAGGTAAGATCACAAACAGAGGTTCCCAAAACATACGCCTAAATTCTTAAGTGCTGTTAAAAAGCTAATGAACAATGCATGATACATGTTTTATCTTAGTAACTTGACAAATATACCTTTGAAATTAAAAAAATCATAAACATATCAAAAAGTATGGATTTATATGACGGAAAGCTGATAAAAGAGCAAAAATAACTGAAATTAATTATTATTGCACGTGTTGGGGATTGTGATATACCAATTTAGATGAGTAATGAATAAACACATACTTTAAAAATAAATTCTACATGTCTATTAAAAATACTTTACTGATTTCACTTTAGCAAAGGATAAAATTATGCCTTTGTAAAGGTTTTCACATAACTCACATTCTAATGATAGTTATATAATATTAGGCAATGTTTCTTGAATCATTGTCACTCTCAGTTTTGGGGTTAATTTTAATTTCAGAGAAAATTTATTTAGTAACCACCAAGTGTCTGTAAAATTCTTAAAACAATTTGATGTTGAAGTGAATCATCAATTGACATATTGGATTCAGATACTGTAATGGATTGCACACAGAAAATTTTCATTAAGAAAATATTACAAAACAATTTCATGTCTTCATGCAAACCCATCACATAAATTTTGATTTTCACTTTCTTAAAGCAATATCTAAATACATGTATTAAGTTAAATGCACATATATATTTCAGAGCAATATTAATTATTCAATAAAACAAAATATTGTTCAGCAACCACCTGCCAGTATCATGAAAACCTATTAATTTGTGGATTTCTCCAGAATCAGGAATAGGAAATTGAAGAAAAATAAAGGTTGTCAGTAATACAAGAAACAATATTTTTTACAGAATAAACTTTGAAGTTTATGCTGAGAGGGAAGATTTAGAAAATCAAGTAATTTGTCATTTTTCTCACCTAAATGTTTCTACTGCTTAAGTACTCTGCACAACATAGCAAAGAACATTTATATTTTGGCAACTATGTAAAACATAAATCTCTGCTCCATTCTGATACAGTTGCCTTTCATCTAGAGAAGAGAGGGCTGACAAACACAGGGATAAGAACGGATATTCAGAGGCTTTCCTGTCCCACTATGTCGGTTTTTGAATGAGAGAGGCATTTGCATGTGTTTTAAAATATTTGTTTTGTGTTTATGTAACTATGATATGCAGGACTCTGTGACAAGGCGCCCCAAGAGTGCTATTGTAATTTGAGGGCTGAGAATGTACAATAGACTTACCAACATTAGGATTTAAAATTTGTAGCAAAAATTGGAGAATAGTGGAATAATGGAGACGAAACTCAAGAGTTGAACAGTGAGCTGAATATTGACTCAGGGGAAATACAACCTAAAAGTGGAGGGAGATTTCACTGAAGGGATATGTATGTCAGAGAAAGTAGACTTTACATTTTAAAATATAAAGTTTAAAGGATACTAAACTAGAGTGAATATGTCCAGACTTCCGCAATTATTAATTTGTTTGTTTCTACTATCTGTCAAATATTTATGTATGTTCTTGCCATTCATACGAAGCTTTTCATAAAACTAGAAGGCAGAGGAAAGTGTATTAAGGGCATAGTTTTAGAGTATTCTATTCTATAAATTATTAATTTATGAGCTTATTTGGTGGAAGTTTGTGACTTTCAGTCAACTTGCCTGTCTCCAAACCAATGGAAATAATCCAGAATATGAACATTAACATAAAATATTTATGGCCAGTGTCAGAGGTACTGACTGATTTGTGTCATCCATAGTAAATCAAATTGGAATGTCGATTGATTCCTGTGTTTAATTCTTATAGTAGAAATGCATTCAATCATTTTTTATACATTGACTACTCACACATCTAGTGCCAAGCACATAATTCAAAAAAGTAAGCCATTGCACATGCAGCCGAATAACTTTATTAGTTTTAGTAACTTAGAAGGATGTAAACAGATTTTAGATAGATTAATAAAGAAATAGAAAATAAAACCATATTGAGGCAAAATACATTTACCTATAAATAGGAAGAATCTTAAGGCATGGTTGGCTCTGATTATAGGGCAAACTTTGAATGTGCAATGAGAATTTTCTCTATTTACAAATTTAACTGAAGAATTCCTTAATTATTTTCAGAAAATTAAAATGCTTGGAGAAATATTTTCTTCAACATGTCTAATTTCCTAATTCAAATTATGCAAATGTATGTTCTGACTTGATTTAACATATTTTCAAGCATTTTTAAAGGCACAGATAAATGAAGAAAAAGTTTTGTATTTGAAGAATACTCAATAATTTAAATAGAAAATAAAGTAAGAAGACAAAATTGTATTTTCCTAGCAATGAAGTAACCTGATATTATTTTGAAAAGTGAGAATATATTCACACACATCATTATTAAAAATTTTGGATTCCATAATATTGATTTACCAAATTCTGAAGAACCAAAGGCAATGGGAAGCTGTGCACCAAAACAATGAATAATTTGTGCAAATTATATACAATGATGGAATCACATTTATCTAAACATTAAAAAAATGTTTTAAATGTGTTGCCATAATTTAAAAAAGAGATCTATTAAAAATGGCACACAGCAAGGGTTCCAGTCTCTCCGGATCCTCGCTAACACTTGACCTTTTCTGTTGTTGATGATGTTGTTGTTTATGACGCCATCCAAACATGCATGAAGTGATATTTCATTGTGTTGGATTTGCATTTCCCTAATGATTAGTGATGTTGAACATCTTTTCATGTGCTCGCCAGTCATTTCTATATCATCTATGGATAAATATGTATTGAAATCCTTTGCTTAGTTTTGTTTTTGCCTTGAGTAAATTGGCTAATTTTAAATTTTACTTATTTTGATTTCTTCTTCTTCACTGAGGTAACACTGTGGACCTTGTGGACCTCTTGAGTCAATCATGGAAGGGAGTATGGAGGTACGGAGCAATCCTTATCATCGGTAAGCAGTCGTGGGCTTCTTCAGGGGAGGGAGTGAGGATGGCTGAGTTTATTGTTGAGGTGATGGGTAAAGATTCATGAAAGAAAAGCAATGATATTTCACAGGAGGCAAAGCAATTATCTGAGAAGTGTCCAGCGTTTGTTGTCAAAAGAATAATCTGTACAGTCTGGAAAATCATTATGGTGATTACCATGGAACTAAATTAACTGAAACTTTCACATGTTTTGCAACTCCTGTCCTATATCTTAGACAAGGTGGGAACGTCTTGACTCCTGGGTGTAATAAAATAAACACTCGACCTCTGATGAGTAATTCAATCAGTACTACTTCTGCCAGTCCACATCTTTCATGGAAAAAAAAAAAAAAGGAAAGATTTCGGAGATTTAGAACCATGGAGACAAATAGAGCTGCATAGGCATATCTCATTTTTTTCCCCCTTCAATGTGATTATGCTTCT
The DNA here is from genome assembly GCF_036321535.1 of Camelus dromedarius. Lineage (NCBI taxonomy): Eukaryota > Metazoa > Chordata > Mammalia > Artiodactyla > Camelidae > Camelus > Camelus dromedarius. The sequence goes on from NC_087463.1 coordinate 21,040,550, forward strand.
TTTAGTTTGAAAAGTATAAAAAAAATTTTTATTAATAAATGCCCTTATGTAGTTTTAAAATAGTGATATAAGGCAAAGTTTTTTCAAGACATGGAAGGAGATCTTCTGAACTTCTCAGCCTCTGGATCGGTCTTGAGTAGATTTACTTGGCTTATGCCCATCTTTCATTAGACTTTTTATCTTCTTCACAAGCAACACTGAAGATACGTCACTAAACATGTAAGCAGACCAGAGGATCAGGGGTCAGAATGCCAGAAAACAGTTCCACTGAGGAATAAAGCAAAGCTGTTCAGATAAGTCACAGCAACATCCAGTCCAAAGGACCCTGTTGCTAGGAAACCAAGCAAAACAAAACAAGCCCAAAAATGCAGAGGCTCAGATAAAGACCTAGACTCCATTCAGCAAGAGCTCAGCAGCCAGCTGTGGGCGGGGTGGCAAGTTGAACTCATGGGGACAAACGGCGTTGCAGACCTGCACGGTTTTACAGAATGGAGGATTCAGTTCCATGGCAGTGAGGTTTCATCTCTACAGAAACTTCACTTTTGTCACCATTCTATATAGTGTTTTTTTTTTAATTGAATTAGAGTCAATTTACAATGTTGTGTTAATTTCGGATGTACACTATAGTGATTCAGTTATACATACATACATTTTTTTCCTTTTCATATTCTTTTTCATTATAGGCTATTACAAGCTATTGAATATAGTTCCCTGTGCTACACAGTAGGACTTTTTAAAAATCTATTTTATATATAGTAGTTAGTATCTGCAAATCTTGATCTCCCAATTTCTCTCGCCCCACCCACTTTCCCCCTGATATTTTATACCTCTTCACATCAAGCAAACCGCACAACACAAGGAGTATCACGGTAAAAGTGTGCTGGAAAAGACATGTTTGGAATAGGGTATTATGACCGGTACTTGTGGGCAGGATTTATGGAAGAAGGGCCTTGGGCCTTGTTCAGGATTAAATGTTTTCAGGAAACTAGAGCAATCCTGCGACAGATTATCTTAATAAATTATGTAGAATGGGGGAAGAGCGAAGTGAAGTTAAAGGTGTATGCTTAAAAAAGAAATAGTCACTCATATTAGTCAAGATAAGGGGATATCTTGTCTATGTTTTTCATCAAGGTCACAGAATGGTCTTATCTGACGTTGTGTTCAGTAAGACTGTGACTGTTCATTAGGAGAGCACTGAGGATTAACTGTAGGTGCCAGGCCAGTCACTAGGAAAGCCAACACCTAACTCTCAGATACAGGCTGGCGTTCATTTTTCAGAGCTTTCCTTTTTCCCAGTAGTATCTCTTTGGAATCTCTTTAAGTAAAATCGAAGTTCATAAGATTTATCCACTGTCTAGAAGCCCACACAACTTAGCCACACTTTTGTGACTAGTGTGACCCTCCCTGGAATGCACATTGTACAACTTGTCCTCTATGTAACGGACACAGTGCTGGGGGAAAAGAGCAGACAGAAGTTAAAGACTGTTTCGTCCAAGTAATACATGTAAGCATATATATTATGCCTTTATGGTTTTCACTGCATATGATAAAAATATAACTATAAATTAAAGGTCTTTTATATTCATAATTAACATATCAGTACTGCTTCAAAGGGTCTTAACACCGCTCATAATAAGATGCATACACTGTAAAATTCTTATTATAAAAGTTTATATAAAACTCTTATGATAAAAAAATGCACATAGAGCTTTTATATATATAATCTCCAAAGGTAATCTCAGGAACATAGGAACATAGATATGAAACATAACATACATACATACATACATATATATATATATATATATATATATATATATATATATATGTAGAGAGAGAGAAAGAGAGAAAGATGGAAGTATTTTAATAAATCTGGCTAGCATACATACTGTTATTGACCACTAAATTTATCACTAAATTCTGGCAGCGAAGACAAAATAGAAAAACAACTTCATAAAGGAAATGTTTTTGTCCTCTAATTCTAAATGTAATTAATTTAAGAACTACTTTTATTGAAGACACGTAAGAATATTACAGACTACTTCTTCAATAAACCAAATAAAGAAAATGCACTTATACTCATGGAACTTTGTGACTGAATTTTCAATAAAATTTCAAGATAGAGAATTAATTAAAACTCAAGGAGAGTAATTTATTTTAGGGGGAGGAGGAAAAGAAAAGAATACATGAATAAGAGCCAAGGATGTAAAACTTCTTACAGATCGTCATGTCAAAGAACTTAATTTAAAATAGATTGATTTTTAGCTGACTTTTTCATGCCCTTGCCTCTTTTTCAAATGGGCTTAAGGAAATTACTAGCAGCCCTTTCAAAGATAAAACTCTCAGGTAGGAAATTTAGAAGCCTGTTTTTCTACGTAATTAGTGAAGCAGAGGCTACCACGTGTGACTTTGAAAGGGGGATATCTAAAAAATAAGTTTGGTGTATGCTTCAAGTAACAGTTTCAGAGCAACTAAGAGTTCTAGTGTTCCTAGCATCACAACACATCACATAGCTTGGAAGACACGGTGTTTTCAATCTCAAAATTCAGAGGGGAATGTGGTCCACAGGAACCATCACTGGGAGTGGGTTTTGCTTCCCTAAACACCTGGACTTGAGCAGCGAATATTTCTTGACTCTTTTCCGTGATGAATTATCTTGAAAATATCTCCCTACATAAGAGGACAAATGACCTGCTGGATGAAGTTTTGGAGTATTGATGTTCTGACCTTTAGAGATTTTCTGGAAGAGTATTTCTCTCAGCATATGGAAAAATCCTCATGAGACAGCTCTCGGTTCATGGAAAATTGGACGTTTAGCATAAGAAAAAAACCATTCCCTTCTTACTTGCTCTTTGCTGTGGCTGGACAGCTACTTGCACATCTGGTTGCCACATCAAATTTTTTTGTTTGTTTTTGTTTTGTAATAATTTTTTTAAAAAGCCACATTCAAGACACAGCTTTTTTTTTTCCTTTTAATCACTTGAGACTGAAATCTGCCAGAATACGTGATTCCTGACTCTCAAAGTAGGATTGCAATACTGATTTTGTAGAAACATCAATACCCTGGGATCTACTCTGAGTGTAAACAGCTTCACCTATAGATAAGTTTCTGTGATGCTTAGGTTTGCTCGCAGATTAATCAGAATCAAGCAAGTAAGCACATTGATTAAAACTATGGACAGAAGATAATCTATGTCCTCATTAAGAAGACTAGATAGCTTGAAAGATAATAAGGCAATATTGTTCCTGCTCTGCACCTGTCATATCCCTAAATTTTGGTTTATTGTTTTAATTAACATAGAGGGGATTCGTGCCTTTAGTCTAATAGTCTACTTTTACTTTTGCATTTCAGAAAGAGCTGACGGGCTGGTGAGGTGCCCTGTGTGATAAACCACATGCAGGACTCAGGAGGTTTGAACATAAATGCGAGGGGAAAACAGCATCTCCACTACTAGGGGAAGGGAAATGTTTAGGTTTAGTCAAGTCTTGGTAATTCCAATTTTCTCACTCTTCCTCGTATTTTCCAAGGGAATAGAGGGGGTGGGATAAAAATCAAACTTATGTATAGCAAGAATCAGGCAAGTTTACGCCTCTTACGTCCTTCCTGCAAATATTTAATATTTTAGATTCTAGGCATTAACAGCCTAAGTAATCAGTCCACCGAAGCCCCCAGATGTAATCAGCATGGGCACTAGCATTCAGCCTTAGTTTGTTCATTTAAAATTGTAAAAAAATGAACGGAAACCTCAACTAGATAGACGTGGGAGACCAGAAGGGGGCGCTCTCACATCCTGCAGTGATAGCAGAGCCCAACTGGAAGAAGAAAGCATCAGTCTTCTTGCCTGGCAAGAGCTCAGCCAATGGAAGACAGTTACAACTCAGCCAATGAAAAGCCGTGGACTGTCTATAAAAGTGATCTCCTTTCCCTGCCCTACAGGGACTTGCGTGTGGCTTCCCACGGTTATGGACCCTGTAGTGCACTTCTCTGCTGATCCCTAATAAACTCATTTCTGCTAAAAAAAAATCTGGCAGTTTATCTATTTTAGGTCAACAAAACACACTAATCACCCTTTTCCCAATTAAGTTATGATGAATTAAAGGTAAATCTTTCCCAAACACTTTATAATACTTTGTAGTTTGATTACTATCACAATATCACATAAATATCAAAGTAGATTCATGTTTGCAGTTACTTAAAAATAAGATTCTTCAGAATAAAAGAGTATTTATTTTATATCTATGAATAGAGGACTTGCAAGTAGCTAACTTAACAATTCACAACACGAAGCTTTGTATTTCTCACTGTAGGCAAAGAAAGCTCAGTAATTGGCATTATATATATAGTGCGTAACTTTTGTGTATCTTACTCAACTCTAACAGGAATTTAAATAAAATTAAGGGTAAACGCAATTCAGTTTACGATGATTTTTAATTAATTATAAACACACCAGCAAAGGATTGTGTACCTGTCTGTTTCACATGATAATTTTAGAAGGTGAACTAGGTATTAATTAGCATGTCAATAAGGAAAAAAGTGACAAATTTCTTTTACATAATTGCAAACCAAGCACATTCTCAGTTTGTATGCTTGTCAGTGCAAGTTTAGAAGAATTTTTTTTTTCTTAATTTCACATCACATTTTTAGACAGAAAAAATGTGAAAAGGATAGCCCGTTACTTGAGGATAATGGGTCAGATTGATTCACTGCTGCCTTTTGGCACTGTCTGTTTGCACCAATCAAGTGAAAGGGCACAGGCTCCATTCACATGAGGATGAGCTCAGCTCTAATATAGAATCTATGGACATTTCAATGCCTGGCTGTCAGACGAGAGAAACTTAGAAACCGAGGAAACTGACCAAAACCCATAAGCCTAACTGCTAAGAGGCACATAGCAGGGCTTTGGATTTAGTCATTAAATTAGAGCAGTCTAAGTAACAGTCCTGCATGGCTTCTTCGACTGAAAGTGAGGAAAAAGAGCAAAAATAAGAGAGTTGTTAACAAGAATTCTTGTAAGGTATTTTAAGTATGTAGCTACTATATCTGTGAGAGGACTGAACAATTCGTTTGGGATAAAATTGTGATCATGCTCATGTAGTTATAATAAGAATATAAACTCTGAACATTAAGAAAATAAGACTTGTTTCATATTTTTCTGTTGTCCTAATAAGGGAAAGGCTATTTTAATTCAAATCTACAAATGCAAAATGCCTTACACAGAAAAAGTGTATTTGTTGTAAGTTATCAACCTATCTTGATCTCACTGATAACAATTGCATATTTGATTTTATTAAGACACTAAAAAAATTAATTCCCTCACTAAAATATCTGAAAGAATCATGGTAAGCCACATAGGAAGGCTTTTAACTATTTGGGGTTATAATATAATAATCATTATCATAATGTTTTAGATATTCAAATTCTAAAGAAAAAATAACTTAGGGGTATACCCAGAAGTTTCTAAAAAATCATCCCTTTTCATAAGGACTTCAAACTCTGCAGTCTTTATATCGTAGTTTTAAAATTAACAATAAGCTTACCCAGCAGTGTTTGAAGTTTTATATAGCAAGCTCTTGCAATCCTTTGGTTATTTTGTGATAATTCAATATATTTATTAGATATTCCGCTCAGGAATTTAAGTCCTAGGACTACAAGCTATGTGGTGTGCATGGCCCTCTGTGTAAATGTCTCCTGATTTCTCTAGAACACTCATCATTTAGTACAGGAAAGGAACCGTTTACATGCCAAGTACTTCACATTATTAAAGCACGTAACAGTTTAAAAACACCTCTGAAGAAACTAAGATATAAATACATACTCCTTACAAGACTAACTGAAGATCTGGAAAATATCAAGATTATAATCTAATTCTTCCATCCCACTACTTCTTATGCATCAACTGGGTAAAAGTTTGGGAAATCATTCTCAGGAGAGTATATAGGAACTATCCAGTTCACCCTCCAGTTAAGGATACATCAAAACTGTTCAAGACACATGAGAAAAATCTCTCCTTTCTAAAGAACTCTGTAGGAATTTTCATGATAGCCTAGAAAAATTGTATTCCTTTATCAACTATTTACATTTAGGAAGTATGCTGTTTTTTTTTCATGCCCAGGTGAACTTTTGGTTGTGATCACGTATGTTGCTCTGCACTTGTACAACCTGCCCTTGTTTTCAACAGACTTTCTAAGCCCTTAACCAAGAGTAATTAGAAGATGAGGCACTATTTGGCCCCAGAGCATCATGTGCTTGTGACAAGTGGACAGAAACATACAAAGTTATGGGGAAAAAAGTAGTGGCTCTTGATCAGGATAATTAAATGTGTACCTTCTGGTGAGCTCAGGAGTAATTAGCAATGCCTATTAGAGAAGGAGGAGGGAAAGACGTGGGGAAATAAACTGTTTAAGCAAATGAAACAGCTCGGCTGCTCCAGAGTTAGGAATATGATGATGATGATAATAACAATAATAATAAAATAATCTGAAAAGCCTCTAAGTTTTTTCTTTAATATTTTATGAGACCACATTCAATTTTAAATTAACAGCACTGTCTTCCATTTCTTGTAAGAGGCATATTGTTAAAAGTCTTTTAAAAGCAAAAAAAAAAAAATGCAATGATATATACTATTACAATCTAATGTATCATTTGAAAATTCTCTTGAGATAATTTGTAATAGATGCCTATCTATAAATAAGGCAGATAAAATTATCAAACTGCAACCTGCTATTTAAAATATTCAGAAGGTATGTCTTTACCCAGCTTTATTGAGATATAACTGACAAATAAAAATTTGATATATTTACGTTGAACAACATGGCGTTTTCAAAGGTGTACAACATGATTTAATTTATATATTCCTTGTGAAATGATTACCAAGATCATCTTAATCACCTCACATGGTTACTATGGTGGGAGGAGGGGTGGGATGACTTCAGATTTACTCTCTTAGCAAATTTTAAGTATCCAGTACAGCATTATTAGTTATACTCCCCATGCTGTACGTAATCCCCAGAATTCATTTTATATCTCAATTGAACAACAGAATCCCAACTGATTGTGAGAAATGATTACTAAGTATCACAAAGAGAGGATGGCATATGTGAGCATATAATTTTTATTTCAGTGCCATTTTCTCTAAAGAAATATTTGACATTTATGGTTGCTCTCAGCCAGCAATGTGAAGAAATATGAAATACAAATTGATTCTGTATCCCCTCACTGCAGTGCTCTCTCTGTAAGTTATCGTGAGCTGACACAATGGGAGAGACTGGATTCCCGAGGAACTCGGGTAGGTGTCCACATTCTGTGAACTCACACGCACCTTTGTGGCTTCATCAGAAATACAATATCAGACGGATGGGAGACGAGCCCTTGGAAGAGGTGAGTCAACGGCCCTGAATAATTGTATGGGATCTTGGAGAAGCTGGCGGCAGCCGAGGGGCCTCAGGGCGGCTCTTTGCTGTGTGGGGTTCACTTCTGAGGTTTCATTGCTTCAAAGATTGAGCCTTTTTTTTGTCTAACAAGATTCACAGATTCAAGCTGAGAAAAAGTCAAAAGTTCAGCCCTAAATAACCTCATGGACAGAGTATTTTGTATTTATTCCTTTCCTGTTCAATATGAGAAAAAGATATCAGAGAAGTGGCAAAACGGTGTGGACCTGGAAAAGGGTTCTATTGTACTAGTTGTATTTAAAGACAAGATAGAAAGAAAAAGGAATGTCTCGGAGAGAGACAGGACAAAACCCCACCGAAATGCCTTCTTACCTCTTTGACCTTTAAATTAGTGATCACAAGTCCATTATTCCTCTAGGTATTTCGAACAATACTACATGTACTTCTGCCCCAAAGAACCGCATTCTGTCCAATGATCGCTGATGTCTTTGGTTAACCAGTTTCCTATCCTGCCTGAACAAAGGAGAACTTGCTGAGAACTGGCTTTACACATCTGGGGAGGGGAAGGAGTGACACCTCCACTCGAAAGGCGGTGAGAGCAGCCTTATGGTTAGTGGGATACGAAGCAAAGGACGAACACTTGTTTTGATTTTTTTAAAAAGCATGGGTGAAGAATTCTGGGTGAGTAAATTGATTATTTTTCCTCTTTTTCTGTTGAATCTTTTTTAGTAGAACTAAAAACGAGATGCATAAATTCTTAACCACAGTTAAATGTGAAGAAGTGGATATTAGAAATCCGGAACCCCAAATAGGAGGTCTCTGAACGACAATTAAGATAAAACAAAGATACGGGAGAATGTCAGGGCTCACACCCACGGCTGCAGATCTCAGGCAAAGCCCCAAATAGACCTTCATCCCCTAAATAAGTAGGATATTTTAAGGTGAAAAATGTTAGTTATTTGTTTACCATGAAAGAAACACAGAGATGAGGCATCTAGCTGGAGCAAACCTGTGGCCTGGTTGGTTTTAAGGAGAAATCAAAGAATTGGGGCTGAATTAGGAATCAGCCATCCACTTAGACCTGGAAGACCTACCACTGCACGCACCACCACATTCACCTCCACTCAGGGTGAGGGGCTCAGCCAGCTGTACAGGGTCAGATGTTAGAGAAACCCAGAATCCAACCTTGTCTTACAAGAAGGAACATGAGGAACAATAGAGATATCTACAAAGATTAAGTTTTTAAGAAAGAAAATGTGTAGGAAAAAAAAATAGTAGACGAAGGGTTTTCAGGAGAAAAATTATGCTGGGTTTCGTATACTAATTTGTCCCCTAAACTTAAAATAAATTAACAACAACAAAATAGAATTATTTATAGAATGGGGGCAGAAGCAGAGATTTTTCTTTTTTAATTTAGAAAATATAGGGAAAATATGACCAGAAAAAGAGAGAGATGAAATAGGATCTGTCTCACAGCCTATGGAATTCACTTAACCTCTTTTTTTTTTTTTAATTTTTTATTGATTTATAATCATTTTACAATGTTGTGTCAAATTAACCTCTGGTTAAATAAAACAAACAGGACTCTATTAAGAAAGAAAGGAACAGAATACACCCTCTCTCCCTTGCCATTGATACTCATATAGCAAGAGGTTTAAGCCACTATCCCTCCATCCTACCTCTAAAACTACTCAGTAGACTGGTAAAAAGAGAAAATTTATGTTAATTAAAAAAATTGTCCTTCTACTGTTAAATGAGAAAGAACTACAATAATGAATGCTCAAGATTATTTACAATTTTAAAAAGTTTTGCGGGAAATATCTCTTTACCCAAAGGAAAGAATCCTTAACAGTAGAAATTTTGGTAACAGCAGGCTGGAATTTAAGATGGGTACTTGAAACCATCTCTCTCTGGCGAATGTCTATCAAGTTCTAGTTCATTATTACTAGTTCTCCTTGTATCTAAGACCTTCTCCATTCACTGGAGCTTTAAACTTTTCTGAATTTCTAAATATATCTGCTGATAATCTTCATGATTGAACTCCATTCTGTTTCTTTGGAATATTGCATTTTTAGTCACTTTGAACAGCATTTACTCATTCATTCATTCGGCTGAAAAACCCATTCCCTGAACTCTACTTCATTTCCAGCCCCATCATTTTTAATGCTTTCCTGGCATTGTCTCTAAATGGCACATGGTTTCTCACAGTAATGAATCACAGACGTGGAGATACGCTTTAGAAAGGAGCAGATGATGTTGCCTATAAGGAATTTCACATATTAAATTGTAATTTATATGTTGATTACCAACAAATGCATATCTCCTCTCGCCTCAACTTAATACCCATATATCCAACTGACTATTCAACATGTTTAGATATTGACTAAGCATCTCAACTCTACCTTGTACAAACCAAATTGTCCCTGCCACATTCTGTTCTGCTTCTCCACCACCAGTAAACCCTCTTCGCACAAACTTCCCTGTATCAGCAAATGGAAAATTTCATCTTTACCATTGCTCAGGCCAAAAGCACGTCAACATTGTTCTTCCCTTTTCTATTTCCATGACATCTCACCATGAGTCAGAAAATTCTGTCATATTTTTTGCCTTCTAAATATACCCACATCCTGTTTGTTTCTTCCCACATACTCTCCTGTGGCCGCAGGCCAAATCAGCATCTTCTCCCACTCAGATCACTGAAATTACACAAGAGTGTTCAGCAAAGAGAAAGCATCAACCGGGGTTTATAAAGACAAAAGGCTACGTGAGGTTGTTAAAAGTTGCCTGGAGAGAACTGTGTCTGACTCTGACGTGAGTCAGGGAATATCTTCCCATGAGGCACCGCGAGTTATTTTAGGGTCGGGGTCTTAAGTACACAGGCTGTCATGAGTGTTTTAGGGTACAGGTCCAATAAGTATCTTGAGTTTCCGGCAGATGTTGCGGATGACGTCATTAGGACCGTAAGTGGTCAAAAGATCAGATTTCTACCCGGGGTGAGATGTACCTAAGTCACGCTCCCTCGATGGCCTCCTGGCTCCGTGTTAGAAAGCTCTCTTAGCAAAACTGACTCCACTGATTTTCCATTCACACTCTGAGAACAAGAAAGAAATAATTGAACATCTGCCTGAGCTTTGACACATCTACTCAAACTGAGCACATTTACTATCCCCCAAATAAATTATTTAAATTGGTATATTATAGCCATACAATCATAATTTGATTAAGCAAAAGCAAGTTAAGCAATGCACAGATCAGCATTTATCTCTGCTTCTGTATTTGCATACATGCCCATACTGTATCTATTTCTAGTTCCATTTCCATTGGTTCTGTTTTTTTCCCCAATCGTCCGAATTCCTGTCATGATAACCTACCTGGTAAATCTCCACTTCCTCGACTATTCTGGCTATCCCTGCCGCTTGCATTTTCCCCTATCATGTCCCAACCCCCAAATTATAATCCCAATTCTAAATCATAATCTGATTACGAAGGTCATGCTATTCCCTGATAAACATTCTTGATGGTCGTCTAAGGGGCACCTCTTCCTGATTACCAGTTATTTCTATTCTCTACCTACTTGCCCAGTCAGCCTTGTTCCTTAAAGTCTCCGAGGATGCTTACTGATCTATCGGACTAACATGTACAGCTTTCTGTTGTTTTACTGATGAAAGACATCAATATTGCTGCATGACTGGACCATCAACAGGAAAGTCACTAATCCCATGAGAGAACCTGATTCAAAATCCTGGCCAGGAAATTACAGCAAATCAGGTGTGTGTGGCAAGGGTACATATCAGCTTCTTCCCCCATAATGTTTATCAACAGCCTCTGAGCAACTCCAAAAGAACAGAATCCAGGCAAAAACAGTGTTCTTGCCTGACGGTTTTAAGAAGGAATCTTACTTCTTTTTTTTTAAACAACATTGCTGCCTCTTAGATCTTCACGTGTACATCATTTATAGCCCTTATCAACGTCCTGGTTCCTGCTTTTCCTCATCACAGTGGCTAAAATGGCTCTAATATGCCCTGCTTGTGAGAATAGCATTTAGTATATCAGAATGCTATATAATATCAAATAGACTTTAATGCAGAAATAAACATCCTCTGGATATAGCACATCTAGAAAATGTAACTTAGAAAATACTATTCATAGTTTCTATTATTTTATCTTTGAATTAATTTTCTATCGCTGCACCAAAATTTTATCAGCCTAAAACAACACACATTTATTATCTCAGGGTTTCTACATGTCAGCTGTGTGAGGGTGGCTGAGTGAAGGTCCTCTGCTTAGTGTCCACAGGCTGAGATCAAGGTGTCCCTGGACTGCTTTGCCATATTTCTGCTTCCAAGTTTCTGCAGGCTGTGAGCAGGGGTCATTTCCTTGTGACTGTTGGATTCATCGCATCTGGCTTCTTCAGGGCCAGTGATGGAGAATCCATGTTGCTTTCAACCCTGCTCTATTTAGGAAGAGTCAGTCCCTCCTGTGTTCTCACCTGATTATATCAGACCCACCCAGTATAATCTCCCTTTGGATTAACTCATATCAACTGATTTAGGACCTTCAGTACACGTGAAAAACCCCATTAGTTTTACCATATAAGGGAACCTAATCACAGGAGCGATGACCCATCATACATGGTGCCACCCACATGAAGACCAGCACATTCCATGTCACCATCCTGCTTCTATCTTTCTCATTTTCCTTGTTTTTGATGATCTTGACAAAGATCTTTTGAGAAGTAGCTGTCGGGGATTTTGTAGACTATCCCTCCATTGGGGTTTGTAAGGAGTTTTTCTGATGAGACTGGGGTTGTGGGTTTGGAAAGAAACATCACAAAGGTAAAGTACCATTATTGTCACATGGTAGCTAGGGTACAGATGGTCAGCATTGCTGTCCCTGTTACTGTTAATCCTGGTCACTCGGCTGAGACGGCGTCTGCCAGGTTTCTCTCCAGCTGCTCCCTTGTTAAGTTACACCCCTCGCTTCTCCTACTGTTGTCTTTGGAAGAAGGTCACCGTGGGCTGCTTACATTTAAGATGTGAGAAGTTGCACTCTGTGAGGGGAGATTATCTATGTAATATTTTTGGAATCATCTCTTTTAAAGTGATTTGTCTGTTATCTCCCTATTAATTCATTTTAATTTATTTTTTCATTTATCTATACCAGTATGTTTTGCTTTTTGAACACTTCCGTCCTTTCTGACCCTACAAAATGCCCCAGCTCATCTTGTGTATTTCCTGTCCCCGTCCTTAGTATCGGTCATTTCTACAAGAAGCCTCGGGTCCTTTCATTGGAGAATGGTATCAGAAGCTAAGTCTATTTGTTAAAATTCCTCTCTGTGTCTCGCTGTTTTTGTATAGCCAGCAAACATTTATTTATCAAACATGTGCTCTTCCTACCCCCACTCCACTGTGAATTACCTTCCTCCCCTTTCCAGGCCCTCCTCTCTCAGACCCCTACCCCTGCTCGTCAGCTCAGCAGAGCGTGTAAACTGCCATCACCTGACTGTCCATGGGCTCTTATGGAGTCCCACGCCCGTGTTCTTAGATTTGTTTTTCTCCTCTGTCTCACGCCAATTTAATGATTAGGCCCGTCAGAACCTCAAAGGGTGGACGAAAATGTTTCCTCCCCAACAGTGCAAACATTCATCACTGGAGTTCTCCGTAATTACTTCTGTTTGTTTCTTTTGGTCCCATGAAAGACACGAGTCTTTACACTAACATCTTACGCAGAGAATGCTCCAGTCACCTGACACACTGCATTCTCAGAAAGCTTGCTTTTTTTAAAAAAACCATTACTACATAACACTTTGCCAATTAACTATATTTAGTTCCCAATTCATGACATTTTCACAAATATATGTACAGCACTCTCTGTGAGAACATCAGGATTGTCATTAATTTAGTCATTTTAAATTTAAAAAGTGGAGTGACAGCTTTGAACTTGTTTAATACATCATATCTTGCTTGTTTAATAGGGGCAGACAGTCATTAAACTATATAAGCAGAAAGAAATAATATTCACAACTGTGGCAAACAGCTAATGAAATATTTGCCATATTCAGGAGGAAAGCACACATACATCTTTATATTTATATTTATATTTGATATATTTGAAGAGTTTTTCAAGACAAGGATTTCTAGAAGTGTCACTTTTACTCTAAGAAAGCTTTATCTATGTGTATTTAAGTAACTAAAGCAACATGAACTAAAATTTATTGGATCCTCCCCAAATATTGTAATTGGTTTTCCCTTAACAGCATAATGCTATAAAAGTTTAAAAAAAAAGTGCTTCCAAGTATTTATAACTAATATTAGTGATGTTAATGAGGGGAAGACTATTTTGAAAGGCTAATATGCTACATAAAATTATATGTACCATACAGGGGTGATGTTTAAAATACCCAGCTGTGAAAACTTTGTCAGTATGTGAAGTAATTAACTACAACTGTAAACTGAAACATCTAATTTAATAGCGCTAATGATATTTATAATTCTCCTCCAAAGTGTCACGCAAGGATTCCAAGTACTTCATAAAATTAATATTCTACTTCTCATTCCTGCTGATGGCCAACAACACGATACTACCTCCCTAAGAGGCAGTTGAAAGGAACTGTTCTGATTGAATTCTCATGCTAAAGACTAGGAAACAAGAAACAGTCACTTTTATAGAAAAGATCAGAAATGCATCTGAGACCAGAGGTTTTCTAATTTATAATATTTACTTCAAAATAATTTACAGTGAATCAGTATGAAATTCTTCAACTTGGAAAGCCAAAGTTTTAGGACTTGGGCATAATTCTTCAAATACTATACAGTCGAGAGGGATTCAAGCAAGGCCAGTCTACAGATCTGATTGTAATTCTGGGTTGTGTGGATAAGGAACAGCTAGCTGGATTTAGGAGTAAACCCTCCCCGAATAGTGAAGAACTTAGGAATATCCATCTAGCACAGAAAATTCATTTTGTTCCCGGGTAAATGCTGTCATTAGAGTTTCAACTAGACTATGAACTAAATAAGAACTTTCAAAAATTCTTGAAATGTTGCTGGTACAAGGATAGGTCTTTGCCTAGACATTGGTTCTTCTGTAACTTTAGTCTTATTTTCCTCATCAGAGTTTCAGGGACCCACACATTTTCCCCAAACTCCTGTAGTTATGAGAGAATCTCTACCAACCGTTATATATACTGTGGTATAAGTTACTATATATGCTATACCAATAATCCTATTTGCTATCTAGGTACTACTATCTTGGTGACATAGTATCACTATCTGTTGGAATCTTTGCTTGCACAGAAATCCCAGCTCATTTTATTGCTCCTACAAATTCATCTAACTTCTAGACTATGAAGAATTTTGCATCTGACTTGCCTGCATAACTTTAGTAGTTGGGTTCATGTTTATTATTTAAAATAAATGAATTATACTTGTAATTCAATAATAAATTATTTGTAATTTAATAATTAAAGTATTTATTTTTATTATTTATTTATTATTAATTTTTACTTGTTTCCCTCTTAAGTACTACAGTGTCACTATACAACATCACTAGTCTCAGTCTGAATGAAGTTTTGATAAAATATTGTAGGTTTTTTATTCACAAACAATAAGGGACAGTTGTTTCTGACCTAAAAGGAAATAAGCAATTTCTATTTATTTGTTGCAAAATAATTACATTAATTATCAATTGGAGTGTTAATGAATTGTGAGAAAAAAATGGAGACTATGAAGTTTTCAGAATAAAGAATGTTGTTTACCACCCTGTGAGGAGAAAATATATCCTGCCTGAATAAATAAATGCTAAAATTATTGTAAATGGGTTAGGGAGGTGTTACTTCAAACAGTGAATTATTACCTAATTCATTTTTTGTGTCATAAGTTTGGTGCACTTTTGGTTAAAAGAATGTTATTTTTCTTACAAATTTTTTTCTTGTTAGGAAGCTGTTTTAAAGATTTCCTCTCTTTATAATGAACTGTTAATTTCCCTCCATATCACATCTTATGCAAAATATATCATTTTCAAGGTGGGGGTTCATTTAAATTGCATTGAGCCACCCCACTGTCACCTTAGGGTGTCCTCCTGCCAGCGAGTGGGGACCAACCAGCAGGACCCTGAGATTGGAGCCCCGCTCTGTGCAACAGGGGTGGGTGAGATGCTCCAAACCCCCTCTGCAGGGCCAGGGCTCCGGGAGTCTGGCCCGTAGTGCGGGGCATTGTGCAGAGAAAAAGAACAAAAATGGATGAAAAAAGAAAAAAGGAAGGAAAAATGTTAGCTATCTTCCAAAGGGTTAATGAGGCAGTATTCTGGGTCTTTAGACAATTATAAAGAACCGCAGAGATCGCATCCACTATCAGCTGGTATCAGCAAACCCATTTTTGTTTTCTTATAGTGGTTGAAACTCTCCTGATCGTCTACTACTCGCCCATCTCTTAGATGAGCACAAGCAATTCCACCGAATGGTGGGGGTCTGCAGAAAGAGCAAAATAAGAAACCAGGGCAGGGAATGGAGTAGATCAGATATTCTATACACAACCACGTTCCTAGTTCTGGAAGTCGGAAGGTTGACAGCAGAGGAGGGGCCAGTTTGAACACAGAAGGTAATTCATGTAGATCCTGGGAAATGTAGGTAACACTTGGTATAGTGGAGTTTAGCGGGCTGTTTGGACAAATAAAGCTAATGTGCACATTTCTGTCTGCTGTTAACTGGCTGTATGACTTTGGGGCAGTTACCCAACTTACCAGAGCTTCCCTTTCCTTCTCTGACTTACGTCATGCCAGACGTGTACCTTGCTCATAGTGCATTGGGGATAAACAACTTGAATTACTTCAGAGTTATTCAACCAACATCATTTATTTCTATGAATTATTTTCCTTCTCTCCTTACCGCTCTCCTCCTTGTTCCCCTCTGTTTTTCATGCCATAAGCACCCACCTTCAGCTCTAAATAAAGAATCAGAATAAAGTACTGAAGAATGTGTTTGCTTTAACATGGCAAGGCTAACTTTTAAGAGGCCCAAATATTTTCTGAGGTTTCATAAAACACAGCTGATGTTCTGAGAGCAAAGAGCTAACAGCGCTTAGAAGGGAAGAATCCAAAAGGAAAGAAGACAGCAGAAATTCGTTCTAAGTGTGCAGTATTTTGGATGCCTGAGTAATTTAAGAAGTAGAGAATGGGACATAAGCTGTGAAAAATGAGGCTCCCTGACACCATGCAGGGATGGTGGTAGACACCTCCAGACAGATGGTACGTAGCTCATGACCACGAGGTTCTTCCAGGCTGTACATTTGTAAGAGTCCTTAACAAATGGTGTACAAATCTGGTATTTCAGCACCCACCCAGATCTCTACCTAGACAGATGAGTTTCATTTAAAGGAAAGCAAATATATTGCAGAGTTTTGCTGCTTGGAATGTCTATTAACAGTGGGAATCCAGTTTCATAAAACTGATTTTTGATAGAAAATTTTTTTTTCTTCTCTGTGAACAGAAAAAAAAAAAATATATATATATATGCCTTTCCTCAGGATTTCTTCTGTCTCTAGTGAGAGATAAAAACAAAAACAAAACCTTGCCAGAATTACTAATCCTCTGGTGGAAGGAAGGCCTTAGAAAGAGGCGGAGATGGAGCACCACACGACAGTGCAGTCTTAGAAGAGTTGTTCCATGTGTTTTTGTCAAAATTTCTGTTATATAGATTCTTCCCGACCTGTGCTTTACTAGGGCACTTTTGTCTGGTCAGATTTCAGAGGCTACTTTTCCAGCGCACTCACGTGACTTTGCACAGGCATGATCTGGAAGGTAAATGAAGGGCAGGGAAGAACAAGTGGTATTCATTTTCCCTTATTTTCCTTAGTGTATCAAAAAGAGGGGAAAACAAATCATATTGCATTCCGTCTTTCCACAAAAATTAGATAAGCCAAGCCCAGGAGGTGCCTAACCGGGACGATTTTCTGGTTTTAAAGAAGGGTGAAATTGCACAGGAAACCCTCCTGAGTTCTCTGGCAGTGTAAAGAGAGAATATGGAATCCAGCAAACTATGATGGAGAGCAGAGCAGTTCACATCTAACCAGGCCAAAACTGGGTGAAGAATGTAGAAGGAAATTAAGATAATTTTCCCCCAAATACCCACATCAATAGGGGAAAACTGAAAAATGTAAAGAAAGTGTAAACCGGAGGTTTGGTGCTCCAGACAGTTCTTAAAGAACGCCTACCTATTTATTGTTTTTCCCAATGATATAGACTGAGATCAGCGTTTGCAATGAAGCCTGTGGCTGTTCGTGTTTCCTCTCATCTTCTTAGGCATCGCCGTCCAAGAGGAAAAGCGGGAATGGCTACCGTGGATGGCCGTGATCCTTGTTCTCTTGCGAATTACCCCAGCAACTGAGCGATTCCGTGGGATCACTGCTTAAATTGTTCTCCCTTCTCCTTATTTTGCCAGAGAGTGAAGGATTTGCCCAGAGGGGAGACACAGAATCAGAAGAGAGACTCGAGAAAGGCATCATTCATAACAGGATAGGCTTCTCTCCACTGGAGCATGACAATCACTTATGCTGGGTACAGGTCGGAGGTAAAGTCCTTCCTCCCCACTTAACAAGATACAGTATCATCCAAGGGGATGTTGCACACGCACGTCACAGTGGGAACTGTGAAGTGCAGATAAAGGCTGGTTAACTGGGCTATGTCAGATTATTCTGTCAAAAAGGCTACCTTTGTTTAAAATCTGATCGGCACGTCATAGAATACATACACTAAAAGTGTGGAATTTGATATATTTTACATAGATATATATCTGAGAAACTATTACCAAGATCAAGATAGTGAATTTAATCATCAACACTGGAAGTTTCTTATGGCCAATTTGTAGTCTTCCCTGAGACCCATATGCCACCAACAGGAAATCACTGATGCACTTTTTACTTATAGTTTTTTTTCATATTTTATAGAATTTTCTATAAATAGAATAATAGACTATATACTCTTTTTGCCTCGCTTCCTTCACTGAGTAAAATTATTTTGAAATTTATCTATATTGTTGCTCTACTAAGAGTTCATTTTTGGGAAATCTGAGTGGCGTTCCATTGTATGGCTACGCCATACATTTTTTTGCTCCATTTATTGGTTGATAGAATTTCAGGGTAATTCCATCTCACACTTTGTGTGCTCAGTTCAAAGACACCACCAGCTTATGCCCGGTTGCCTTCCCTAGATTCTGACTTCAAAGAGTTCACTCCAAGAAGTCAGCTGGTGCAACTGTAGGGTTCACTTCATTCATTTCTCCTCTATGTCCTACACTATCTGATGTCTGCTCTCCAAAGATGTTCTTTTATATGTATTTTCAAAGTTTTAAGTTTTCCTAGGCATGAGACGAATTCCAATCTAGCACTTCATCTGGTCAGAAAGCCAATGTCCTTAAATAAATTTTGCTTATAATTTTTTTAATTTAAAACAACTTTTATCCAATCATCATCATCATCATCATCATCATCATCATCATCATCATCATCATCATCATCATCATCATCTTGTCTGCGTAGCATCTTTCTTTTATTTCATGGGTGCAGCATTTTACTTCTCTAAATAAGGTTTTCCTAAGGCTTCCTTCTGCCTACTGCAGAGCTTCAACTTTTTCTTAGACTTTTATTTGTGAGTTTCTCCTCTTTGCTCTTTGCTCTCTGTCTTATATTCAAGGCTTTTCTTCAACGATTGCTGCTCCTTAGCTTTCCAAGTAAATTTTGAAATCTAGACTGAGATACTACTGAATTTGGGGGATTTGTCTACTAGCTGGATTTAATGATGGATGAGAAGACTGAACCAGCCTGTTATGATCTCTTTCTTGTTGGCAGATTTTTCCTTGCCCCACAGGACTTCTCCATAGATGAATCCATATTATTGACTGAGAGAGGTGGATACCTAGCTACAGAAGTTCTCTACATGGGATGGTGAATTCTGTACTTGAATACATGGATTGTCTCAGGTTTCACCCCGTCGGTCCCTTCCTTTGGTATTCTGAATCTGGATACTGTCTAGTTTGAATTATCTAGACAATTAAAGATGGCTAGGTATCAGTTTATGTGGAATAGGAAAATTACCTAAGGGGTCTATTGTTCTTAATGTAAACATCCCCTCTGTTCCCCTGTGTTCAGGCCCACCCCCTATGTCTGCCTTCTTTCCTGTTGTGTATTCCAAATGCTGAGTTTCTGTGGGGTCTCTCTGGGAACAAAGCCCCCTTTTTGTGAGTAGCTCTGCCTTTACTGCACTCATTGTGGCTTTCCTACCAAACACTGTTTCATTCTCATACTCCTCAAATTTCATGATTTTTTTAAAAAAATGACTGATATCTCTTGTCTTTGCTTCTATTTATAAATAACTTTTTAGTAAATACAGAGTTATTTTGGTGGGACTTGGGGAAGGTAAAAATGCATGTGTCCAAACTGCTATGCTTTAAAACTGTCTCTCTCTTCAGTGATATTAAATCTACTCTAAATATCAGCATTTTTCTCCCTCAGGACAAAGCTTATTCTGGTCTTTCACTCTGTTTCACACTGTGTGATAACAACCAGGAGAGAAAAGAAATGAAAAGTCTAGTTATTTAATTCCAGTCTTGGGAAAGTTTGTGTGTGGAGTAATTCTTAATTTCTAATAAATAATATGCAAAATCTAAATATCTTTTATTAATAACAAGCAACTGCTTGTTGCCACTCTGACCATATTTGCCTTTTTTAAAGGAGGTCTTTATTTGCTTGCTTGGTTTTTACTGATGTCTATTCAAAGTTTGCAAATAATGAATTGGAGCATGTCTTGATGCTTTTTCATTAAGAAATTCATCTGTTAAATTATTTCCTTTACCCCTGTTCACCCAACCAGAGTGACTGTAATTTGAGTATTCAATTGTTAGTTGAGTTAGCTTCTCTGACAGCAAAGAAAGAGATCTTGATTAAGAAAATTATTGTTTATCTCAAAAGTATATCATACCAAAAATCTTCTTAAGCAATACATTTTTGCTTTACTTTTTAAAAATCTTGATTACCAAGGTTTATGATGTTTTTAAAATCAGAAGAAATATTCAAAGTCCACAAGCTTCCTTCTAGCTTCCACGATGTGGTGGTTTGACGTTCATCTCTTTATTCTGCGTGCTGTACTTGAGCTTTGTCTGTTCATGAATTAAGCTAATCACATTCCCATACTGGTGTCTTTGTGTTTGTTCTTCCTTGATCTAGAAAACTTAACACTTGTTGTACTGGCAGAGGGCGGGCAACCCCTTTAAATCACGTTACATTTAAAAGTCTCATACAAATTAACTAAATAGCAGATTGAATCAGAGGTACACATTGTCCATCTTGTGTGTTATCTGGTCTGTGACGGAGGAAAATATTTACACTCCAAAGAATGAGATTAATGGAGGGAAGACATTAAAGTGTGTATGAGAAGGTAGTTTGATCCTTTATAACTAAGAGACAGTCAGGGTAATGTATACCACTATTGACTGATCAAAATCAGATCCAATAATAACTTATTTTTGCTTTCTTCCCTTTTGCCAGACATATGGGTAATGATAGAAGTTAACTCTCCTGTTCAACACTGCCTAAGTCAGAAAATCAAAAATTCAATTTTTGATCACTAATAGTTAAAAAATAAATCCCAACTAATCCAATAATATACAGACATTGCTGATGAATAACTGTTGGTATTATAAGCCATCAACCTCCAACTGCCTATAAAGCCTATGAACCCATTTTTGAATAATTCTTACTTAACCTGTCTAGCTAATTCATGTAATTGTTGCTTCCACTAACTCGGAATTTTTTTTTTTGAACATGGAAGATTTTCCTGGACTGGAAAGAGGAAAGTCGGGAACGATGATGCTGTGACAGGGCTGGGTACAGAGCAGGAGCAGGGGAAATGGGCTTAAGGAGCTGAGGATCAGTGATCTATTTGGGATATAAAGGAAAGTGTCTCTCACAAAACAGATGGTCAGTTCTTAGCAAACTCTGTGAAAGACAAAAAGGAAATCCATTCTGAACCAAAAACATGCCATGCCTGTGACGTATAGATGTAATTATTGGGCAACCTTTGGTCTCTTCTCAGCTCTCACATTTTTTAAATTGACAGTATCCCAAGGATCCCAGCAAACGCAGCCTGAGGCAAAGATAAATTGCTGATGCTTTATTTGGAAGATGAAAACCCAGGTCAATGAGAGTGAGGGCAAAGAAAAACGAGGCAGGGAATGACGGAGGAAATGCAAGGTGATTTGTTACCACGGCGTCCACTGCTTACAAGATGGGAACAAATGCTGCAGACCTGTCTACTTGTCTCAAAGGATGTCTTCCACCAGGCTCTGCTGCTACACAACCTCTCAGAAGAAGCTATCAGAAGGAGAGAGGAGACAGAATTTATTTGTTAAATACCCTACCATCTTTGATTTCTCTTTGGTCAAAACTCACTCCACAGAGAGCGAACTCCCTTGTACTTCATGTAGCACGTTTAGACTCTTCTGAATCTCACCTCAGTACAGAAATGGCATGGAAAGGCCAAACACGCCGGGAAGAGCTGGCCCACCCGCCTATCTCTGCAGAAAACAAACGGGTCATGGCAAATGCCGGACTGATTCTGGAATCTCTATGCGAGCAGAAAAATATGTCCTTAGTACATGGCAATTATTTGGTGAATGTTTTCTTTCATCAGACAAGAAGGTTAATATAATTTTGCTACCTGGTGGTAAGG
Source organism: Camelus dromedarius (assembly GCF_036321535.1). Classification (NCBI taxonomy): domain Eukaryota; kingdom Metazoa; phylum Chordata; class Mammalia; order Artiodactyla; family Camelidae; genus Camelus; species Camelus dromedarius. The sequence continues at coordinate 21,062,654 of NC_087463.1, forward strand.
ACCTCAGTAGCTTCATTATCTTACCTCAAGGCAGAGCTGACTCTTCTGCTGTTAATTATAGTATATTTATGTTTCACAAAGCATCACACTGACCCAGCATATCGATGCCACACTAATCTGACCTGGCGAATAGAAAGCGGGAAGGGTCCCGGGGACCCAGTAAAGCACACTAATGCAAACATGCAGACTCTGGAAGATTCCTGAGCCTGCAACATTATTTGAAGTCCACACGGAGCCACCTTGCACCTCTCACAATTTATAAAGAAGCCGAGTTCTGTAGGTTTGCGTTTGTAGGCAACCGTGATAGGCCATTTGAAAACCGCCTGCCATAATTGCCTTCCTGTATCCACACCCTTAGGAAGTCACCACACACGTTGGGTACAGGCCCTGAATGTCCGCTGACTTGGTCAATGGGAACATAGCAAATGGGACACTAGCAGAGATTTGAAACATGTCTGTCCACCCAGATCTCACTCCTCCTGTCAATGAACAACGGGCTAGTAGCCAATAAATATTTCGAGAGTGGATTATGTTAGTTTTGAATGAAATGAGAGAATTAGTTTAGTTTTATTTTATTTTGCTTAGTTCTGAATTAATATTACTGAATATTTGCTGTTATAAAAACAACAATATGTACTTTATAGACAAGTTTATAATATGTTCTATGTATTATTTTTTAACTAAATTTGTTAGAAATTTGACTGGACCAATTATCTTCAAAGATACCATCTTCCTGAACGGACCCCATGCACTACCTAGCAATTACTTTTGGTGCTCTGCATACATTTTGGATTTATTTTTTAAATGATGGATTTAACTTATTTTTTTAAATAACATGTTTTCTAATGGAAATGATTAGACATAGCTGTAAAACCAGCTTTTATCTCTAATTGAATAAATGTTAGATTAGATCTATCATATTCAATAGGTTTTGGGATCTAAAAATCTAGATTTCATTTCCATTTACAATATGCTCACATTTCCTGTAAGATCAAGCTATTCAATCACTAGATTTCCACATCTAATAAATAAGCCATGTGGGCAACCACTTCAGTTTGCTCTCCTGAAGGTGACACAAAGTGCTCAGCACAGAATTTTATCTGCAAGAGACATTGAATTAAAATTATGCCCCAATTTTGCATGATTTATTATCAAATGACTATGTCTATTAAGACTATTTTGTATACGTTATATGCATTAAATAATACTGTTTGAAGTTACACACATGCATTAGCAGTCCAAAATTGTGTCATTTAGTAAGCATCAAATACTTCAAAATAATTAATAGTCTACTGTCAAAACCCAAAGTGTTTAAATATTGGAAAGATACAGGAGCTTTTTCAACTTTAGAATTGATTCAGATCAGGGATTATTTTAGTCCAATCCCATAAATTTACAGATTTATAAAATGAGGTTCAGAAAGGTAGGCTTTTATCTTGGGTTCTGTGTCCAATTCTAATGTAGCAGGCTTGGTTTTCCCCTCCACCACCGAACAATGCTGGGACCTCAGCTGGGTGTCCTATGATTCAGTCCAGTTCTCACGCTGAATATCTACTGGGAGGTAACCCCAGGTTCCGCAGGTAAAGGGCTCAGCCCCACAAGAGCACCCGCCCCTTCACAGGTCAGTTGCAAGCCCTGGTTGGTGGTGGGGCTGCTCACCAACTGGCTATAACTCAGTTCCCGTGATCCCATCCTTGGATTTTTCGATTAATTTGCTAGAGCAGCTCAAAGAACTCAGGATACCCGTTTACTCACTAGATTACCAGTTTATTACAAAGGATATTAAAGGATAAAAGGCAACAGCCAGATGAAGACACACACAGGGCAGGATCCTGAAAGAAGGAGCTTCTGTCCTCCTAAAGTTTGAGGCCCAAGATGAGGGCATATGGATGTGTTCTGGTTCCCCAACCTGAAAGCTCTCTGAAGCCCATCCTTTGGGGTTTTTTGTTTGTTTGTTTGTTTGTTTTGGAGGCTTTATTACATGGACATGATTCATGAAATCACTGGCCATTGGTGATTGATTTGACCTCCAGCCCCTCTCTCAGGGGGTGGGACCTAAAAGTTCTAGCCCTTTATTCACAGTTGGTTCTCCTGGCAACCAGCCACCCAATTCTCAGCTGCTCTCTAGGTCACCTCATTAGTAAACCCAGTTGTGGTAGCTTGTTATCAACAACAAGACATGCATTTTCACCTTCATGGCTCTGAAGTGATTTCAGGAACTGAGGATAAGAGCAAATATTCTAACAAAAGAGGCTTCCATTGCTCTTATTGCTCAGGAAATTCCAAGGGTTTAGGGAGCTGTGAGCCAGGAACCATGGACGAACATCAAATATATATGGAAATATATTCCAGCCATCGGAATGACCAAATAGATACTTCTTATAAATTACAATGTTGCAGTTGCATATCTAATTTAGTATATTTATTATATAAAGCTTCTAAGACATGTAGAATCTTAGAAGTGGGGGATTCCTGGATATATAGAACCTAAACTTTTCACTGTATGGTGGGAGACCACTAAGTCCACAGAAGTTAAAGTAATTGCCCATGGGCTTATGTTAAGAGGCAAAATCTGAACTAGGATCCAGCTGTCTTGATTTCTATCTTTATGTCTCTATTCTCATTATTGTAACCAACCCCATAACAAAGACTTGCCTTGCTCGTCTACCTTATTAATAACTTGCTTACAAGACCTTTAGACATTCTTGTTTGCCCTAAGTTCAGCCTGACCCTTCCCCCATGAAATTGCTAGCTTGAGCAAAACCCTAATTTATAACCCCAGGCTGTTGAGATGTCTTTGGTTTCAAAAAAGAAGGGTCAATGGTCTGGAGGAAAAAAAAAAACACAGCACAGGGGCCGACCAGGAATTGAAATTCTTAACCCATCACACAAGCTCTAAGTAAATAACAAAATGCCTCAGCTGTTGTTTTCACTCTCTTCTAGAAAGATCATAAGACCATGACTTACTAGCTTACTTTGCAGGAATATGGACCAATCACAATCACCAGTGACACACTGAGCCACAAGACAGTGCTGAGAAGTCTGCAACTGAGATCTCGTACGGAAGCTGAAATCACAGATACTTCCCCCTCTGGATCCTTTTTTTGCCCTTAAGAGTCCCGTGTCCCAGCTAGCCAGCAAGATGGATCCGAGACAAACCTAGGTCTCCCATCTTGTCAGTTGGCACCCTCTCCATCAATAAACCTTCCCCTGTTCCAGGCTCCCACATTCAGTTTGCTTGGCCTCACTGTGCGCTTGGCACACGGACTTGGGTTTGACAATAATTTCACTAAATACAGTGTAATTTTACAAAAGCTTTAACCAATTAAAATAAAACATGCACATTCCATAAACAAAGCTGGGAGTCATTTTAGCAAGAAAAAGCTGGCACTGTTGTTATTTTGCTTTTGGATCATTGGGTAGCAGTATGCCCACTGCCCATTTTTTGTTGTTAATAACATGTATCTGAGAGTGCCTGGATAGCTGCTTCAGAAAATATCTATGGTGAGTGGCTATTCATTTTTATTATACTGTTAAACGTTATTTTCTAGCACTAGAAAATTACAATCAAATTTAGTGTTATTACAACAACAATTCCACTGTAATATTTAACTAGACATTTTTACTATATATTCTGAGACTCAGTCACGATTTTTATAATTTATTCTTATCCACAAGCCTCTTCATCCTAGAGAATCTCAAGATTTGAAAACTCAGGTAGACCTTTGCATGAAGCCCATTGAAATATCTCAAATAAATGGTTTTCCAAACAATCCCAGTGAAATGGGATGAAAAGCTTCCTAAAGCAATTCTTCCCATTTCTGAAAAGCTTCAATTTCTGGCAAATTCTTCTTTGTATTAAGGCAAAACATGCCTTGTGTACGTTGCTACCTTATTTCCATAACTGTGAACTTCCAACCAACTATAATATTTAATAGTTCTTCCATATTTCAATCCAAATAGGGGCTTAAAAAGAAGGTATAGTATATATCTTCTGCCAAACCCGATTTCAAATATAAACAGAATTACTTCTTTTCAGATTGTTAACTTTTCCCAACTTACATGAAGTTTTGAATGTCTTACTTTAAGTATGGCAAATGCAACCAGATACTTTTTTTAATGAATCTATTTTTTAATCACTCAATTAATATTTATTTAGCATCCACTATGTTCCTGTCAGTGTAACAAAAACACACATTTCTGCACTCCTGAAACATGTTTCAGTGTGTTGATACAGGAGGGGATGGGTGCTAAAAATGACGAATATACAAATTTTATAATTTGTTAGAATATATGTTACGAAAATATCCAGAAAAGATGAATGAAAAGTTGTACTGGAATGGGGAAAGGAAATGTTTACAATTTTACAAAAGGTGGCAGAGTAATGAGTTGAGAGTTATTGAAGAAGATGAAAAGATCAACCCAAATTTGATGAACCTAGCAAATTTTTTTCATAATTTTCAGCAAATAATTCCATTTGAATATTTTTTTATACTCTTTTTGTGAAATTACTAATTTCTAAACCATGGTACGTACAGACATTTATGTCTATTCCCATTAATATGTTTTGGTATATTAAGACCATAATTCTAATTTGTCTATATAATTATATAGACTCTGTATATAATATGATTGTCTGTAATATAATTATATAAGGACACTATCTATATAATAGAAACCATATTTATTCTAATAAAATCAATACTAATTTAATTCTGTAACACTGAGGGTAAACTACTGCACTTGGTAATGGTATGAGAGAGTTTCTTTTCCACTTATTACCTATGTTTAAATAAATCTAATGATTACCATCTTTTGTTTTAACTATCCAACCAATTCCACACACCAATTATATTTTTATTCAATAAACATATCTTTAATTTCTCACAAGAATATTATGAATGAGTTTTACAAATGCTTAGATCAATTTGCAATTTTAGCATTCACCCATATCTAACAGTCCAGGGACTATACTCATAAAAAAAGATAAGTCAGGTGTCATAATCTATTAATTTTTACTGGCTTTAGTGGTTAGAATATACATAAGTATCTAAAAATAATAAACATCTTTCTCTATCAATGAACTTTGTTTGTATATTGATATCAAGTTCAAATTCATAAATTGAGATGTCTCCTGCTTTCAAAGCAATCAGTTTGGACGTTCTACTCTGGCTTTGAAGAAGAATCTGCATCCAAACTCTTTTGGTTGTTTGGCAGTACTTGGCTCCTTGTGATTTAAGCTTGAGGTCTCCGTTCTCTTGGTGGTTGTTGGCCAGGAATTGCTCACAGCTCCTAGAGGCCAGTCTCCTCGTTCATGGTGCCTCCACCTGCAGGCCAGATGCTGCACTGATTTTCCCTGTGCTTTGAACATTTCTGACGTCTCCGACTATGGCCAGTTGGAGAAAACTCCTCTTTTAAGAATACATGCAATTAGATGGGTTTAACCTACATAGAGATCCTTAAATAACCACATGGATAATCCCTCTTTGAATATTTCATTGTCAACTGACTAATAACCTTAAGTACCTCTGCAGAATCCCTTTGGCTAAGTCGCATAATCACAGGCATAACACCTAGGAGCAAAGTCATGGGGGCTGTCTTAACATTCTGCCCAATATAACCTGCAAACCACAGACAGCACAAAGATAAAAATACTGACATCGTAAGTCTATTTGGATAACTATGAACAATTTTTTAAGCGTCCTTCAAAATTTGTTAGGCGGAGTTGACTGGGGTGGACAAAAGAAAAATCCAAGCCTGGAAAGAGGTAGAGAGACAATTGCTGAAGATTTTCCAAACTTCATTCAGAGCTTCAGTTTAATCTTCAGATCAATTTGAACTGTAAACACAGACGAAAGACAGAGACTAAGAATGACCAACAGACTAGAAGAATTCTGCTTTTGAAGGTGAATGATGTCAAGCTTAAGTCTATCCAAGAGAAGCACTCAACCTCTGTTTTGCAGATCTCTTCTAATCAAATTTTGAAAGATTGAATTAGTACAACAAACATTTGTTTTAAATAATTGAAGCAACCAGTTGCTGTAAAGAAACTAAACACTGGCAAGGCAAACAGTTTTCTTCTGTGTGTTGAGTACCACCCGCAACCCAGAGTTTGGATGCACATTCTTTTTCCAAAGCTTCAAGAGAAGAGGCCAGTCTGCTGACACTTGACAATCTTGTCAAGGTCTTGTGTGACCTTAAGCAAAGAAACCATCTGCACCTGCCCAGACTTCTGCTCCTCAGAGCTGTGGTGTAATAAATGTGTGGTTTCAGCAGCTACATTTGTGGTAATGTGTTATGTATGCAGCAGTAGGAAACAGGTCCCCTGTGGAATGCCTTTCTGTCGGGTAAACTTCTGTTTGTCCTTCAGGACTCAGCCAGATCCCTTCATTTCTAGAATCTTCTGTTATTTCCTTGACTTAGTCTCTCGTTGGTCTGTATCCCTTTTGGCATACTTTTCTGTGTGCTTCACATTATATCTGATTACTGTAATAATGGCTTTATAATTACTGTAATAATAATAACAATTAATGTAATAATCATCTTAGACTCAACTTTCTCGGCAAACCTTTACATCTTATGGATAAGTCATATGCTAGGTATCAGGTTCTGTAGTCATGGGCATGCCTTGAAAATAGTAAGTGCTTTATTTATGATTATCTAATGAATATCTGCTAAATGAATCCACTGACATCAGGTAAAAACATCTCTGCATTTAAATTAAATCTGTTCCTTAGAAAACCCAGTCCAAATTCTTTAAGTATACACACAAATTCAATTGATTTACTTTCTATTTCTTCTACGTATAATATTCAGGGTCATGGAAGCTTCACCTTCAAGTTCTTTAACAAACATCTGAATATATTTTTAAAATTTATTTTCTTAATATTCATCGTAGATGTATTCAGTTGCCACTACTCAGTATCACATTTGATGTATTGCTGTTTGAGTAAAGTCTCATTTATAACGTTGTTTAAAAATAAGAATCTAAAAAGCCCAAGAAAAAGTTCCTGACAACTGGGGACTATTTATAGTAAAGATATGTTGTATTTTGTTAAGTATCCAATTTTCTCACTTTTTAGTTGATTATAATTTTGGTGTCTGTAAGCGACTGAGGCAAAAACACAGAGAACTCTTGTAGTCATTTCTACACAATGCTGCTTTCAATTATGAATAATTTTCAGCTAGCAAGCTGGATAAAATTAATATTGAACATAAAATATGAGAATTAATGGGAAGTTCTACTATTCATCATTCATTATTCTATTTATCTTACTCGATTGGATTAGTATAAACTTTATTTTAGGATGTTTCTACATAGCTTAAATTCTTTGAAAATAAATTAGATTATTTAAAATATTTAGGATCGAAATGTGTCAGCGTGTGTAAAATAATAATTTTGTGAATCATGTATAATAAAGCCAAGCAAATAATGTGATGTAAATCATTTAAAGTAAATAGAATATTATATTTTAATCATATTGTTGATTTGTAACTCAAGTTTTAGCACAGATTAAAGCCAGCATTGAAAATAATCAAGTTTATCTTTGAAAAAAATCTGTCATTCTCCTCTTGTTTAAATGTGCCTACCCAGTTGAGACTGTCCTGGATCTAACCAGGGACTCTCCTACCATGACAAAGAACTCACGCTGGTATGTAATACAGACTTGAGGGATGCAGTCCCCATTATTCCCTCCAGCTTGACCAAGTAAGTAACCTGGATTTATTAGTTTTTAATAGTGCACCCCATGAAGCCTTTAAGGGGTTTAAACTAGAAGGATCTAAAAATGAATGGGAGGAAGGTATTCTTAATGAGTCAGAGAGAAGATAGGAAACTGTACTAGTTTTCCTTAACGATGATGAAATTTTCTCTTTTTTCTGTTTCTTTGCTACATTTGCTCAGAAAAAAAAAATCTCTATCTGGCCATCATGTGACACTAAGCAGAAATTAGCTTCACAGTTATATACATCTTTATGGCCTTCACTGCCAAAGAACTCTGTAGTAGTCATTTAAATTTTTAATCGTCCTTGAAAGCAAATGATGCTAAAACACATGAAGTCTAACAAAAAAAAAGTCCATGTTTGAGAAAGCAAATGAGAAAGTAAACAGACACAATGAGGAAAAAATAATAAAGCCATTAACACTTAACCAAGTAGCTTTGTATATTTTGAGAGAAATTCTATATTATTACTGATCTCAGAGCAGTAATTTGAAAACAAGCACTTGCCTCTCTGGCACTAATAATGGCTCAAATAGTACTTCCTAATCAAAGATATTCTATTTGTTAGCACATACTAAATAATGATCCTGAAAGGAAAATTATGTGCAATAATGATGCTGAGTATTTTCTCCAAGTATGAATTTATTTATTTATTTTTAAGAGCAAAAAGTCAAGGAGGTGGTAGAGTTAATGCTGCATGCCTGGATGGGAGGGCTAAACTGTATCTGCATTAAGGTGGAGCCATCGTGATCCCTGATGGACGGCAAGTCGTAGAGAATCAGAGGTTTTCTTCTCAAGCTGTCCCAGTATTAGATCAAGCTAAGATTTAGAAATTTTATTTTCGTTTCAAAGGTAAAACAGAAAAAAATCCAGACTGTAAAGACAAAGGCCTGCAATTATTAAACTGTCCCTCTACTGCAGAAACCTAAATCGTCACCAATGTCTTAAGTCAAACTGGATTGTAATGTGTGCCAGACCTAACCCCGGTGACGCCTGAGTTACTGTTAAAAATTAGAGTTCCTTTGGGTTAATGCCCACCTACAAATTATTTCCTTTAAATTCTATTTTCCTAGGATTGTAATGAACATACCCTACCAGACCTACTGTAACCCTGCAGCTTCTGCATGTGGGAAACAGCTCTCCTGGTTTGTGTCTGAAGCTGTCAGTGTCAGACCTCAGCCTCCTTCAAGTCTTCGCAACAATGTTAATGGCTTCTTTCAATCCTGTACAGGAATACAAAGAAGCATTTTCGGAGTCACTGTTTCCTAAAGAGAGAAGATACATAAGTCTCTTTTTTCCAACATAAGATTACTTTCTGAATTTCTATCAGTTAACAGAAAAAAAAAAAGCAAGAATGATGGAAATTAATAAAGAAAAGTGTTTGATACAAAATATGGTTCCCATAAATTATAGCTTCATATTTCAAAGGGAATACCATTTTAAAAGCATTGGTATGAGAAACTAATCATTCAAACACCATTAAATGAGATGAAGTTTGACTGTCTTTGAAACTATAATGGTTGTTTTTCCAATTTCTCAAATATCACTTCTATATCTCTTCTGTATTGAAGAAGAAAGTCTGAAGTCATTTAGTGTGACAAAACCTGAGTGCTTAACTTTCCCTTGCAATAAAATAAAATGAAATTGTGGAAAATGAATGAATATAAATAAATAAAAATCTGCATTGACTTGAGAATTCAACATCACGTGTAAGAACAAAGTTGGTAAAGCTTTGAACAATGCTTTTTATTTCTTAAAGCAGATGAAATAATTTGCAACTTACCACAAAGCTACAGTGAAGCTGCATTTAAATAAGAAAACCTAATGAAAAAAATTACTACAGCCTCTGAGTCCTTGAGTTTCCTTTTCATTATTCTATGTATGCTTCGGGTTCAAAAAGATATTTCTAAGACAAATTGACAGGGACAGAAGAGAAATGAGAAGAGGTAGGGTTAAAGTGAAGGGGACTGAGGACTTTTTTTCAAACAAAGTGATCAGGCCATTTGAATATATAAGAACTCAAAAGGTATCCTCAGGGAACCGTAGGTGAATTGCAAAGTTACATATAGTTCAAAGAGAAAAGACATAAAAGGCTCCTAGACAAGACAGAGTTGGATATGAGTATTAAAGTCTGAGTTATTTGTATAAAGAAAGTTGGAAGAGATAGTCAAGGAAGAGGAAATAACATGAGAAAGTTAAAAAGAGTATAAACAGAAAAATGTGCCTAAGGACCTTACTGGTCTTAGTCATGAGTGAAATGAGAACAATATAGAGCAGAGAGCAAGATGGTAAACTAGGAAGGAGTTAATGGTCAAATGATGGAGTGCTTGTGAGACAGGAAGGGGGCAGGGCACAGCCACTCAAGGAATGATACAGCAGTTAACATCAAAATGGACGAAGATTCAACCCCCAGTAAGCCTTGAGGCTCCAGATGGTGGGAGATTTGATTTCTAGTAGACCTTGAGCTTCATTATACACCCACTGTAATATATTAGCATGGTGAACAACATGCCCACAGGTGCCATGGCAGCCCCAAGACTAACCACAAAAGGTCAAAGAGTGGGAAATGGCCAACTTCCTGGGAATCCCAGCCCCTTCCCCAGGCTAGCTAGACTGGTCCTTCCACTGTTAGCACAAGAAGCCACTGAGCCCATAAAAACTGGCAACACATTGCCTCGGGGCCGCCACCCTCTCTCCCTCTCCCCCTCTCCCCCTCTCCCTCTTTGGAGACAACCTACACTGTGTCTATGGAGTGTGTACCTACTTTTACTCTAATCTGAGCACCCAACCCCTTCACCTCATGGCTTTTCTGTTGCCTTTCCACGTCTCTCTCTAAATAAATCTACCTTTACTCACCTGTGGCTCACTCTTGAGTTCTTTCCTGCATGAAGCCAAGGACCCACACTTGGCAGGGCACTGAAGCCTGGGACACGGCCCTCCTCACGCCCCACATCCATTTTTCCTGCATCACTTGCTTCCCATGCCACACTTAACTTTGTCTTTGATGTATGATATAAATCATACCCAAGGGTCTCTTTACATGATGGACAACCCAGTTATGAAAGTACAACCCAGTATAAAACTTGGTTATTTCAATTCTTATGAGTTAATATTTATGTAATTTCTCCCTTTAATTTAAAATACAATGAAAGCCTGTTTTGTACTATCAATGAGATGCTAGAGCACAATATTAAAATTAGATAGTCAAAATTAAAGTTGCTAAATGACCTGTTTCCTGAGGACTGTTTCGCACAAAGAGAACTGGCTGCTGTGCAAAGCCCAGCAATGTCAAAAAGCCATGTCAAAAACCATGTATGCAAGAAAGTACGTAGATCAAAGCATTAAAATACTTAAGATTAAATGAAATTGGCATATAGAACATTCAGGTCCTGAATTTCACAGTGAATGTTAAACACACAAGTTTACACACTCTTTTTTTTTTTTTTTTTTTTAAATTAATAGGCTTTTTAGAGCAGTTTTAGGTTTACAGGAAAGTTGAGCAGGAATAGCACAGAGAGCTCTCATAAACCCCCTCTCTCCACCATAGTTTTCCTACTGTTAACATCTTGTATTTGTGTGATACATTTATTACAATTGATTAATGAATATTAACACATTATTATTGACAAAAGTCCATAATTTACATTAGAGGTCACTCTTTCTATGAGTTCTATGAGTTTGACAAATGCATAATGTCTCATTCCCACCCTTAGAGTATCACACAGAATAGTTTCTCTGCCTTAAAAATTCCCTGTGCTCCTTCTGTCATCTTCCCTCTCCTCCTGAGCCTCTGGCAACCACTTTTTATATCTCTATAGTTTTGCTTTTTCCAGAATGTAATATAGTTGGAATCAAACAGTATATAGTCTTTTCAAACTAGCTTATTTCACTTAACAATGTGCATTTTACATGCTCCCATAATTTTTTATGGCCTCATGGCTTATTTTTGATGACTGAATAATATTCCACTCTGAGTCTGCCACAGTTTGTTATCCATTCACCTACTGATGGATATCATATGTGCTTCTTGTTCTTGGTGATTATGAATGAAGGTGCTATAAATATTCATGTTCAAATTTATGCATGGACATGTTTTCTCCTCGTCTGGGTAAAAAAGTTAGGAGTAAGACAGTTGGAAAGACAAAGGTGAGTTGGTCCATGATCTCAGAACATTAATAGAACATCTTACAAATCCTTCCTTCCCCAAAGAGGAAGGAGACCCAGTCCAAGTAGTTCATGCATCCCAATTTAGCAAAAGAAGGCTTCCCAGGTAAGCTCATTTCTTTCTCAGATCCAGTGAGAGTTCTGCCAACAAAGTGGGAGAGCGAGATAGAACAAGCAAGGGGAAACCATGGGAAAGCCCACTGGCAACCAGCACCCTGGGATGCACAACTCTCCACCAGGGCTGGGACCTCTACCACTTCATGTCTCCATCAAGAGGCATGGCAGGGCGGTGGACACTGGCAAGGAGGATGCCACCACAAAAATCACCTGGCCTGGGAGGTGTTCTTCATCACTGTAGGGCCTGAGAATTCTCTCCTCCACCCAGGGGCTGAACAACTGAGCACACTGGGAAGGAGAGTCTTGCTATAATAAGAATTTAAGTCGGGAAGCCCCTCTGTTGCTGTGGGCCTGAGGTTAGCATCCCCAGCACAGAGCTGCAGGGCAGTGGGTGGCAATGGTGAGGTGAGTCCCACCAAAATAACCCCCAGGAAGCACATCCCCACCTGCCAGCACTTCTTCCCACACCCGCAGGCACCAGGTGATCCAGCCTGAGGAAGCTCCTTGTGTCCGTTTCAGCATCACCAGGAGGAAACAAGGAGCCCAGGTGGCGTGAAAAAAATCAAATGGACAAAAACACTAGCCCAAATGCTGTAAAATTTAGATTGTCATCGGAACTATAGCCCAAAAGTGCAGATCAGTGCCCATCAAACCTACACAGTGTGCCTCTGCAAAAATACAAGTTTTAAACATGACATCAAGAACCAGTAATACTGCAAGAGAAAGAACAATCAACTGATATCAACACTGAGATGACTCAGAAGTCGGAATTATCTGAAAGGATCTTAAAGCAACTATAGTAACAATTTCTATTAAAAAGGAAAATACCTAATTTTCAGCAAAGAAATAGAAACTATAAGAAAAAAACTTGATGGCAATGGTGGAGCTCAAAAATACATAATAGGAATAAAAAGTTCACTGATGGGCATAGTAGTAGACTAGAGGTGACAGAGGATAGAAGCAGTAAATTTGAAGACAGATCAGGAGAATCTACCCCATCAGAACAGGAGAAAATAGAATTTTTAAAAAAACTGATAGAACTTCAGAGACCTGTGAAAAATAGCAAGAGATTCAACATTTATATTATCAGATTCCCAGAAGGAATCTGTTTCCCTGAGAAGCTGGAAGACTGTAGAGCGAGACATTGGTAATAATAAAACTTTCCCCCAAAACCGTCAGCTAGGAGTCTTAAGAAAGCAAGAGAAGGCAGCAAAGAAAACTAATGATTTTGTTGACAGTGTTATCAACAGCAACAAAAAATATCATTTGTCAGCAACATTTCTGAAAAGCCTTTCATAATGTTTTCTTCTTCTCAATACGAATTCTCAAATAAAAATTCTTTCAGTACAAAGTTTTGATTTCTAAATTGTGATTTCACAAAATCTAAATAAAAGAACATAGAGAGTACCCAATGGGCAAACTTCCTACTTGCCATTAACGTTTCTGGCACAGGAGACGAAGTCAGCAGCTAGAACTCCAAACTGTCTAATGAGAACATCCATCTCTTGTCATGCTAATGAGGTAGATTTTGCTAGTGAAATAATCGTCTTCAATAATTAACAGCTCAGGGACGTTTTAGTGGCTGACAGATAGCTTTAAGACCCTGCAAGTATGCCTTAGTCTTTACACACAGCTGTTTAATGAAAATTCCTAATACTCACTACTTGGTTATCCCTTCTCATAGTTTGGTTTCAGAAACTACATGGAAAGAAAAGAGAACTGATAATCCATATTATTTATTTTGTGATTAAAATGCTTACATTTGTTACGAAAAACAAAATAAAATGGTGTTCATTTAGATGACATTCTACACTTTCTTATTCACTGCATATGTTTATGCAATAGATACCAAAGAATATACATAAACAATAGGAAGACACAGAACTGATCCACTGTGCTGCACGCCTGCGGTGCTGAGAAACCGCTTCCGGCAAGTCCTGGGAAGTAGCAGGTGCTCGGCCACCACTACCGTTACTTGAGTGACCTCCTCCAGCCCAGTGTGATCTATAAGCAGTTAGACAGTAATTTAGGCAAAGAGGAGAACTACTCCCGCCCCGGGCCCATTTAGTTGGGGTTTGAATCCCAACTCTGGCAACTATTACTGGGGCCATCCCTGGCAGGTCACTTACTTCTGTTCTGTATAATAAAGAAAACAGTCCATATACTGGGTTTATCGATCCGATGAGATATTTTTTTCTAAAATATTCAGGGTTACAATAATATAAACTTACATGCCCAACAACTTGTTTTGCAATAAAGGGTAGGTGCTTTCAGACTATAGTAATGCTGCAAATCATTTTTACTTAGTACTGAATTTAATTTTTTTAAGTAAATTTTTGAATGTCATTTCTGTGGTGAAATTCTAATATCAGCAAAAATTGTGATGCTCTGTAATGTCAACTAAATAGCATTTCTAAGACCTTTTATGGACTGATATAACATTGGGTGAGTGAGTGATAATTTTGGTTATCTACATAATTTCTAAGCAGATTAAATTTTATAATGACAAACTATGTAAAAGCACCAGGTCATAAAATATTGGTTTTTATTTGTTCATCCTTATCTACAAAAAGTAGATTCACATTTAATAAAACAACATTAAGAAGGAAAATCCAATGGGATATATGAAGTGTTTACAACCTGCTAGTAAGATTATGTTTTAAGGCTGAAATTTAAAACTTTAAATGATATAATCACTTAGTTATAAATTTATGAGTGTATTTTTAAATACACATGGGGCATATTAAATGAATTAAATCAAAAATCTTAGAAATAGCAAAGGGAAAAATTAATCCTTGGGACAAAAACTTTGACAACATCTAGGAATATTAAAGAATATTCTAGGCAACTACATTATGATTGACTGGCTGCATTGAAGATTTCCCTGAGGTTTTTCGCCCTGAATTTTAACTAGAATCAAGTAGTGGAGTGGTGAGTTTACCTCCTGTCACATTTCTGCTGGTGCAAAGTAGGTGGTTTAACCGGGTATGGGTTTTGTTGTTGTTGTTTGTTTTGTGTCACCTTTCCCCTCCAAACCAACATGTTGAAAGAAGAGAAGTAAAAAGTTGGATAATTGAGGAAAAAGAATCTACCATGGAGAAAATGGGCAGTGAAAAGATGGTAGTATCTTTCCCAATGGACTTGAGAAATTTTGAGTCAGAATGCAAGAGAGAGTGACCTGAAAAGATAGAAGGTAGTGAGGAGGTGTGCATGGTAGTTGCAACCAGGGCCACGACATAGAGTAACTGGCTGGATGGAGAAGACGGACACAATTGCTAGAGGAGAGGAACTGAAAGGACAAAAATGCGAGTTTTTGGAAACAAAATTATGTCAATGTCAAAGTCAAGCAGAGTTAAAAAGAGAGTAATATGGAAGAGAGTGACAGTGAGCTGAGAGACAAATTCTGAGACATGAGCGGTCAGGGGATTATGACTTCAGTGATGGGTAGTAGCTAATATAACCTGAAGACATGAGGTTCAAAGACTGGTGGCTTTAGAGAAGGGATGTACAGCAGGTAGGTAGGAGGTGGAGATGATGCGGAAGGGGCAAAGGAGAACAGGGAGAAAAAAAATCTATCTTACCTCTGGGCTCAACAGTCAAGAGGTGAGGAGGAAAATGCAACAGTCTTAAAAAACAAAACAAAACAAAACAAAACAAAACCCCCTCCGTTCATAGTAATCACCTACTTCAACATTTACACACAAAGAAACAAACAAAAACTCCAAACAAAACTCAAGAAACAACTTCCCCTTGTCCATGAAATCATTTCCAAATGATCACAGAAGTTCTGCGGCTTTTCATGACTTCAGTTCACAGAACATGTCTCGCCTTATCATTTAAGCCTTTATCCCTAAGTATTGGGAGTCTGCACTTGATCTTCTTGGAAAGTTCCCACCCTGCCCCTCTTGGAAAGTACAGAGGTCCTGCAACCAAACTGAAGTTCAACTTAACGTTCAGCATCGTTCCCAAAACATTTACTTGCAACACTTCCCATCAACTTGTTAATAATGACATAAACAGAATTCGCATTTTTCCCTGCAGTTGAAAAAGTCTGGAGGATAAGGCCGCCCTTTTCACATAATTTATCCAGTTAATTTCCTGGCTTGGATTTGACATACGCGTCATATTTGATTAATGCTTGGTAGCAAATCATCATCAGGCTTCCAATGGCGTTTCTCTGTAAAGTGCTCTAGCTGTGTAACAGAACAGTTTGTGGGTTTTGTTTGTGTTAATTGTATTGTATTGTACTGAATTTTCACTAACTAGCCATGGCCCTTAGGTACATAATTTTTCAGTTAATCAATGATCTTAACTGACCTATATCATGATTGAATATATTGTCTTCCAGGGTGGTTAAAGATGCGTGAGAATTCCTTCCATTAACAAGAATAACATTTCTTACTTCTTTCGCCTCTCATTACCCCAGCTTCATCTTCAGAGGTCAAGCTACAAGCCCTACCTGGGCTGCCAGCAATAGACCAGGGGTGAGACAGGTTGTTCACTGTCCTGATGCTCACACTCGGTGTCTATCCACACTGCAAATTCTCAGGGTCAAACTCAATTTTCCCCAGATTCTTTTGTTAGGACTTGTCTGCTTTCACCACTTCAAACCAAGGATGGGTAAGATACCACACTGGCATCACTTCCTCATCACATTTTTCCATCTTTATTTCTTTGTCAAAAACTGACAAAGAAAAGTGACCCTTAATAAATAGGATTTGTGGGTTGAAAAGACAGTTGTGCTCATAGTGCCAGTTTATGGTAACAATAAATATTCAATTATCAAATAGCACTCACACAAACTGGAAATTGTGTTTAGTAACAAATTTTACTAATGATTTAAGTCATACAGATGATTGTAAGACAGAGACTAAACATTTTCCCTTTGTAGTGATCTGAGATCATCAACACAGCTCCCCACAATCTTTCTTCTCTCACAGGATTAAACATGTAGGTTTATTTTGAGCAATGCTTGTGGACATATGACAAAGAACCAGTAATTTTATAAAACATCTCCATTTTATAGATCATTAATTACAGAGATTACTGAATATTCTTCACCTAACTATACACACTACTGCATATAAAATAGATAAACAACAACCTATTGTACAGCACAGGGAACTATATTCGATATCTTGGAATAACGTATAATGGAAAAGAATATGAAAAAGAATAGATGTATGTATACGTATAATTGAATAACTTTGCTGTACACCTGAAACTAACACAACATTGTAAATCAACCATATTTCAATAAAAAATAAAGTAAAAAATTAAAAAGGAGAATTATTAGACTTGACAATTAAAGAAATCCATACACACCGCTAAAGCATTTCACTGAGAGAGTGTCCATCGCCATTCTGGGAGGAAATAGCTTGTGGGCATTTCCCAAAGGCCTGGGTTACAAGAAGGTAAATAAGAGAATTGACTGAGTCCCTTCTTTCCCAAATGTCCCAGTGGAGAGAAGGAGAGAGTAGCGTCCGGGCTGCCAGAGCTGGCCTGTGAAGAAAATCACAGAAGTAGCTATTAAGGATCAGACAGCATGTCAACCAACGTGTATTCTGTTCATTGGATGAAGAACTCCCTGAACCTTTTTATTTTTCTATAATGCCAATTTGGTTATATTAGAAGTGATATAATTTTGAAAGACTCTAACCTCCACCATATGCTCCCTGAGTGATAGATTTTTGGGGGAAATTTTTTTTCTGTGTATACTTGAACATTCAGTCATAGATGAGGGGAAAATTTACATCCATTGAGGAAAACCTGCTTCATATAAAAAAAATTTGATTTCTACGTACACAACCCACCTTCCAACACTCAAATATACCCAAGTCCATGCTCTTTCTCTGTCTTTCAAACACACACGCGTATGTGCACACACGCGTATGTGCACACACGTGGGCACACACAGCCTTACAAATGAATGTTGAACATTTTCTAAGTCTGATTCATATGCAGTATTCGTTTTTTACCTCTAATCCCTTCATCAGTGTGTGGGTTTGAACATTTCTTGTTATTTTTTATGGCTATGAAGTCAAGCAGTCATAATTCAACTACATGCCACTTCTGAGGCTGGGCTGGTTAATCAGCTGAGTCAGTACCCAGCTGGAGTCTCTTGCATGCTTTGATTTCACAAAGTCATTAATCTCATTTCCAACTGAGTCAAAACATTACCAAAGTCAGTGAAACCCAGCGCCTTTCCATTTCCTAGTCAGAGATGGACACGTTCTTTTCACAGCTCCCACGGTGAGAACCTTTAACATATATAGTTGGTGTTTTTGTCACTTCTTTTAAAAACCCTTTCTTGCTTATCTCTGGGTTTAATTATTCTGCAGCCTTGATCTTTGAGGCAGAATTTATCTAATGTGTTTCATCTTTTCTCTAGTTTATATATTATCTAGATGTCCAAACATCTTAACTCTGTTGCTGTTAGGGAAAAAAATCATAACTTTTAACAATTTGTGTTAAAATATATAAAATATACAAAAATGTGATCTATAATCATATGCTTGGCTATATACAAATAAATACACATATTCCTACATCTCATACGAATACACACACACGTGAACACACACATATATATGCATACACACATACATATGTGGAATTTTTAAAAATTAAGTTACAAAAACTTAAAGTAATGTTACTTCTAGATATAGCATTTATAGAATTATTTTCCTTTATATTTTTTGAAATTTCCTAAGTGGTCTACAAACGTTCATATTGCATCTACAGTAGAAATGATACATACCTATGCAAAGAGTATTATTCACATGTGATGAAAACAATAGAATTATGGAATTTTACAATTTGATTTCTGAATCCTGATATTTGAATACAAATCAAAAATTTGCATCCTGTATGAACATTTGTTGATCACAGACATTTCTTTACAAAATAACTGATGTGTAACATCTGAAATACATTTTTCTGGCGTTTTATTTTAGGTGGGAAAATAAATTTTAATATTACTGAAATATAGAAAAACTTTTAACATGAAAAACTACTCTCTACATTGATAATTGGAACACATATTTGAAACAAACATAATGATAATATAGTCTATCAATCCATTAGATGGGCCCATGTATCATATTTATTGAATGACTAATACAACGCATTTTACAGAATAATCTAATATTTACAACAATCCTCCAAGGTAGGTTAAGTAACCTCCAATTTATAGGGAAGTTCAGGCTTGGAGAACTGACATAACATGAAAGGAACGACAGAGCTAGGACTCAACCCAGGCTTTTGTGTTTATTTATTTATTAATTTAAAATTCCAAAGTCAATTTTCTTTTGTCTCAGTTATAAGTTTGCTTTTCTACATATTTTGGTGTCACCAGGTAATGTTAAATACCACTTTTCTATGTAGAGGAATTATAGGAATATTTCATTATGTACAGATATAAATTAGAACCAGAAAAAGAGTAACGATACCGTATAGCAGAAGTTAGGAAACTATGGCTGTCGGGTCAAACCTGCCCCTTCCCACAACCATACAGTTTTGCTTACAGGACATTGAAGGAATGAGTTCATCCCTTTGTGTATTGTCTGTGGCTGCTTCCTCACTACGACTGCAGAGTAGTCGTGACATAGACCATATGGCCAGCAAATCCTCAGAGGTGTACTGTCTGGACCTTTATATTAGATATTTGCCAACCCCTACATGCATTTAAAGTTATTTATTTGGGAATCAGTCAACTCAAGTTTAGATCAAAGACCTGGCACTTCATAGTTTCATAACCACAAACAAGTCATGAGATTCTAAGGGTTATTCCCTAAAGGGGAAATTAGGCAGGATTATAGAAACTTCTTCACTGGGATGCTGTGAGAACAAGAGAAGATTTTGAAGGCATTGCACAATGCTGATAATAAAAGAATATTTATTACTATTATTATTCACTAACATCTTCTAGGTAATTTCATTTTTGTTTACTTGAACATAACATGAGCATCAGAATCTGCTTCTATAGAAAAAAATATATTTCTTTTGTATTTTCACTATGTACTTCAGCAGCATCCTAAAAGTAATCTTTTTTTTTGCCATAAATAATTTTCTATTCGTTTATGAGTCTATGTAGTGAATCCAGAATCTTGCTTTATTGAGTAGAAGTAATATAAAATAATCTACAAGCACAGGGTGCAAATATAATCCTGTATCTTCTACTTTCCTAAGTAAGCTCTCCAATAACCACTTTTCTTAGGGGTAAGAATTCCATTACAACACTCTCCAGATTACGTCGCTGAAAAATGTTCATTAATTCTAGGGAGTTGTTAAAATACATAGATCCATTTTGTCTCGACAACAGGTTTACTGGTCAACCTTGATGATTCTCAGTCCCTAACCATACCTTAAAGCAGTTGCTAATTCTCTCTTGGATAAAGACTGTGAAAAATATCGACATGCAAACCCAGTGTAGTCTGCTGTGGTCCACTTGCAGTAGGAAAGTGTATAATTTCAATTCGTTTTTAAAACAAATCATAACAG
This sequence comes from Camelus dromedarius, assembly GCF_036321535.1. NCBI lineage: Eukaryota > Metazoa > Chordata > Mammalia > Artiodactyla > Camelidae > Camelus > Camelus dromedarius. The sequence goes on from NC_087463.1 coordinate 21,083,158, forward strand.
ACAGCAACTTCTAAGTCATCTGTAATTGCCAACAGCCATGTAGTAAATAGCAGGGTTGTGCTCTAATATACAACTAGTATTTTATCTTTGCTCTTGGGACATGTCCTCATTTAATTAACTTGTTATATCATGGACATAGGACCAAGTAATTCTCTCATTCTGTGGGCTGCTTCTCCTCAAATAAAATTCTCATTTCATTACTCTTTAACCTAGTAATTATGTCACTTCTCTTCCATATAAATAGGGAAGTCAAGCTTCAAGTCCCAAAAATGTAAATCTGTTTTATAAAATTCCTGGGAATCTTCTAATTATTTCCATCAAATTGTTCCCCACAGATCTATAACTTCAGCTTTATTTGACCTGAATATGCAATTACCTAAACATATCAGTTTGGAAATACTAAAAATATAATTTGAAGACATATATTTAACATCAAAAATAATTTTAAAATGCTAAACTGAAGCCATAGTCTTCATTTTTCAAGCCTCTTATCAGCTCTTGCTTGAGTAGTGATTTCTTTTTTAATTGCTAAAAGGTAGTTTTGCTAGTTCAATATAACATTCACCAGACTACATGGTCTCTCTCTGTCTTTGAACTGTCTTTTTTTCAACCCTTGGGCACAGCTTCTCCCTGGTTCTACCCATCTGTTTCTGCTCTTTATTAGTATTTTGAGGACCAAATAATTTTGAAAAACATTGCATCTTTCTATGTGGATTACCTAATGCAGTACTACTTTCTGTATTCCTAACACTTACTAAGAAAGATAATCTACTTTTTAAAAAGCATTTCTCCTAGAACCTCATCATTTGATACTGGCATAGAATATGCATTTCTGTTAATCTGTGTAACTTATTCTATGCAGAAGTTTAGAACAGTCTATAAAAGTCTCTTCTTCAGATTGTTTATGGATTAAAAATGAAACACAGAGGAAAGGCTTGGAAATTTGTGGTGAGCCCAAAACCAATGACTGTCAAGGTTTACTGAAACACTGCTTTCTCTTTATCATTCAAAACGTACAACACTCTCTTGTTTCTTGCTATGTTGGGGCAATTCAAATATATTTATATATCAAAATAGGTATATCTGATTAAATTTAGTGAAATGAATACATGTGGATATCTGGTTATCTTTCTGAATCCCTATGAAAACAATGATAAAAGAGGGGAAATGTGATAAAGAAAATGACTGCACATACACACACACACACACATCCGGATGTTTTTTCCATATTCTACTGAGTCATAAAACTCATATTCCCTCATCACAAAATAAAACTGGAATAAAATTTATGCCTAAACTATTAGGATGCAAACTCTGAATACTCAAACAATGGTTTCAGAGGCTGTCTACAGAAAATGGAAGGATTAACCCAAACCAGGTTTCCTGGCTGGTGGGACCTCCCAGCTTTCTTCAGCACACAGTAACCAGAGTCTCAGTAGTCAGCTTATAACCACCAACGTAGGACATCAGATTTATGGCTCAGACAAAAGGACTAACTGATAATGACATTGTATTCTCTAAATAGGCATCTAGATCTGTATCATATGTCAACCACTAAATGACAATCACTAGATTAGAAAACGGGCATCTAGTCTATGTGTTAATATTTTCTCTGACATATTAACAGAAAACCAAAGGTCATCTATCATTGAAAAAGATAATTAATGAAAGACAAAAGCCAAAATAAACAGAAAAAGGAAGATTTTTCAGAAATCAAGATGATAAAAGGAACAAAGGATTTCTAAAAGAAAAACAAACAGGCAACAATTTAGATTTTTGCAAAAATGAGATAGTAATTCCATGAAATAAAAGCAAGATATTCCATAAAAGAAACACTCAAAAAACAAGAAGTGTTATAAATGTAAAGTTGAAAATGTGGTTAAGGTGAATTTGAAAGCTGAAAACTAAAGAAAGAGTCAAAATGGAAAATAAGATGAAAATTAAAAGATTAGTCTAGAATATTCAATATCTTGGTAGTAGAATTTCCCAGAAAGTAAAAACAGGGAGAAGAAAATCATTGCAAAAATAATACAAGAAAAATGTCTAGGTAAGAAGGATATGATTTCTAGATTAAAAAAACATAACAATAAGTGACTAACAAAATAAAATAGGCAGGGCAATATGGGTGTTCATTGCACAAAATAGCCTGAAAAAATAAATGGAGCAATGAAATGTGTTTTTCAAAGATGTCTGTTGCAATGTTATTTATAACAGCAATTCTTTAAAATTGAGAAAATAGTCTTAAGTTTTAAATGATATACCATTTTGATTTAGACATTATGCTAAATTTTAAAATATTTAAAAATCTATGTACTAAAGATGAAGATAAACAAATATAGAAATCTAAGGGAGGAAATACAGGTCCTTCCCAACTCTTTTTCTATTTTTTTTTTTAAATAACATTGAGAAACTTTTAAGACATTCATTTTATAATAACACTTATCACTTAAGTACACTTATTGTATCATTCACTTTGAAATGTCCAGGGTAAATTATTAGTAGATATTAAATTATGGTGTAAGATAATTTTTAATTTTAGTAGAAAAGTATAAAAATTACCAAGGGTAAATGAGAAACAACATTTATATTAAGTTAAAAGTAATAAATTAGAGAACCAATTTAAATAATTAATTATTAAAGCATCAATGAAACTGACAGTATATCAAAATTATTAAAAGAACAAAATAAATTTAAGAAAAAGTTGGCCAAATCTGACTTAGCACAGATTGAAAAGTGTAGGTTATGCTTTTTGCTTTGAATTTATAAACATATATGCATATTATGAATACATATACTCTGTTAAAGAAAATTAGTTTTTATATATTAAAAGTAAGCATGTGGTGTATATATATATATATATATACACACACACACATATACACACACACACACACACATATATACACCATTGTGAATAAATCTGCATAAATTTTCTTTATCTTATATAACAAAGCATCTAATATCCTTATACGGAAAGTATTCAGAGAGAAAAAATACAAACTATTGTTGCTATTTAAACCTGGGTCCTAGACCTTAGACAGCATTCTTCTTTGTATTCATTAATTTAAAAAAATGTTTACTGTTTGACTACTAAATGACAGGCATTTTTCTCATCATTGGGTTAGAGGATGAAACAGATTTAAAAGAATCTTCATTCTTACATTACTCTCAGGTATAACTCTAAAGAAGCTTTTCCCATAAATTAATTAGTTTCTTTTCAACTGAAATAGAACATTTCTTTTACTCTGTTACTTGCTTGTGTAGGCAGAGCACAATTAATTATTAGAGTCAGATGAACGTATTTGACATATTATTATGCTTTCGTTTTTATTGTCTCCTACACACAGTTAAAGATAATTGTGTATCATCTGTAGAATGCTTGAAACATAACAAGCATTGCCTAAAATAAAAAAGAATCAAAAGCATGACAAATTCACAGCTTAGCCATGAATATCAAAGCCTCTGTTTGCTATGACAACTAAAATGGAAATCTCCCCTGAATGGGCATTAAGTGTCTGACTGCCATAGCTTGTTATTAAGGCCTTGTAAGCAACATAAAAGATGATTAGAGATGTCAAAATCTATGTTTCAAAAGTAATGGTTTTATCAGGAAGAATCGCGTGATGTCATAGCTTATATTTTCTTGAGCATCTGCAGCTGAGAAAAGCACATATAAAAGCAAATAGTTGCAATACTAAGCAGTTTGTGCTGGAAGTTAGCCAAGCTGCTTTGAGCAAGACAACCATGGTGCCAGTATAGGTGGGTTGTTCGGGAAAAATCTGTCCTTCAACTGATGGTAACATCTTTCAGCCAGTGAAGCACTTACATCTTTTCACTGCTGAAATTTTCTTAAATCATCTTAAAATAAGAATGCATCTCTTCTTTTGATAGGCTTTTCTTTTGTTATATGTCCATTTATCTATATTTGCAGTCAGAAAACTTCTAGGAAGTTCTTTCCACAAAGAGGAGGGAAAAAAAAAACCCATAAAACTTTAGTCAGATGTGTTAGTGCTCGTGTGGAGTTGTGTAAGCACGTAAGTAAGCCCACTCATCAGCACAGAGGAAATATCGAACTTTGGAGAAAAGTATAAAATGTGGTTATTTGCAGACTAATAAAGTTTGTTTAGAGATGCAGATTAAAAATATTTTTAATTTGATTACTGTCAGTTCTCTGTGGGTGTCTTGTGTTTCTACCTGTCTTAAGAGCAGAGGCACTGACAGCTTTTGTTCCAGACTATCTCTCCATCATATTTATACAGTAATCACCTTGCAAAGAAATAGTCTCTCTCTCCAGAGCAGAGGTGAGCCATTGTGCTTTCAAGCATAGTAAAGATAAGGCCTCCTAACCTGGTTAGGGTCTGAGCAAGTTTGTTGCAGCTTATTATAAATGATCCCCTAAGCTTGGGGTTCTTCAGCTGAAATACAGACCCACTTTGCACACAGTAAATACCCAGGCAATGTGCATTGCCCCATGGAAACTGAGGGGCAGGGAGAGCTAGCACAAACAACCTGCTGTGCCATGAAATGAAGTCCTTTGTTTCTGACCTAAGAATCTCATGTTTTCTGTGAGCATCCAAGAAACTGTGGCAGACTAACTTTATAGTTTGTAAATAGGGCAAAAATCTGAGATTCATAATTTAGGATTTGGAGCAACAATTCTCATGTACACTGGGAAGCAATTTAGGTCATAGAAAATAATTTCTGAAGACCAAATAAAAACTGAAGTAAGCCTTTATTAATTATAGCACTCTTTCCCTCAGTTACAATAAATAACGGGGGTTGGCAACTTTTTTTTCTGTAATGGGCAGATATTTAATATTTTAAGCATTATGCACCATATGGTTGCAACTACTTAACCCTGTCATTGTAGTATGGAAGCAGGGATAAACAAATGATAAGTGAATACAAATGAATGAACATGTCTTCAAGGTCATCTATTTTGTTGGTGTATAATAATAGTCTCTTATCATCCTTTGTATTTCTGGGCACTACTTGTATGTTCCCTTTTTCATTTCTAATTTTATTTTAGTCTTCCCCCTTGTTTTGTTAGTCTTGCTAATAATCTGTTGATTTTGTTTATCTATTCAAGCCCTCTTATATCTTACCACACAGTTATTGATTATAAGTGGTCTTTTGTCTCCAAGCTCTCTTATCCCATATGACTTCTACATCACATTGCTGCCATGGTTGACCTTCTACTACACAAATCAATCATAGTGCATACTTACATCTTGAGCCACGTCCAGTGTGCTCATGGGATACCATGTGCAGTGCTGAAACAGGAACTTTGGTTACTCTCTGCTCTTGTCACACTCTCCTCTGTTACACAGCTAAATCCATGCACTTTTACCATTTTTGGAAAATAACTCATGCTGTTCTTTTTAAGTGGAATATTATTCCAAATCCCCTTGTCTATTTGATGACCTTCTGTTTAATTGTTCCTCCATGCTGCAGCTTTGCACGTCATCTTACCTATTCTGACCAAATGGATTGGTGCATTATTTGTAAGTCTGCAGCGATTTTAAAGTCACTATTAAAGCAGCCGTGAGGTTGTATCATACTCATGTGCTTGCACGTTTGTTTTCCCTAGTAGAAAGTAAGCCTTTAGGGACCTTCTCCTAATCTAAAGTATCTAGCACAAGGCCATATATATAAAATGCATGCATTATGTGTTTGTTTGGTTAAAGAAATTTTTTATCGTGTGCCTCATACTTCTGAGATACTTGATCCATTCACTGTGATTTTCCAGAGTCCTTTTAAGCTATTTTAAAGGTGCATTATTTTTTGTCCTGGCCCTAACTCCGAACATACTCATCATATTAACCTAGCTCCTAAAGGCTAAGGCCCAACCAAAAAGGACATCAAATGTTGGATACTTTGAACAAATATTTATTTAGTAATGACTGCACGCTTAGTATTCTGCCAGGCCTGGGGAATAAAATAATAAACAGGATGGAGAGGGTACTGCAGTCTATATTTTCCCAGAAGATATCACTTTATGTGCAGAAGAAAATAGTTAAGACTTGCTACCAGCTGCTGAAATCTTGAGAAATTTACTGTATTTGCATAAGCCTCCTTGTTCTTTAAAGCTGGGTTAATAACAGCACTTATTTTCTTAGGTTTTAATGATGATTCAATGGGTTAACATATTTTTAGTACATTAATTGAGCAAATGCTTAATGAATATTATGTTTTACGGCTATAAGTTTTATAATATTGATGATGATAATGAAGAGTAAATAATTGAAGGAGAAAGCAAAAGGCACTCACATTATAATAAACAACATATTTTTTGGAAATTTTATGTTAATACATTTAAAAGGGAGGTTTCAATTTCAAGTATTTAGTTAGACACCTTCTAGCTGCCTTTCTGGGCATAACAAATCACCTTGGCACAATTTTGGTTTGTACCATGCTCTGGCTCCTCCTCTGAATAGAGAGGTAAGCAGGAATCGGAATCAAATGAATTTTGAATTGAATTGATCAAATGAATTGATCAAATAATCAGCTTCAAATGGAAAGTGATTTCTTTTTAAACACGAACTATTGTGACTTGAACAGGAATTGTGTCAGTACTCTTTTATGGCCAAAGTTTACTGCTGAGAAAGTATTGTGAAATTTTGCATAGTGTCTAGAAGCACTTTGATAGAAAAGGTGAGAGTAAGATGCATTGAAAAACTCAGTTTCCCTTTGAAAAAGCTAGTAATTGAATTGAGGTCTCCAGTTCTTTAACCTACGTGACCTAAGCAGAGGAAAACATTCTCTTTTATTCAATAAGGAAAAAGAATATAGTGGGAGATCTGAGAATTGGAGAAATAAAAAGCCTCTTGTAATGTGAGTCATGGCTGAGATCTGTTTTATGATGAAGACATTTAAAAGTAGACCTGTTTCACAATCTTTTGGTTGAAACCGCACCTACAGATCATTTTAATGGATACTTAATTTTAGGCTCAGTCCAGTTCATTTAGTTCAATAAATATTTGTTTAGCTTTACTATATCTAAGAGACTATAATGGGCCCTGAGAGTACAGGCATGTATTTTATTGTCCTGGCTGTACAGTGTTCACAGCGTACGTGGGAGGAAGACAGTGCGCCAGATACAGACAGATATGATAACATACAGTGGGGCACGCAGTCAAGCAAAGAAGAGGCGTGTTAACTTTCCTGGAGGTGTTAGTATGTGACTGAATTCTAAAGAATGACTAGAAGTCAGACAAATCACAAGAGAAGTTGTGGCATTCCCAGCCTCCTAGGTAACAGGAGCAAAGCTATAAGGCTGGGAAAGAGGACTGAGCTACGTGAAGTTTGGGGGAGCTGGAACACATATATGGCAGAATTGTCCCTGGACGGGTGGACAAGGGCCAGACCAGAGAAGGCTCTCCATGCTCTTCCATGGGGTTTAGCGTTTCTCATATAAATATCTCAGCAAGAGCACAGCACTGTCAGACTTACTCGAGCAACTGCATAGAGGGTGGAGTTGGCAACTGTGGCCCTTTCACAGATCATCATTGGGAGTTATTTTTTTAAGCACTTCCTCAATTTCTGACACCATCAGATACTCCAGACTCATCTTGCATGCATTCTTCTGCCCTGGTTCTAGAATCAGCTAAGTCCTTTTCCAAGAGGACTTAGATCCTTTACTATAGCATATTAGAAACCAATACGTAGGCTAGGGGTGTTGGTTGCTCTTGAGGTGTCATTATTTCTGGGCTTTCTCAGCTGACAGAGCAAGGAAATATATGTGTACCTGCCATCCCATGTGTAAATGCAAACATGCATTTCTATAAGTGAACGTTCACATCTATATTGAGTGAATCATAGGCTCAGACGGACATCTATAACTCTAATCCATTACCACATGGGTTCTTCTAGCTTCCTCCTTAGAGTTTACCTATGAACTCTCACTCCAACAGTGGGAAACCTGGCTCCTACCATCTTCCATCCATTTACACAACCACTTAATTTCAATGTGCATGAATAGTGTTACCAGTCAGAATCATTAACCTGTACTCCCTTAGAAAACAACTTTGTAAATTCTAGTTTTATACAGTGTTAATGTACAGTTTCTGGATGTTTGTTTTGTTTTGTTTTGCCTTTAGTCTTAGTGACTCAACTTATTTTCAAGTTATTTAGGTTTCAGCTTTCAAGTTCTCTATGTTTTTTCCTAATATTTATACCTCTAATTCATTTTTGATGCGATTGTAAATAATATTTTAAATTTCAAATTCCAATTTTTCATTGCCAACTTATATAGATAAATTTGAATATTACCCCTTGTGTTAGGGGTTGAATGTATATTGATGTCTTTAATCCCTAGTACCTCAGAATATGACCTTATTTGGAAACTGGGTTATAACAGAGATTATTAAATTAAAATGAGATCATTAGGGTGGGCCCTAATCTAACATGGCTGGTGTCCTTATAAAAAGGAGGAATGTGGTCACGGAAGTGGTCATGCACGTGAAGATGATGTGAACACACACAAAGAGAAGACAGTAACACAACTGTAATTTGGTATCGACAAGCCAAAGAATGCCTGCAAATCAGAACCCAGAAGAGGAAAAGAAGCATTCTTCCTAGAGCTGTCATTAAGAGTATGGCTATCCTGACAAGTGCAGAATTCTGAAACGATAAATTTCTGTTGTTTCAAGACCTCCAGTATTTGATATTTTGTTATGACAGCTAATAGCTCCTTGTATTCTGCAAACATCCCGTTCACGCTCATTTGTTCTAAATTAGAAAAAATTCTTTGTGATGTTCTACATAAGCAATCATGTCATCTGTGAACAAAGACAATTGTATTTCTTCCTTTCAAAGGTGTACACATTTCTTGTCAAATTGCAATAACTAGGACTTGCTGGATGTTAACTCAATAGTTAGAGAGAGAGAGGATATTCTTGTTTTATTCCTAATCTTAGAGGGTATGCATTTGGTTTCTGACTCTTGGAACTTTTATGGGGAGGGGTATTAAGTATTTATTAATTTTCAAAAACAAATGTAAGACTTATCACTTTATGTTTGCCTCTTTGCATGAATTTTGGTATTTTGTGACTTTGGGTAACCCAGGATAATATTTCCATCTCAAGATCCTTAATTTAACTGCATCTGCAAAGGACCTTTTGCCATGTAAGATAACATATTCACAGGTTGTAGGCATTAGGTTACAGACCTTTTACAAGACTCCTTATTCTGCCTACCCCAGTCTGCCCTCTGGCCTCCAAAAATTCATGTCGGTTCCACATGCAAAATGCATTTACTTCATCCCAATACTGCTAAAGGTTCCACCCTTTAAACTTGGTAAGTGTTGGTTGTGAACTTGAAAAGAATGTGAATTTTGTGGTGTTAGAGGGCGTAATCTATAAATGCCAATTAGATTAAGTTGATTGATATTGTTGTTCAGGTCAACTATATCCTTACTGATTTTCTGCCCCTTTGATTTATAGCTGACAGGCTGTAGGAAAGTATCAAGCTATAATAGTGGATTTCTCCTTTCAGTTCTATAATTTTTCCTCATTTATTTTGAATTATTTTGATGTTATCTTCAATGTTTGTTATTTCTTACTATTTTGACGTTTATTACTTTAGGTTCACACGCATTTGGGTTTGTTACGTCTTCTTGGAAAATTTCCCCTTTATCATCATGCGATGCCCCTTATTATTTCTGATAATTCTCACTGTTCTGAGGACTGCTTTGTCTGAAATTAATATTGCTATTCAATCTTTACTTTCATTAGCATGAACAGACGTTTCTTTCTTCATCCCTTCACTTTGAGTCTGTATGCATCTTCATATTTAAAATTTTTTGTAGACAATATATAAATGTGTGTTGTCTTTTTCTTCCCACTTTGACAATCTCAGTCTTATTTTGATGCCTTTGGATCATCCACATATAAAGTAATTATCAATATGGTTGAGCACATAGCTACCATATTTGTAACTGTCTTCTATTTCTTGCATTTTTTTCCTTCTAGTTTCTTGTCTCCTCTGGGTTTTTTTTGAACATTGTATAATTTCATCTTGTCTCTTCTCTTAGGTTATCAATGATACTTGTTTAAAAAAAAGCTTGTCCTAGCGTTTACAGGATACTTCTTTACAAGAAACACTTCATTTTTTTTAAATTATAGTCAGTTTTCAATGTTGTGTTAATTTCTGGTGTACAGCATAGTGATTCAGTTCTACATATATATTTTTATGTCGTTTTCATCTTGAGTTTACTTATGTTTTTAACTTTTTTTTATAGAGTTATAGTCATTTTACAATGTTGTGTCAAATTCCAGTGTATATATATATATATTTATATTTCTTTTCATTTTCTTTTTCATTATAGGCTAGTGGAAGGTATTGAATATAATTTCTTGTGCTGTACAGTAGGACCTTGCTGTTTATCTGCTTTATACATAGTAGTGTGTATCTGCAAATCCCCAACTCCACCCTTCTTTTCCCACCTGGTAACTGCAAGTTTGTTTTTTATGTCTGTGAGTCTGTTTCTGTTTTATAAGTAAGTTCATTTATCTCATTTTTTTTTTTTAGATTCCACATATAAGTGATATCATATGGTATTTTTCTTTCCCTTTCTGGCTTACTTCACTTAGCATGATGATCCCCAGGTCCATCCATGTTGCTGCAAATGGCATTATTTTATTCTTTTTTATGGCTGAGTAGTATACAGCGTATGTTTTATATCAATCTAAATCCACCTTCAAATATCAGTATACTGGTCCACATGTAGTGCGGGTCACTGAGGGAATTCTCAATTCCTCCTTCTTGTCCGTTGGATACTGCTGTCATTCGTTTCACTTATCCACAGGCTATAATCACCCAGTACATTGTTACTAAATCGTTTTAAATAAACCGTTATTTGTCAAGACAGCTGAGCTTCCAGGTGTTAAGCTGGTCAGTTAAAACAACGAGCCAAACGGAAGGTACCCATCCGTCTGTGGTTCGCTAACTGCAATCGTGTAAGAAAGGGGCCCTGCGGGAAAGGGACTTGGCTCCTGCGAGGTTTCTGCCCTGTTCTCTAGGAGAGGGAGGATCAGAAGGAACGGAGACTGTCTCATTGCCAGGAGAAGTCTGAGCAAAGGGCTCCTGTGATTTACAGACCTGGGGACGAGAGAGGGGGAAGGGTTAGGAGAGGAAAAGGACTGAGTACTGAGTCAAAGTGGAGAAAAACGTCTTCAAGGCCCCAGATAAAGGAAGTCTCAGTGAGAAGCCTGAGAAAGGCTTCAGCCAAGACCCCTCCCCATAAGGAGGCCTCTGAATGGAGACAGTTAGGCTAGAAACGCGGGTGTGGGCTGTCGGGGGGTGGGCAGCCAGGGGAGGCTAACTCTCCGACTGCCTGTCCCTCCAGGGGCCGCCGGGCACTGGCCGGGCACTGGCCGGGCACCAGGTGTGCTGGCACCCCCATGAGCCCCGCCGGGCAAAGCCTCTGGAACTGGCCTTGGTCAGTCCTGAAACATCACTTGTAAGAGTATGGTGTTAGAACCGGCCTCTTCATACTCTTTCCAGATCAATTAAAAATAAGAAAAATAGAATATTTTATTTTGCTTCCATTTATTTCTCATTTGAAGTACTTCCTTTCTTTATGCAGATCAGAGTTTCTAACTGAACATATTTTTCCCCTGCAGGAACAAGATTTTTAGCATTTCTGTGAGGCAGGTCAGATGACAATGAATTCCCCATTTTTACTACCTGAGAAAAATCTTTATTTTTCCTTCTATTTGAAGGATAGCTTTGCTGAATGGAACATTTCTATGCTGAGTTTTGGTTTTTTTCCCTTCAACACTTTGAATATTCCACTCCATGCTCTTCTTTCCTTGCATTGTTTCTGATAAGAGTTCCTCTTTAATTCTTGTTCTTATTCTTCTATAGGTAAAGTGTTTTTCCTTTCAACTCTTTCAAGATTTTCTCCTTGTCTTTTGTTTCCTGAAGATTGAAAATGATATGCCTCTGTGTGAGTGTGTGTGTGTGTGTGTGTGTGTGAATGTGAGTGTGAGTGTGTGTGTGCGCGCTATCATTTCTACGATTTCCTCTGTTCAATTCCCTCTTTATTCTCTTCCTTGAATTCCAGTTACATGTTTAATACACCATTTCTTCCCGTCTTCTTCCCCCTTCCCTGGCTCCGTGTTCTCAATCTATTTCCTTGAATCTCTGTCGATGAGTCCTGTGTGTTTGTTGAGGTTTTTTTCCCTTTGCTGAGAGAGGGGTGCCAGAGAAATGACAGAACTGAATGGGAGGAAGGTTCTTCCTCCAGGTGGGCTGTGTGATATCTCCAAACTCTTTACATGTTGGATCTGAATCCAGAAGTTGTTCTATGGCGTTTTTAATCCTTCTATTCTATTTTATTTTTTTTAACAGAACTTTTCACTAACTGATCTCTTATTTTTGTTGTTGTTTACTTGTTTACATTCATTTGTCCCCCTCACTAGAATGCAGGCTTCCTTATGATAATTACTTTATCCATTTTTTTAAGGACCCCCCGTGTTTACAGCAGCTCCAGAAGAGAGCAGACTCTCAGTTACCATTTGGTGAGTGAATGAGTGGGGAGGAGAGCAAGGAGGTACCTCCTGATCTGTGCTCGTCTGGGGGCTAATGACGATGGTCATCCTCAGCTCAGGGGTGACAGTTCCTCCAGGACACAGTCCTTAACATCCCTAACACCTTTCTGTGAAAATACAATGTCAGTTAAGAAGAAAAAGTGGTATTTAATCATAATATGTTTATATTAAAGAGTTTCAAGTCTCCTCTGCTATTCACCCTCAACAGTAGTGGTGGATTTCTAGTAATCGCACCCTGTTTCATCACATTCCTTTTTTGAATAATTGCTTTATTGAAGTTTGGCTGATATACAATAAACTACACTTATTTAACGTGCATAATCTGAAGAGTTGGGACATATGCCTACACCCGTGAAACCATCAGCATAGTATCAAGGAACTAGACACACCTGTAACCTCCAGAAGTTTTCTCGTGTTCCTTTTTTTGTGCATGTTGTGGTTTTTTTTGTTAATGCTGGAAAGAGAAGAGTCTGGGGTAGAGATGCAGTTCTGCCCTTGACGAGAGAAAGGAACTAAAAAGCCATCACAGACCTCAAAGTATTGAGGGAAGTATTACAGTTGATTTGAGTCCCTGGGAAGTCTGCATAGCCCCCTGTGAAAAACGGCCATCAGTCTCCTTCAATAATTGTGCAGATTTTAAAATCAGGGATTCACCTGAGAATAGAGCTTTGGTTGAAATAGATCAGCCAAAGTCATAATACTTAGAAGGTGAGTAAAAATGAGAAAGTTAACAAAGCAGAATCAGTTTCCTAAAACATGAAGTTTTTCCATAGTTTGATCCTACAAATAAGATTCCATCTTCCTGTTTTTCATTTTTAAACACCTTTATTAAAGTATATCAAACAAAAGAACATGTGCACAGATCTTAAACACACACCTCAATGAAATATCATGAAATGAACACAGCCCAGGTCACAAGAATAGAATGTTATCAAATCAACAGCCCTGATATCCTCCACCTCTGTGCTTTGAAACATAAATATTTTTCCAGGCCACTCACTGACTATGTATTAGGGAAAATAATACCACTATTTTTAAGAGAAATAAAGCAATTGACATGTTAGCAATGAGGCATTATACATAGAGAGAGAGAGACACACAAAGGAGGGGAGAGAAAGAGAGACAGAGAGAGAGAGGGAATATATATGTATTATATGTGTACAGCTGCTCCTTCCTTGATGAGAAAATGCAGAACCCTCTGCTTCATGTGACTAAAGCAATTCTTTTTTTTTCCAGAATCTAAACTACTGAGTAAATTAAGTATATTTTTTTCACTTAGGAAAGTATTAAACACACACATTCAAAAATAGGTATTTTGGTTAAGCATATGGAAGAGACTGTGTGAGGTGGTGTGTACAGAGCAGGGTTGAAAATAGACATAGAATCTGACCTCAGGCATTTGAAAATGAAGGTAACGCTATGATCATTACTTAATGCCTCCAGCATATACTACTGTGACTTGTGGAGTGGCCAGAGGATGGAAGTACAGTTTTGAGTCCATGACAAAAAAAAAAAAAAAAAATGTCAAAACAACAAATCATTAAAAGTGGCAGATGGTTTAGAGAAGATTTATCGCATTTTGAGAGCCACAGATGTGTCTCTTCATCTGCTTCCACAGTGGAAATGCTAATAAGAATATTCACTTCCTTTCTTCTTAAGCATATTGTTTCAATACTGCAGTTTTATAATTAATCATTCTTGGCATTTGCCAGGGTAAGTCATTCTGCTTTGCTCTTATCCAAAACTGTCTTTGATGGTCTTGATCATTTGGTCTGCCATGAGAGTTGGTCTGCCATGAGAGTTTTATCAATGTCCATTTAAAGTCCTAGGGGAAATTTTGAGGAGACATCCCTGAACTGATAAATTAATTTGGAGGGAATTCATAGCTTTATTGCATTGAGTTTTCTTATTTATACACATGGTGCATCTCTCCACTAATTTAGATATTTATGTGTTTTTTTCAGTGCATTGACTGGAGGGTTGGACAAGTTTCTGTCTGTGTCCTATTCAAGTGTAAGATATATTTGTTCCTCAGTTCGCTTGAGATGATGACCAAGTGCAATACTGTTGAGTTAGAAAGTAGAGAAACGGTGGATAAAATTTACCACTATTAGACTTCTCAGAGCTCACAGCAAGGAAAATAAAACAAAAAGTAAATTTATGGTGTCCTTCCATTTTCTCCATTACAATATTATAGATGTTGCAAGCCATTAAAAACATGATTGTGGCTTTTTATTTTCTTATTAATATATCATCTTCTTTTAAGGGTGACAGATTTTTTATTGAACATATGTATTTATTTCTCATCTGAGCTCCGCACTAAATAAAACTCAGGAGAACATATACCATCACAGAAGAAGGTAATAAAAAAAAAAACCGTAAACCTTATATTATGATTTAAATATAAAAGCAATCAGATTAATAATGCTGGACGTTCAAGATAGATACTCCAGGGCTTTGAACAAGAAGTTTCAAAATCTGAATTTCTAGAATCTTAGATATATCTGGTGACTCGAGACAGGTTTGTAGACAGTCTACCACGTACAAATCTATCCTAAACAATAAGAATTCTACGACCGGTAAGTATCTGGTTCAGGTTTTAGAGACTGGTTAGTTCATGGAAATCAAATCTATTTGTTGCATCTTTGTATTCTTCAATACAAAAAAGTATCTTCAAACTTGCAAGCACAAACAAAATAAATTGAAGGATTAATGGCCTGACTTAACAAATCTTAGGGAATGAAAGTCAAAAACATTCATTATTTTGTTTTTCAACTATAACCAATAAAAGCATATGGAATTTAAGCTCACATGATTCTGTGGTCTATTTATGGTCTCTTGCTCCATCATTAACATAAATATCTCAATTAAATATAACTTATCATAGCTTACCTACCTATTTCTCCCATATTAAAAAATTGTATCTCCTTCAAATATTCTCATTCTTAATCAATGTGGGCACTCCTGAAAAGGTCTTTGATGTAAAGAATCCTGACTAAGAATATATTAAACGATTAATGTTGCTGGGTCATTTAACCCTTAAACATTTCATCTTTTGCAAGAATTGCTAAATGTTTATATGCTGCTTACTCATGCACCAGAATATAGATTTAGAGCTATGCATGCATGAGCTATAAAAATTCTGTCAAGGTGCACATCCATATGTATATATACATACACACACACACATACATTCAAAATAGCATAATCAAGTTATATGGAAATTTAAATTCGAAGACAGTAAACATTTGGAGCAGAAAGTTTTCACCCATAAAGTAATTAGGTGTTTATAGTCATTTCCTGTGCTCCAGGAGCACATCAGAAGGTAACTTTATCACTTTTATTCCCATAATGCTGGAAATAGACCTAAAAAGGGATCACATGTTTTAATGAGACCAATCATACATATTCCCTATTATGGGTTTGCATAACTTTAGGCTTATGTTTTATGTTTGGCTGTATTTGGTACCTAGTCTCTCAAAAAAAGTATAATCATATGATAGGAATACAGTCATAACATCAGAAGGAAAGCACACACTTTACTCTTTGGACTATTATAAGCCATCTGTTTATGTTAATCTACAAAGGAAAAGAAACATATTTGTCAAGAATCCCATGCTTAAGAGATTCAACATTGACATTTTATATTTTCCTTGAAATTGTGTTAAAGAGATACAGGGCACTGCCATTTTGTCTTCAAATAGTCTAATCTGTGCTCATCCGCATTCTGAACATGGTCTTCCATCAAAGAGCTACATTGAGAAACTGAGACACATACCTCACTTCATGTTTTACAGGATCGCTATCTCATTGTCTAGATATGCAACAAACTTTTAAAGAAACCAGTTGTGTATACACAATACAAGCAGCTCTGACCTACATTTTTCTTTTGCAAGAGTGAGCTTTGAAGTAACAGATATGACTGCAACCGATTGACTAGGATGATATATAATGCAAGACACTGTGCCACCTCTTCAGATGACTGAGAACAATGTTTAACTGCAATCTTCCATGGTTTTGTAGACTGACAGGAAGAAAAATCTGCTGTTTAAGGAGACCTGTTGACTTTTATGGCTCAGAATTAATTTAAGTCACAGTGGTTGCTCCATCTTTATATCCTAAAAGGGCGAGCTTGGAAGGACAAATAGAAACAGGAAGCTTCACAACTTTCTGTCTTTGAGATAATGCTGCGGTGCCCGTAGGAGGCCACAAGTGAGGAAGGCACACTCACTGTTAAACAAAATATGGGATTCAGAAAGATTCATCTATTCTATTAATATAACAAATTTTCACCTATTCTTTGCACACTAGTTGAGAAAACCATGTATTATCAATTAGTGTTATATCAGCAAATAAAGGTAAGTAATTTAATCATCAGAGACATTTTCTTCTCTCCAAATATAAATTAAATATTTTAGGATATTAATATAATATAATATATAATTATACATACTAATATAATGATATATATTAATATATTATATATAAATCATGTAAAATACATAAATTACATGTTAAAAAACCAATTATTTTTTTAAAGTCTATATTTAAAATACCTTGTACTTAGAATCAGATGAAAAATGAGCAGGTTAGTAATCACCACCATCCATCTTTTTCTGTGTCTCAATTAATGAAAAATGATACAGGGCCTCATACCCACCTCGTGAGGTTGATTGAAACTCCGTGGGGGAAGAGTATCAGTTAAGACTGAACAGCCAGCAACAAAGTGGCCAGAACGCCACCAAAGGCTTCATGTGCCGACAGCGTCTGCTCTCTGGACGCTAACCGTGGGCCGGGCACTGTGCCAGAACTTCGCCTCCAGGTATTATTTTTATACATGATTAAACATTTACAAACCGCAGTGTGAAGAAGAGACAGACTTAGCATTCACCTTAAATAGACTTTCTAGAATATCAAACTGCTTCTCCTAATTTTAATCATTTAAGCCTAATGATTAAATGTATATCACATATATTAAAAGT
Organism: Camelus dromedarius; assembly: GCF_036321535.1. Taxonomy (NCBI): domain Eukaryota; kingdom Metazoa; phylum Chordata; class Mammalia; order Artiodactyla; family Camelidae; genus Camelus; species Camelus dromedarius. The sequence goes on from NC_087463.1 coordinate 21,100,694, forward strand.
GACTTTATTATTTTATGTTGAATTTTTTTCAAGATTAAAACTTCAAATTTCTTTTTTTAATAATTGAACTATAGTTGATGTCTCATACCATATTAGTTTCAGGGATACCATATAGTGATTAGACATTTATGTAAATCACGAAATGATCACAACAAAGCTGTCACCATGCAAAGTTATCACAATATCATTAACTATATTCCCTGTGCTGTACATTACAGCCCCATGATTTACGTATTTGATGACTGGAAGTCTGCACCCCTTAATTCCTTTCACCCGTTTCATTCCTTCCCTCACACTCCTCTCCTCTGGCAACCACCAGTTGGTTCTTTGTACGCACAAGTCTGTTCCTGTTTTGTCTTGTTTGATCGTTAGTTTTGCTTTCTAGGTTTCACATGTAGGTGATATTATACAGTATTTTTCTCTCTTTGTCTCTGTCTGACTTACTTCTTTTAGCAAAATCTCCTCTAGATCCATCCATGTTGTCACAAATGGCAAATTTCCATAATTTTGTATATCCGAGTAACATCCCATTGTATGTATATATACGTGTATCTCGTCTTCTTTATCCACTTATCTAGGTTGATTCCATATCTTGGCTATTATAAATAATGCTGTGACGAACATAGGGGTGCATGTATCTCTTCAAATCAGTGTTTTTGTTTTCTTTGGATGAATATCCCAAAGTGGAGCTGCTACCCTGTATGGTAGTTCTATTTTTAACTTCTTGAGGACCCTCCATACTGTTTCCTGTACTGCCTGCAGTTTCTGTCTATTTTGCATTTCCATCAGCAGTGTGCCTTTTCCTGACAGGTGTGAGGTGGCATTTCATTGTGATTTGATTTATATTTCCCTGAGAATTAGTGATACTGAGCAAATTTTCATGTCTGGTGACCAACTGTATGTCTTCTTCAGAAAATATATATTCAAGTTTTCTCCCCATTATTTAATCAGATTGCTTTTTTGACGTTGAACCGTTTGTGTCAGCAAATTGGTACATAGATTGTGTCTGTAACACTGTGATGGGTACTGGTTGGCATCTTTCTTTTCCATCAGAGTGATAATTCGTTCCTGTGTATTTGTTATCATATATACATTAAAATTATAGACACAAAGGTATTTCACGTGTTGATGAATAATTTACAGTTTTATGTGTTGATTTCCTAAAATAATGATAGAGCCATCTCTCTGCATTTCATTATAGCAACTTCCTAAGATATTTGTTTCCATGACCCTAGAATAAAAATACTGTTTTGTTTCAGACTTCTGATAAAAAAGTATAAAAAACTGAAGATAAATTTACCACAGAGAAAACTCAACAAGGTGTTCACAGAGAAGTACTAAGTAGTAAATGAATTATGTTTTTGACGTGTTGATTTTAGAATTATTAGCAAACAAAACAAAACAATAATGAAGACCTATGCATGGAAATCACAGGGAGACCAATTTTCTTTCAGTGAAAAGATGACAAAACGTTTTGTAGTCAAAGTTGCCCAAGGAAGGCTGGACAGTAAAAGGGCAGGTGAAAGGGGCCGGTGAATAAGGCTACGTAGGAATAAGCTGCTCAGTTCATTTGCCGTATAATGTGATACACACATGTCTCGTATTTGACAGTGATCGGCTTAATATAAATGCTTAATTTTCAGTTCCCTTCTAGCACTGAAATTTTGTGATTAGTGACCCTAAAAAATACCTCCTTTTGGTAGACCTATATTTTCAGAATCATTGTGTGTCAAATGATTTTCTAAAAGGCAACCCATATTTAGTCATCGACTTATATTTTATACTGGTGCTATACGGTGTTAGTATAACTGTTCCTAATACCATAAGTTGACAAGTTTTAGCAAAGACAAGTGAGGGCAAAAACACCTCATCTGGTGTTGAGCACCATTAAGAATTATCTTTGTTGTGAGTATTTAAAATTGTACCTCCTGCATTAGTAATTTGTGTTTTCCACTTATGTATTCATACAGAGTTCCTATATCATCAGAGAATATTCTTCCACATCGGGAGATTTTCCTGAATCCATGTCCACCTCTCTCAGAATTGTGTTTCTTTTTCTGACTGTTTTACTTGCACATTTTTGTACATGACTAACTTATACATAGTGTGACTCTAAATATTTTTATATCAGAATATTCTCGAATTTAGTAAAATTTGAAAGTTCTTCTTTAAAATGGATTAATTATAACATTGTACATTAAAATTAAAAATGTATCAAGAAGTTGAATGTTTTGTCCTTAATAACAATAGCCAAAGTTAAAATATCCATTTCTTTCACACACAAAGAATGTTCTGTCTAGTTCATATCTGGCGATGCTACAGATGATTCCATGCTTTCTTCACACACACACTCACACACACATAATTTTGGAAGTATTTTGGCAATGCATCATAACAGCACAGTTAAGGCCAGCAAAATAAGTGAAAGACATTAATCAAGATACTTTATCATTTTGGAGGGCATGATAGAAATTCATGTTTCAGAATTATACAGCATACATTCATAAACATGACAGTGTACATGTGTATGATATTAAATGTTTGTATCAGAAAGAAATTGCTCACCTAGTCCCTTCCTGCTTTCACTGCAGTGCTGTGACACATGGCATGGCAGATACACTTCTGCCAACATGCCCTGACCAGATCACACAGATTTGTAAACCCACAAGGAGCACACAGTGTTAATTTTTCTAAGAGAGCAGAGAGCTCTATTATCTTTTATACGTATTTACCAACATAATAATGATGTATTATAAAGTTTCTGTGAGTTATAAATAACTCCTAAAAGTTAAAAAAAAAGCAGAGAAAACGTTGATTGCATGAAAAGAACTCATTCTACAGCAGAGATGCTTCCTTGTGTGCCCTGTGAGAACGTCTGACTTTTCTGCTTCCTCATGAGTTTTTGATATTGTCTAGATTGTGACATGCTGACATTCCTGTAAGCATATATTTATCTTTTTTCACTATTACATTACAAAGCTTTCAAGACGAGAAACAAAATATTATATTTTGAAGGTCTATGCAGTGCCTGAACGAATGTCTTCTGTATAATAGTTGCTCACTAAATATTAATCAGACTGCATTTTATTGTTCTTTTAATACGTCTAATATTGTATAGAGTGTTTTTTAAAAATTTTTCTTTTTTTGCATTTTAGATTGGCAAAACATATTAGGTAGACTAATAACATCTTTAATAAAGTAATTTTTAATATACTTCTCTAACCCCAGAGAACCTTTTAATAAAGAGATTAAAGCGTTGACTTTTCACGCTGTGCACTCAAGGGGACAATGTGTGACCCAGGTGACTAATTGAAAACAGCATTTTATTGCAATACATTGGGCACTGGATGCTAATTACACTGGTTAGAACATTTTCTTAGTATTATCCATTCATGAGGAAGTCAAATACACATGGGGCAGAATTCAAAATAATTTTTAGAATAAAAAGGAAAAGAGAATAAAATATTTAAGTGGAAATATATATTAGAAGTTAAGAATCTTCACTTAATACTTTTTATCGATGATAGTTTTAGCCTTATCAAGTTCCCCCGACTTGTCCATCACTGTAGAAACACACAAATGTGTGCATTTTCATACATACCACACACAGGTATTTGAAATCTTGAGAGCTACAGTAATTTATTTACATTGTTCCCGTAAAAAGAAACACAGTGTGTTATTTTGCAACTCTAGAATATTTCTTCTCACTGTGAACAATTACAGTTGCGACAACTTTGCTTCTATATATTACATAAATTCATGAAATGTGCCCCAGTTTTAGGAGGTCATTTTATAGTGACCATGAAAGTTAGAATAGCCTCAAGTTAACAGACCTGAAAGAACAGAACATACCAGTTAAAAATCAGGATTCACTCTTAAAATAAATGTCACACGTAACATCTCCTGCTTGTAAAGGAAAGCTGTGCTGATAGCTCTATTTGCTTTTTAAATCAATTGTTGGTACAGGTAATAAGCCAATTTAGAATGAACTTTCTGAAATAAAGGAATTTTTCTCACAGTGGACAAACATAGGGGAATAAAAAATCGGCCTGTGAGAATCCCACAACATGCAGCTCTCAAGAAACAACTCAGGATTTAAGTTATTGAATATTTTACTAATTTAGTAACATTTCTTGCTTAGGGAGACATTCAGCAAATCAGAAAAAGACTTTCCATTTCGGGGTTTTGTTTAATTTCACTTTAAGTGGTGGAAGAGTATAACAGAGCAGAGAGGGAAAAAAAAGTCCATTATTGACATTTGTTTTTCAAACTTTAATGTTCTAAGGGGAGGCTTACACAGAATACTTGAGAAAAGCAGTTTCTACTCACTTTTCAAATCAGAAAGAAAAAGTAAGATTCCCCGATGCTTTGGGGAAGAGAGAAGAGAGGTAGAAGAGAGTTAGGTTGTAGAGAAGTGGTCCAGGAGCTCTGCTCCCTCATGCCTCTGACCCCTGATTCCAATCTACCCCTGTGTCACAACCAGGCACACGGTGTAGGTTCCGATGGGACCTTAGCAGGAGACTAGGAAGCAAAGGGCTATATCGTGAGTCCAAGCATGGAGTGTTGTATATTCTAGTGACAGATCCATGCTTTAGCTTAAACACAAAGTGACAAATGATCCAGATAATCCAAGCCTAGTACAGAAGGAGCAAGCAGGGCCATCAGAGGGAAGGATCCAGATGGTCAACAATGATGCACTTTCTTTTGTGCCTGTCTTGTGGATCACTTACCGAAGACCAGGTTTCCCAGGCCCTAGTGGTCATTTGAGGAAATAAAAATATAACTGTTTTTCTTTACCTTATTTTGGAAACAGGCATTTATTTCAGAACTAAAATGCAACCCTATGAAAAGTTGGTAGGATAATCGGGTTACAAGGAAGTGGTATTTAGGTTCTGCATCTGACTTTGAAAAATAAAATAGTTGAAACTAAATAAAAGAGAATAATACAGATATATATATATATATATATCTTTGTATTATACAGTTCGTATATATATATAATATATGTATGTGTATGTGTATATATATATATAGTTCGTATGTGCCTGAAGTGTGGACAGAGAGTGTACTTTGCAAGGCACTGGAGATAGAAAAGCAGAACAAGAGATATAGCTCCCATCATCAAAATTTACAGTTGGCTAGGGAGACAAATATTCAATCATCAATCTTTTAACATATGTGAAAATAAAATTTCAGTCTGTGGTTATACAGGATAACAGAACGACTGTTTTGTGTGCTTGTCGACTTTCTACCTGAAACCAGAAAAATCGTCTCTGAAAATTTTACATTTTACTTAGAGATAAAGAATGAATACGAGCTACTCAGATGAAAAAAAAACAGGGGAGTCGAGTTTTTTAAGAAAGGACACACACACACACACACACACACACACACGTCAAATCCTAATGTGGGAAACGGTGTGATGCTTGCAAGGTGTTGGAAGAAGCCCATTGTGGAGGGAAAACGCTAAGTAAAGCAGGTTCAGAGAATGGAGGGGAGATGCAGGCAGGGGCCATATTGTGAATTGTTTCTATATCACAAGAGTAATGGGTTGCCATTGAAATATCCTGGTCTAGAGGCGACAGCATCAGATATACGTCTGAAGAAGCCCACTGTGATTAATGTGAATAGAGGAAGTGGAGACACTGAGAATAGTGGAAGCAGGAAAACCATTAGGAACTTATTGTTGATGCGGTAAAAGTGATCTGTCCTTAATTAGGGTTATGAGAGTGGAGACAAAATATGAAGATGGAAGAAGAGAATAGATATTGCCAATTGTGGAAAAAGAAATAAAATAATGGATTTAAATATGCAGAATTAACAGGATGAGGTGATTAATTGGACAGAGCAAGAAAGCACAAGGAGGTTTCTGGTTTTTATAGTTGGACAACGTTTGGGGTATTCGCTGAGATATACACAGGTGCTTCTCAGTTTGGCTTACACACATACTACCTGGAGATCCTGTTTAAACACAGATTCCAGCCCATGAGACCTGGGGCAGAGTTAATCTGCATCTCTAAGAAGCACTTGGCTGATGCGGGTCACGCTGGTCTGGGAGACACTGGCCCACCAGCAAATTCAGGTTGGGATGTGTTGACTATGAGGTACGATGGGGCATGTAAATGGAAATTATCCCAAGATAACTGGTTTTAGGTTAGTCAGTTCATCAGCGTGCCTAGGAACAATATATCAAAACTAAGGACATGTTGACTGCTGATTAAATGCTTAGTAGATGGGATCTAGTTCCATCATCAAGCTTGAGATTGAGTCAAATGGGTTATTTAATCCTTTCTCCCAGCCTACACATGACATCTTGTATAGGGAGGTGGTTCCTAGTAGGATGCACTTCAGAGCATGCATACTGAAATCAGAGGTTTCTAAGATTCAGCCCGCCTAGCTTTTCCATAGAAGAGTTCACTTAGTCCTTTTGCACCACTTCTAGATAGGAAAGTTGCATTCCCATATTAACCAAGCCTCTCAAACTATCATGTCTCAATAATGATTGGGTCCAAGAGGTGCCAGGTAAAGGTGAGCCCTAAGTTTTCAGAGAAGACGCCCTCTGATGGCCTCTTAGTTCCAGTGAAGGGAAGAGAAAATGAGCTTATGTAAGAATTACTGCGGATGACCATTTTGAAATTGCAAAGGTTACTCTTGGCTAATCCAGACTGAAAGCACAACATAATAATTTGAATCACCTTAAGTGATTTTTTTTTAGCGGTGGAACTAAAATTCATTCATTTCTAATAAATTTATTGTGACATTTAATCATCTGGTATTTTTTCTCTGAAGGTTTAAACACTTAAACATCTGTTATTATCAAACAGCTTGAAGATAACTGCTCTTTTAAATCATCTCAAGAAAGGTTAAAATAAACAGAGTCAAAACAACTAGAATAAATCAATCTTCTACAAAAGCATCTTAATGCTAATATTTCTTATTTTAATTAGTTTCCCTCTCAAATTGTAGGCCATTACAAGTTCAATTATCTTTAATTGGACTTTTTAATCTTTAAGTTTCAATCATTTTGATCCATAATAATCCACTTAGATTGGAAATTATTATCTTTGGTTTACTTAATTTTGAAAATGTGGCATATGTCGGTTAGCATTAGCAAACAATATTTTATTTGCTAATCATAATTTAATAATGTGGAGAATGACATTTATATCACTAGAATTGAAATAACTATGTATCTTTAATGTAATTTTGAATTTCCATAAATACAGTTCAATTAAATTATTTAGAATAAAGGAGATAAAGGAAGTCTTTTTCTGTAGTTTTTCAATCAATTAACATTTATCTTTTTTTTTTTTAAAGAACTCTGGTAAAATCATGAATAGAAATTTGTCTAAACTTAAATACTTATTTTTCTGACAAATAATCAAATGTTTTCACATTCCTTTACTACAAAATACAGCACATAGAAAGATATATGGGTGAAGGAAAAGATGAAAAATTAAAATAGGAAAATTCTACAGAAATCATAGGTACATTAGTGACGTGTCTATGGTGACCACCAGATATTGGGACATCCCCATGACAACTTATAACTCCTACACTTTAAGCCGGAATTAGACCCTCAGGTTCCTTCCAAGATGCTGAATTAGTAGTGACTGGTTGAGGTTGCTTCTTCCATATAATCGATCTCAAGGAACAAGGGGATAAAAACATGAAGATATAGATTGTAACTCTCAGGGAGAATACGTCTGATATGAACTGGTATGTCGGTGTGAGTTCTGCTTTTCTCCAGCCTTTGCCAAAGTCACCTAGATCACAGTATTTGGGTGGCTGTCCTTAGCAGTAAAATCAAAGCAGCAGTGGCAGACGCCCTGTAGGACAGGTTAAGGAAAACAAGGACCCCAGTCAGCCAATTCCCCCTGCTCCTCCAAATCTGAGGAATGGCAGATCACAATGCAGGGACTCTAGATCATGGCTATGCAGTGGAATCACCTGGGGGCCCTGATAAATTCCAATATCCAACATAACACCCACAGCCAACTGAATCAGAATTTCTGATTCCCTTTTCTCCGGAAGAATTTCATGTGACAAAGATGTTAAATCTACTTAAATGTTGGATGGAAATCAGCAACACTGACATGAAGATGACTTTCTGGAATAATATCTAAAATTGTAGATTCAATTTGTTTAATACTTTTAAGAATATTTAGGTTTTCCTCTCGGAGAACTTTGGTGGCTTGCGTCTTTCTATGAATTTGGCCATCACCTCCAAATTTTAAATCTACTGACCTAAAATTTATTTATATTTTATCTTCTTTTTTAACGAGTGCACAAGGGAAAACTTGCTTTCTCTTTTCTTTCTCTTTATTTTTCCTGAACTTTATTGAATTATAATTGATACATAAAAAATTGCTCATATATAACACATACCTTTTGATGAGCCTACATACATGAATATACCCTTGATACCATTACTACAATCAAGGTACTAAACACATCCATCACCTGCAAAATTCTGTGCGTCCTTTTGTGTGTGTATTTGTGTGTGTGTGTAGTAAGAACGCCTAACATGAGAACTATCTCCAGCACATTTTAAAGAGTACAGTACTCTATTGGTACTTATACATACTATGTCGAACAGCAGATCTCTAGAATTTATTCATCTTGCATAATTGAAACATATACACATTGAGCAACAATTTCCTATTAAAAATTATACATAGAATATTTACTATAGACTAAATGTTGGCACTCTCCCTCAAATTACTATGTTGAAATCTGTTCTCCAAGGTTATGGAGGGGTGGTGGTCATGAGAGTGGGATTAGTGCTCTAATAAAAGAGACCAGAGAGCCCCTTTTCCCTTCTTCCATGTGGGGACACAGTGAGATGATGACCATCTATGAGCCAGGAAGCTGGCTCTCACCAGACTTCAAATCTGTTGGCACTTTGATCTTAGACTTCCCTCCTCCAGAACTGTGAGAAATAAAATTCTCTTGTTTATAAGCCATCTGGTCTATGGTGTTTTTTATAGTAGTCTGAACAGACTAAAATGTTCTATATTGATCTCCCTCCTTCTTTCTTGACATTTATTGCTTGTGCACTTTATCTTCTATTCTTGATCAATTTTTCCAGTATAATAACAATTTTATGAAATTACCTTTCATAATTAATGTCAATTAAAGTTTTCAAGCAACAAACTTTTAGATCTATTGAGCTTCTCTTTGTTTTGGTTACTGTATCATTGATTCCTGTTCTCATCTTCAGTATTTCCTTACTGGTATTTTCTTTGGGCTGGTTTGTTTGCTTACACATACCTATTTATGGGGATAGATCTTCAGTTAGTTGACTTCTAGCATTTTTTTCCTTTGCAATAAGTTCATCTAATGCTATTAATTTACCTCTAAGCACAATTCTAATGCTTCTCTGGAGTTGTGTTCTGTTGCATTTTAAATATTCAGAACAAAAGTTTTTCTAACTTTCATTGTGACTTCTCCCCTAATCAGTGTATTACTTTGAAGTAAGTTAATACTTAATTGCCGCCTTTGTCTTTCTGTTTTTTTCTGCCATTCTGCAAGTTACTTGAACTTTTTTTCAGAATCCCATTTTGATTTCATTATAGAGTTTTGAGTGTATCTCTTTGTACAATTTTTTTTCCTGATTTCTCTATTATATGTACATAACTTAGGACAATCTACTGATGTCATATTTTAGCAGTTGAATGAAATCTAGAAAACTTAAATCTCCTTAATTCCTTTATCCTCCCACATTTGTAATATAATTGTGATAAATATTTCCTCTACATACAATTAGAACCACACGAAAGAGTATTATAATTTTGCTTCAACCATTAAACACAATTGAGAAATGTCAATTTGAAAAGGACTGCTTTTTGTATTTACCCATATTTTTGGCTATTTAGTCTTTTCTCCTTTTGTACTATCTTATCATTCTAAGATTCCTTTTTAAAAAAAAAAATATATATATAGTTTTCTGTCTGTTTAGAAAACTTGTTTTGTCCTTTCTTTTAGGGTAAATTTGCTGGTTACAAATTCTCTCAAGTTTTCTTTCTCTGAGTATCCCCCCTTATAAATGATATTTTTGCTGGATGTAAGATTCTGGCTTGACATGTCTTTTATTATAGCATTAAAATAAATACTGTGTCACTTTCTTCATTTCTCCATGAAAAATTCTCTGTCATTCACATTGTTTTTACCTTCCAAAAGGCAAAATATCACTTTTCCCCAGCTGCTTTCAAGGTTTCATCTCTAGTTTTCAAAAATTTTATTATATGTCTTGATATGAATTTGTTTGGATTTATCCTGAGGTACACTCAGCCTCTTGAACCTCTAGGTCTATGTCTTTTACCAGATTTGGGATTTTTTTTAATCCATTATTTTTTCAAGTAACTTTTCAGCCCTGTCCTCTTTCTCCTATCTTCCTGAGATTGCAAGGACATGACTATGAAATCTTTTCTTTACAGCCCCACAGGTCTCAGTTACTTAACTCTACCCTTTCCATATCAAGTTATTTTAGTTGTGTCTCTTGTATGTAGACTTCCTCCAGTTGGCTTTTTTTTTCTACAGTCTATATCTTAATGTACTTACTCAAATTTTAAATAAATTAGTGTTTACTGTATTAGGGTCACACAATGATTAAATGGTAGAGCCAGAATTTGAACATTTAAATGCAATTTTTAAGCCCTATAGTATTAAAAGCAGACATTTTGAGTATTACATAATGAACAATTGTTCTGTAAACTTTATAATATATATCTAAGCAGTCTGGAGTACTTAAAAGTTGATTTTCTAAAATCAATTTCTTATTACCCTAGTCCTATTCATGATCAGTATTTACTACAGATCATTGATATTTGGTATATGTTCCACTGAGCAGGTTTAGACTTATTTATACATGATATCAATTACTTTGTTAGCTTAGAAAACTTTTTATGTAATTTCACCTTAACATTTTTTGTGTATAATTAGTTCTATGGAAGTGTCTTTCTTTCATATATGTTGATTTGGGTTCATAAATAATATATATTGATTTCACGTCTTTAACAAATACAAAACATGTGATGAGATGACTGAAAAAAATAAATGCTAATTTAGAGACTACAGGTAACATCCCGTCTCCGCCTTTCACCACAACCTGCCATGGAGTAAGCAGATCAACAATAAACACCATCTACTTGGCAGCCATGCACGAAATGCTGACATAGAGTGTCAAAAAAAGTCCACCTATTAAAAACTAAATCCACTGAGTGACTGAGTTACACGTCATGAATTTTATCAGAGTTAGGAATATATAATGCTTCTGTTCAGTTGTCAACACTTAACATTGGGAAGAAATCTTGAGCATTCTTCAACAAATTAAGGAACGGTGCATACAAAAGTGGGCACATTTAGCCTGGTGCCTGAGAGACACTCACAGTCTAGTTGTTGTGATCCTCAAAGTGAGTGCTGGCGTGATCTTCCATAAAGGGAGCAGGAGCAAGTATAAAGGTTTGTCAAAGCCTCTTATTCAATATGATGACACTTTTTTTGCATTTGAGAAGTGAATAACATTCTGAATTGCTTTTACACTTGAAAAGCTACTATTTTATAATGAAAAGTGTTACTCACTGTAAACACACTTTCTTCCCTACTAAATTACAAGCTTCGTAAGAAAGGGAACATACCTATTTTGTTTAATCACAGCATAGCACAGTGCCTTATGCATAATATATGTCCAGTAACTGTTTGTGTAATTGAATATACACACTAAAGTTCACCATAATCTTCCTGAGTAGTTAACGTGGATTAAAACCACTGAGAAACAGCGCAAAGTGGCTCTGAGCTGTTCTGGGTTCCCTTTCCCGCTTGACGGTGATAGGAAGCCTGAGCTACAGGTCGTATCGCAGCGTCAGTGAGAGAGAGAAGCTCTGACTGATGAACAGGGAGGTGTGGAAGCCTGCAGTCATGTCAGTGGACAGAAAGGGGCGATTTGGAAACTAAAACCTCCAGGTAGACTGAAAAGCCTGTGGTAGAGGCAACGCTGGTGCCGCAGAGACATAGGACAGGCAGCCAGCATCAAGCCTGAGCCTTATAGCAGAAGGGGAAGCAGAAGAGGGTGGAGTCTCTTCCCTGACGTTTGCTATGCTAAAAGCAATATTATTAATAGCGAAGCTGTGAAGTATTTGGAGTGATATTGTTCAGGAATTTTTAAATTTAGAGGGTCAGTTATTTAACTTAACGTACTGTCCCTCATCTGAAAAACATACATATCACAGTGTCTTGGTGGGTTATTTTGAGGTTGAAGAGAGATTATAAAGGAGGAGAAGATTTAGGGGAGTACTTACCAAGGCAGATTTCAGTAAATTATAGCCAAGCAGCCAGTGGCAAAGCCAAGGTATAATCTTTAACTGTGGGCATTATTACAAATAACTCACCTGCTTTTAAAATATTACTTCAATAATTTCAAAAATCTTAACCCAAGAATTCTACAAAGATGATGAACTAGGTAATATAATGGTACCAATAAGAAAGAAATGGATGAAGAATAGAGATATGTTGTATTTTTACAGGGCTGGTAATCAGACTCTATTTGCATACAGGACTGCATTAGCTAAGCTTATTACATAAATGCACTCCTTCTCATTCCATTTTTTTCTGTATTAATAACTTACTCATATTATTTTGCCATATCAGCTGCATATTCTTGTAGAAGTTAAGTGTCTATCGCCCTTGAATCATACCCAACTTTGATGCCAGAGTGTCAACCTACAAGCAGCATATCCACATCGGACCTCTGCTTACTCTTCTGTGAGTCAGGTTTCTACACTGTCAATCAAGATGTTCCAATTTCAGACGTCGTCCACCTAGATATGGATGAACCATCTGGATGTACAAGATTATGCTTTATCCAGACATTTTCCACTTACCAAGAAATATAAAAATAATAAAAATAAAGTTATAATGTGACTAATCCAATTTTTCAGTCCACTTAGTCAAAATTTATAGTATCATCAATCTATCTTAGATAACTGAAATATAGAAAACATAGTTTATATAAGATTATCCCTACGTGGAAACTGGTGGTAAATAAAAGAATACTGAGGACAATAAAACAAATATTAAAAGTGAACACAATTACTTAGGTTAAAATTAAGCGTCAAATTTGACTTTAAATGAAAAGTGCTGTAGTCTCTATAAAAGCCGTAAATAATCAAGAGCTTGACATTTTTGTCTCATCAAAGTACAATTCCCCGTTAACAGAGGTCCATGAGAGCAGGGAAAAGAGCAATTTTTTGAACTGACACATCAGTAAAAAAGCTAAATCCCTGGTGAACTCCTATTTAGTTATTTAAAACACCCAAATATAACCGCCCGAGATCATTAGTTATAGAAGCCATAAAATATAAGCCAAATCCTATTCACAGTTAACAACAGATAACTAAATATATAAATTTAATTATAATGTAAACAGAAGTAAATAAAAGATCAAAACAGGATGATCAATCGAGATACGCACATAATCTCACCATCAAAATTCAAACGGTTGTATATAACAAAACCTCATCTAAATAAATTAATCGATGGCTACATTTTTCTATATCTATTTTTCAATTTTTTGAAGAAAGAATTGCCTTATTGTGTTAGGAATTAGCCTATTCTTAAGTGCTTTTCAAAAATGAGAAATGTCATCTGAAAATGATTTCTTTTTATTCTTTTTTCAAAGAGATGAAATTCATTTTATTTTAAACAAAAGAATAAAATCTTATTGCATAGCGTGTTCTCAGCATCTGACATTTAGAGGCATGAATGATTGACGACTCCACTTTACTTAGCAGGGAGATTAATCTTTATGTAGATTCAAGGGTAGGAAGAAAGAGACATTCACATTTCTCGCTTTTACACCAGGGCTGCCATAAATTAGAAGTGTCAAAAAGTAATTTGTCAATTTATATGCATGGAAATAACTCTATTTTTGTTTAAATGTATTAACATTTAAAGTTTTCTATATAAGGTAACCACTGCATGTTTTAAATATCATAAATTTACAATTTATGTCTATGAAGTTATCTTCTATCCTTTTATTGGTGATTTGTTGAGTAATTTAGAATGCTATTCAGGAACCACTGGACATTAGTTTCAAAAGTGAGTCTTGGATAATGGAAATGCTATGCTTGCTTCTACAAATTTTACATATGAAATTACCACATGCTCACAGTGAATATTCATCATAACGTGAGTTTACCATAGACTTGAAGAATGTTTATTAAAAGTTGCCTTTACATATTCAGAGCAATATGATTATTATAATTAGTTTAATTTAGTAACTCTTTTGTTAAAATTTAAATCTGACTGTATCTGCATAATATCCATCACACACACATATATTTCCAGAAATCTAATTTTACAATAAGTAGTAAATTATCTCATTGAAATGGAATGAATACAAGATTAATTAACAAGCCTATATTTCAGTGATACATTGAACAAAAATGTTTAAAGGGCTCTACTGAATGGGAAGAAACACAATAGTTAAAGAAGAAAAAGGAGGAGCTGAATATACAAATGTGAATTCCTACATTCATTAAGCCTTGAATAGATTCTGGGCAGCTATCATCCCTCCCATCTGGAGTGATTACTTGTAAGGTCTTAGGACTGGTTGATTTAATCAGTAGCAAATTATATGTGAGGATAAAAAGGAAAAGCTTTTGAAGAGTGGAGGATCTTACAATGAGGACTGAAAAGAAGGGAGAAGTAAGAAAAGTAGAATCAAAACAATGCGGTATCATAAAAGGGAAGGAAAAAAGAAATTCCAAAGAAGAGGGGTGATTAACATCACCAACTTGTAGCTGGAATGGCATGGACAGTTAATTATTGGCTATGACAATGTGGACGTCCTTGGTGACATCCAGTAGGGAATTCTCACTGGAGTCTTGGGGAAAAGCCTGATTGGAATTTGTTCAAGGGAGAATGGAGAGAGAAGTCAGTCAGTGTAGAACAACTCTGAAAGTTTTCCTATATGGATGGAATTGATAATGGTCAAGGGAAGTTGTTTTTTTGTTTTTGTTTTTGTTTTAATTATTGCTTATTTTTTGCATGTTTAGTTGGTTTACTGATTTTTTTGTTTTGTTTTGTGTTTATTTTTATATGGGAGGTATTAGAGCATGCTGACAAGTATAATCCAACTTACAACATAATTTAAAAGAGCAGATATAGCCACATTTCATATTAGAAATAACTTTCCAACTATTTTTCATTCGTTGTGCCTACCTTCCCTAACCTTTAGAGAGTGGAGGCACTCAGCATCACGCAAGGCCATTTTAGAAAGCACTTAGTATTACGTGAAAACTTTGTTTACTACGGTGCTTTAAGTTGCCTCTTCTGCTCCTGGACCAGGAACTAAAATCGACCCAGCATGAACTCCTGCATAGTCCTATGTTCCTTCTGACCTGTCCTGCTCCCCAAGTGCAAGTCAGAGCTGAAGATTTGCAGTTTCTTGCCAAGAAGGGTCTTGACTCTCATAGAGAATAGTTGCTCTTTGTTTTCCTGACTAAAGAATCCTCTTTTGTATGCAAATAAACTTTCTTGCACAGAACTTTTGTGAAAATGCACTGCTTGAAAGAAAGGAGGGTTTATTCAATGAATTTGGAGGTCTGACAAATTAATACAGAGCCTCGCTTCTACTTCTCATTGACAATTATTTTGGTTTTTACTATCCATGCGACCTTCAAGCAAATGTTTCATTTCCACAGGATGCCAAGCCTCCATCATCCTACTGTTAACCACAGTAGGAGAGAACAGCACTCTGAGAAGAGAAACACGTTGAATTTTAGAACAGTTTAGAGAGTAGAGAAACAGACCAATACATACATGGAAGTTTGATATATGAAACAAGGGACCACTTAATATAGGGTAGTGGAATAGCTAATTTTTCCTATGAAAAAATAATTTGCATTTTGTTTCCATTTTATATAATATCAAAAAAATATTCCAGGTCGATAAGTATGAAAGCAAAACTTAAAAACACTTAGAAGTACAGACAGGAGACTTACGTTCTCAACTTTGGATAGTGAAAGATTTATTAAAATAGAAAATCAAGACTATAAAAAATAAATAAAAAATAAATTTAAATACAGAAGTTCATCAAAATTCACCGTAAGATATTTAAGGGTAAGCCAGGAACCGAAATATGACATGTGCAGTACCTATAAGCCAGGAAGTAATAGAATCTAAAACTAAAAAATTCTAAAATCAATAAGAAAACAATAAACAGTCTAACAGAAATACATTCAAAAGACACAATCGAACATTACTGGTGATCAGGGAGGCACGGCATAAAGCTGTAATGTATAGAATTTTTATATTTAGATCGGAAAAATTATGTCTGACAATGAAAAGATTAGGATCAACAATATTTTTCCCATTATGTTTATTTTCTCAAATACCTTTAGGAATATTGACTACAAGGTAATATCACTCCATTCAGGCCATCCAGCTCTTAGCCCATGTTTCTTCTACATTTAACTTTAGAGTTACCTATTTCTTCTCCTATATTTTACTTTAAAATAAAGTCATATAATACTTTAAAGGTCAGAAGTTCTTGTTATATCAAAAATATTCATATGGACAGAGATTCTGTTAAAAATAATAAATGGTACCGTAAATCACAACTTAATTACTCACGGCAGCAGTCACCATGGCTACCCTGTTAGAGCCATTTTTTCTGACTAGTGCATCATTGTCAGCCTCTTGTCAGGAGGCGGCTAACAGCTCTCAGCTTAACTTTAAGCATTGTTAAAATTAAATACAAAATGGAAACTGGATGTGAGAATTCCCTGAACAGACAAAACCATATAAGCCATGTAAGCAAAACTAAATCTCTTACTTCACAAACATTAAGTGAAACTTAACTTAGGTTATTTCTTGTAAATGCCTCTGACAGTCATATTAGAAGCTTAAGTCACCTTCTAGAAGTCGGATGAGATAATCACTTTTAAACAATCCCCCACCATCTGGAAACCTCCATTGTAAGCCATCGCTGTGAAGGGCAAACAACTTCCTCATTTTCACTTTACAAGCCATTCTGTAACTTCATGCCCCTGAGCTTCATACTCATCTACGAGTTTAAAGGCGCCCAGTTCACAAATTGTTCTTAGACACACAATAGACTCTTGCTAGATACTATTTATTGATTTGGTGTCTTTCATTTAGCACTTTCTGGATTTTTGACGGCATCATAGACACTGAAATTCTCACTGTTCTTGAACAGGACAAGCTTGTCTAACCCTCTTCACCCACATACCTGTTGGTGTGCCTGTAGAGCATAATCGCTTTTCACCAGATAAATTCCAGTTTGGGTTTCAAGGCTCACTTCAAAAGCCCCTCATCTCTGCATTTTCAATGCAGAATTAGTTGTGTTCTGTAATTCATCCTTTCACACGGCCCACTTCCATTCCTCCCTCTTTCTATTTAGAAATTTGTTAATGCTTTGATTACTTTTGTAATTTTGGAGGACATAGTCTTTCATAATTGTGAAAAAAAAATTTTAGTCTAATATTATTAGAAGGGATAGCATTTTGTACTGCTTCTTAGCAGCACCGTCCTACTTGCCTGACGGTCTCCTTCCTTGGGAAATTTCAAAAGCCATCTCCCATTTGTTAGCTCTGACAAAAAAAAAATGTAAAATAGAAATCTGGTAGGATTTGTTTTGTTTAAACTTTCAGTGATAAATTAAATAAATGAAAATACTTCTTTAAACTCAAGATAATGCTTTTATAATCACAAAAGCTAAAAACATTCTCCCAAATAAAGTTTTCAAGGATTCGGATAAGGGACACATCTATTTACTAAGACAGAAGGATTCATTCAACTATTGTGTGTGAGGAAGTACATCCTGACATTTTTTTTTCATTTCTAATACTTAATATTTAGGCTCCAGCTATAATCTTTTCTCACAAAAGAATGTTTTATCTGTCTCCTTATAAAGACTAAACTAATTTACATTAAGAATGATACAGCACTGATTCCTAAAATGTATTTTCTGTAGTTTTTGGTTTTTTGTTTTGAACGCAAGACAAAGAGAAACAAAATCACTGCATGAAGAAAGTTTTTGTATTTCCCTCAACTAGAAATATTTTATTGCTAATGTTTATTATTCTACAAGAACACATTTATAATAAAAATAATAGAACAGGCCAATGCTGTGATATACCACTACGTTTTATGCAAATTCTAGCTAAAACTGTCTAAGTAGGATTATAACTCAGTGACTATCAGGAAAGTAATGTTTACTGCATCGTCTTCCCAATTCTCCAACCTGGCTAACAAAGCAGATGGCTCGACTTGAAGAATGAACATCTTCCTCTTGATTTGAGGGCAGAAGGACAGGTAACCGAGAAGTCAGGGAAACAGCAATGGACAGTCAAAGACCATGAGATTTGAAGTCTGATAAACATATGAGATAAAATAATTTTATAAATTATTTTTCCTGGTTAAATAAAAAGCTACTTTCACAGCCTAAACTAATCAATTATAATTAAAAGCAATATTCTATATTTTTAAGGAGATAACGGTCTTTAAAATAACAGGTATAATTATAAAAATATAATGAAAGTAAACTTTTTTCTTTTAAATTGTATTTCTTTGTAGTTCTATTACTCTTACAACCTTACTACTAGGATTCTTGTGAGTATTTAAGAGATACTCAGGTACTAACTTCCTCAGCTATTTATTCCCAGTTTTAATATATGTAAGACATGAAGTTTGATTCTATTAAATCAAAACATGTGCATTGTAACTATCTGCAGCAGAGACTGCTTCTAGGAACATAAGCCAACATGTTTAGCTACCAGGAAAAAAAAAATGTGCTCTTATTAATACAAAAATAAGCTTTCACAGATTATCAGTACATAGGATCTTTTGATGGCAAAACAGTAGATGCTACTGTTTGGGATCTTTACATGGTTTGAATTAATGCTAAGTTTCACAAACATAGGGAGAAATAGAACTGCCAGACATGTTTCAAGCCCAAATCCAGCAGTGAGGAATTTGGAATATTCCACAGAGATTAATTTACAAAGATTTGAAATCGATTCTTTCCAACACTGACTTCTACTGTAAACCCCAAAAGAGGGTGTTCACACGTGTGAGAAAGGATCTCAGCATGATGGTACTATCACTGAAGCTCCCTCTGCCCCAGTAAAATATTACTTGTTACATAATTTTTTTCTGAGATGTAAGGTGATCAGAGGGATGACTGAAAAGAATTAAGTCTGACAGCAAAGCAGACAGAGAGAGAGCCGAGAGGATCATGTATATATATATATATACACATTATTTTCTGATCTTGAATTTGGCTTAGCATAATTACACAAGAGTGCCACAAGTACATCCTGAGGGCCACTACAATCTATTAATGTATGGCCCTAACATACTTTCCACCATGATATATGAAGACCACGGCAGGGCTTAAAAGTCAAGATGGCAACTCCTTATAGGCTCAGCATTAAACAATGTGAAACAATGCATTTCTCTTGACAAAAGCATATTTTCATTATATTTTAGGTGCATGTTATGATTGATTGTATCCATGTCTTTACATCCATTTAAGATCAATTTTAAAACATAATGAAAGGAGTGCAATTATAAAAGCAAGAAAAATATTTTTCTTGGGTTTTTTTTTTTTTTTTTGGTTGTTTTTTGTTTTGTTTTGTTTTGTTCTTATCAGCTAAAATATGTTGGGACCCACAGACCTTCACACACAGGCTACATGAAATCAGGTAGGGTACTTTGACAGGTTCACATCTATTTGTGTAAAATTTATGCATTTCCGTGGAACTAGCACTGATTTTTGGATTCCAGTTCTGATTATACCTCCACTTCTATTTATATTGACTAAGTTATTTAACTTTTAGAGCTTCTTTTCCCTATCTATTCAATGAAGAGTTTGGAATAGATACTCTCCCAGACATTTTCCAGGTAAAAATGCTTTCCTTACCATATAATCTGTCCAAAGCCAGTTAAAATAACATTGTGCATTGTGTTAAATATTGTTCTATAATTAGAATTAGACAAAAGAGATGACTGGACATTCTTACAATGCAGTGCTGAGCTCATCTTATTTCCCCCCTGAACAATTTCCAGCTGTTAACTCATAGGGTTTTTTTTTTTAATCTATAAGAAATGCATTTAATCATTTAATCTCTGTCCTGTGAAACAGATAACCGAGACATTGTGGTTTATTAAACATTAACTCATTTTTTAATCCAACAACTTTATCCTCAATATTTATTAGTTAGATTGACTACACACCTCATTGACCCAATGTTCTTGAGCTGATTTTAACATCTAAGTGATTTCCTCATTGATTAATCAGTTAAATGAAGTCTTTGACATGTGTTCATTTGTATTTGCCTTAGAGACATATTGTATTTCAATCACTGGAAAATTCACTTGACTCTCCAAATGTCCTAGTTTAAGCTAAGACACTACATGCTTATTCTGGAACATGTCATTTAATTCCTCTAACTCAGTTTATTTACAAGTCTTTATGACAACATAATAATTTATAATAACTACAAAGTTGTTTTGAAAATTATTTGACTTAATATGATTTCGATAACATTAACTATAGTATATTATTTGCAATGCTTGTTTGTAGAATTTTAGAAAAACTAATACAATTATGAAGTTTTGCATAAATATTAGGAATGAAAGTATAAGATTTTTTAAATGAGCCAATAAACATTGCTTGTAGAAGAACAATGCTTTTATTATATTACAAATACGTGAGAAAGCCTGGGAAACTTTTTGCTGTGTCCTTATATGGTGGAAGGGGTAAGTGAATTCTTCTAGGGTCTCTTTTATAAAGACATCAGTCCCACTCATGAGGGCTCCACCCTATGACCTAATCACCTCCCAAATGCCCCAACTCCAAACACCATTGAATTAGATTTCAACATATGAATTTCAAAGGGACACAGTTATTCAGTCCATAGTAGCATCTTTAAAAGTATTACAACATGGGCGAAGTAAAGTCATTCCTTTCAAAATTTTCAGTCTGTTTAGAGGAAATAAGAAGTCTGAGAAAGTCTATAAAGCCATGTTAGAAGTAACAGCTTATAGATGGAAGTTTGTTAGAACTCACTCTGCCACAAATAAGGGTCCCTACACAAGATTGTTTTATAAAAGAGATTGGCTTTTTTGTTGTTTTGGGTTTTATGCCCAGTTTTTCTGGAAGACAAATGGAACATTGTTCCACATACTCAAATTGAGTGTTTATAATCATATCATTTAAAGTCTATATAGACAACTCTCAAAAATACTGAAAATAAGAAAATAATAAAGTTCCTACTTCTTTAAAAATGGGATATTATACTCTTATTAAATGCCAAGTTAAATATTTAGTTAAAATTAATATTTAATTGTTAACATACTTTCAAAATTGTACGTGTTTTTAGGTACCTGTTCATTCCTGCAACACTGTTCAATTTAAATGAGAATGATTACTGAGGGAAAAATAATGCTAAGCAAGATCAGTGTGTAATCTCTTTGGTTATGAATATTCTAGCCTCTAATAATATTTCAAATTAAGTTAGAGAAATGTCAAGTTTATAATTTGCCAGCAAATGGTGGTTATTCAGTGAGCTTTTTCAGTACTGTCTACATGAACTAGTTTTGGTAGGATCTGCTAACTTTCAACCCATAACCTTACTCATTATAAACCTCCTGCAATGTTTGTGTACAGGGCAGTGTTAGCATGAACCACCACCAGCTGAATAATCTCAATGTTCATTAAAAATGAAGATTAATGTGCCATGCCTTAGATATACTGAATCAGGATATTTGGTGATGTAGCCAGAATTGACATTTAAAGCAACTCAGGTATATTTAGGCATAATAAAATTTGATAACTCCTGGAGTAATAATGAAGAAAACAGAGCCAGATACCAATTGATATGTGAGTAAATCTACAATCTTACCAAATTTAAAAAAAAGTCAGAAATAGGTATGAGGTTTTAAATAAACGATGTATTACTTTTGAAAAATAAATATGTTTGTAGACAAGGTGAATTTCACATTAATAATTAGAGACGTATGAAACGAGAAAACGTGGCATGAATCAGAAAAAAATGGATGCGAATTTAAGATTTTTCTAGTACCATGTATAAGTTACTTTATAATGAAAAGATTCTGTTGTACTTGCAATGCTGAAAAAAATGTTAAGTCATAATAAAATTCCAGATGTCAGGTTTCTAACAAGCTGAAAGCTGCCTGGATGAAAGGTTAACAACCAGAATTTACAAATAACAATCTTTAATCATATAAAACACAACAGCACCAGGCCACAGGAGTCCAGTATTCTGAATATGTCTGCCCTTTAAAGTAGAATTATGTATTCATAAAAGCTTCAATTATATGCTAATTTGAAATAGAGGTAATGATACAAATATATGTGATAAGTGCATAAACCAGGATAAACCAGCTGAACGATGGGCAGTAAATTCTCAGGAATATCATTGTGCTTCATGATCCAGTAGTGCACATAAATAAAACCTTGTGCAGGTGTGTGTGTGTGTGTGTGTGTAAAAATAAATAAAAAAGATTCTTAAATTTATTGCCATTATAGTAAAAGAAAACTTTGGTTCATTCACAAATATCTTTAAAAAAGGCAAATTACAGACTAGATGAGAATTGAAATGCTACAGAGCAAAACGTTGCTATTCAAAAATATAAAGAACTTCTCTAAGCTAATATACAAGATTTATAATTCAATATAGGATTAAGGACAATATACAAACATGCAATACAGAGAGGAAGAAAGGATGCCAGTAAACAGGAAAAAATACTCAGCTTCACCAGTAATCAGGATAATGGGAATTAAAATCCAGAGGTACATTTCAAACTCCTCAGGCAAAAATTAAGATTTAAAGTAACACCTTTCTCAAGAGTGTGTAAGAACAGAAAATCTACTGCATTTTTTGATGAAGGTATAAATTGGACAATCACTTTGGAGAACAACTCAGCAATGTCAAGTAAGTAAAGAGCCCATTGCTAAGTGTGTCCTAGAGAAATTCTTGGGAATGCGATTGAAACGAACAAGAATGGTAACAGCATTGCTGTAAGAGTGGGACCTGGAAACATTCTAGACGTTCATGAATATTTAGTTATGAAATTAGATAAACTTTGCTAGATGCATCACACAGAACCCTAAGCTGTAGTGAAAGCATGAACCACTACTCTGTCTATCAATATAGACGAATCTTTGCAAATTTTGAGCAAGGAATGAGAGCAAATTGAAGTATACATTAAAGAATCTAAAAGCATGCAACACAAGCAGTCTAGAGATAAAATAGGTTGTAACATTTTAAGACTAGCATGCGAATGACATATATATATACCAAATTCAGAATAATGTCTACTTTCTCAGGGTTAAAGAAAGGTAGTGATTGCAGAGGGGTATATACATAGGGCTTCTATTCTATTTAAATGTTTGCTCCCTTAATCTGGGAGATAAATGTATGAGTATTTATTATGTTATGCATCATACCTTTTAAGTCTGAAATATTTCATAATAAAAAGAATAGGTTAAAATTCTTAACCACAGCTTTTGAAAATCCTGTGTGGTTTCATAAATATTTAAGTGCTATCTTTCAAAATAGATTGTAAAGTGCTTTATAACTCAAATATATCCATTTGGAAATAATCTCAGTACTATGTCACCACCATAAAAGGGCAAAAAATGTGCGCATGCATGAACACACACACATGCCCACAAAACTATAGACTCTCTTGCATTAAGACACATGTGACTGTAAAGTTCAGTTACCTGTCATGTAACAGGAAATAGGTAGATTAGACAGGTTGTGAAAGCATTCAACACACTCTATTATCACTTTAATTATATTTAGATGAATAATAATTTTTTGAGTTTAGAAGAGTGATTATAACACTATCAAATTCTGCACTAATAATGGCACTATTGTATCTGGCATACATCCTCCAGGTGTAAAACAGCAAAAATACATACACTTATTGTAAAAGAAATATTACAATTTCACATTAATCTAAAATTATTTGGTTTCTGAATCACAAAGTAATCCAAATGGATCGGTCATCTATTCATTTATTCAAGTATTCATTGTATTCTAACTGTGTGATAAGCTCCGTTGTATGCTTTTTGACGATTTGATTAGTCAGAAAAGGTCAATGAACATCCTTATTCTCCAACTGGAGTAGGTAGTCAATAAACATAAAAATAAGACTACTTTTGGTTAGGATAAGTTCTATAAAGAAAAATAAAACTGAGTTTTGAGGATTGGACAAGCATGGCAGGTTTAAGGGAGAGAAAGAATCCCACTATAGAAGACAACAGGAAGGTAAGTGTGAGCCAACTCACCTGCCACGATATGAGTCGTTGCGATAGGAGGTCACTTGGGGATTTTACGATGGTAACAGTGTGAACCGATAGACATTGCAAAGGTGTTACCTGGTTTCCAGGGTCAGTGAGAGCTGTGAGGAGGGCTGCTAAGGGGGCCGTTGTAGGAGGTTGACGGCGGGGGCGGGGCCGGTCTAGCACAGTGCGAGTAACGATAGAAGCACATGGAAAGTTTTCAGGACTTGCCCCTGGATTGACAACTGTGCTTACTGGTGAAACATAAAGGAATTTAAGGGTTTATATTGGTTCTACTGAGTTTAAGAGTGTGGAATTGAAGTGATATGTTTCATGAGACAGGTAGTTGCGTACCAGCAAGAAGGCTGACAGAACAGCGTAAGGTGATACGCAGTAAAGGACCTTGAATAGGGAGAAAGACATTTTCAAGTTAGAGTTTAAAAGCTATTCAGACGCATAATCTTTTCTAATTACTTCAGTGCCGTTCCTAGTTAAAAGTTAGCAGCAAGAATTGTTCACAGAGTAAAATGGAGGGGAGTAAACCACCATAAGGTCTCGCATTACATTCTGTAAAAGTACGCAATTAGGAACATTAGCTTAAGCTATATAATGAGTAGTTAAGGGCTATGAACTTAGCTTCCTTTTGTACAGCTGCAGACAACTTCCAAATGTTCTTCAGCTACTAAAAATGTCCTAAACAATTAACTAACTCCTCTCAAACACACAGATGAGGAAAGAAGAGACATCGGTCTTTGTTAATAAATAATTGATAAATAATGAAGACCAATCATAGAAGAAAATATGGACAGTATGAGGACAGAAATAATACTCAGCCACATACAGTCAAGCACGTTGTCAGTTCCTTAGGGAGATAAGACCAGAGATATCAAACGTGTCCTTCTACTTGTCGTTTGTAGTTTACTGTTTTCCATTCATGCATAAATTAACTTCCCAAACACTTTCATCCCATAAGGAGTTCAATTATTCTTAAGTCTGAGTTATCATTCTAAATTTCAGAATTTAAAGAAGACCAACAGCAAAGGTTTAGATAGTTCTATGTAATTAATTTTGCCTTATTATTTTTGCCTTAAATTATATTTTTAGGGAAAAAATAGCATGCTGTGAATGAACAAGCATCATTCCAGCATATCGTACAGAATGATGGCTCTGTTACCCTTTCATTCCCAGTCGTTGAAGATAAAGCAATAAATTGCCCTTTCCTCAACAAATCCTACTACAATTCTAGGAACCTTCAACGTGGCTCGTGGTTGACCATTTACACCCAGGTCTTTTTATCCCTTGCTTTCCTAAAATCTGTTGTCTTTCCCATCAGTTCATTTTGGTGAACCTCTTTCACGACCACACATTAAATTTGCTCTAAAAGTGAAATAACCAATTTAATATCCATCACCTTGTCTGAAAGTTTTGCATAGCATAAGAGAGAAATAAATGTCAGCCACTCATCATTTGACATTGTTATTGCTGTTTTCCTTTCGTTACTCTTATTCTTCCCATTGTTCTGATCGTCCAGCTTGTTTATTCAGCTACATTCTTCTTTAGTCTGATCAGGAAAGGCAACCCGCTGAGCCTTTAAAAAAGTTATTTCTCCACTAGCCCTTCTAGTCTTTAAACCTTTCCCAGTGCTGTTTGGACACATAAAGCCTGCACATCTAAGTCACGTGGCCCATGTATTCAGCTGTTGTCTTGCCTAAAGTCTTCATTTCCTGTTCCTATTTTCCTTGTTTACCATGGGGATGAAAAATAAGATGATTTTAAACCACTGCTTTCTCTAGTCCTTTATCTTCACTGCTCTTTAGGAAAAAAATAAAATCATACTATAAATTCACGATCGCCAAACTTTCACTATGATGAATATGTGTACTTAGGAAGTTCATGTTCCATTTTCCACCATTTTCACCCTTTTTAAAATTCAGCCTCCATTTCACTCTGTCAGCAAATGGACTTACCTATTTCATAAGGTGAAAAAAATTATCATAAAGAAATCTTTGTCTCATAAATCTTCAAATCTACGAATATAAGACCATTTAAGTCTTCAGTAAGTTAATGACATGAAAAATAAAGGATGAGGACTATTCCTGATTGAAGAAGATTTAAGAGACAGTAAAAAAAAATTCAAGGTTTATACCTTTTTTGGATGCTGATTTGAACAAGTCAAATGTAAAAATACTTCTTTTAAGATAAGCATGGATGTTTCCATAAGGATAAACTATTTGATAATATTAAGGAAATGTAATTTTTAGATATAATAATTTTTTTTGGTTATATCAGAAAATGCTCTAACTTTAAGGATCTAAAACTAAACTATATAGGGATAAAATAATCAGGGATTTGCTTTAAAATATTTTAGCAAAGGAAAAATATAGATAAAGCAAATATACTCAAATATTAATAATGATCATAGCCAAATAGTGTATGGGACTTCTTTATACATTTTCTCTGTTGTTATCTATGTTTAAACATTATTCTAAGAAAAAATGTTTTAAGAAAATAATTCCATTCCTGGAATAACTATATACCATTTTTTTGTTATCAAACCTTATAGTAGCTAATCTCAATAAATATTCCTTAAATTAACCAAATAGTATATCAAGAATCTTGAGTATGAATTTAAATGGTAGAGTTATTGATCTTATTTATTTCAAGATCTTGAGCTGTAAAATTTTTTATATCAAGTTTTACTGAACATACCAGTGGGAATTCAGTATGAGAAACAGAAAACATTCTACATATTTACAGCAAAAAAGGAATTTCACCAAATAAATGAAGGGCTTATGAAAGCGGTGAGTAGGCTGGAGGGGTGAAACGTCCGGGGCCTTTTTTTGACACCAAAGACATCCTAGCAGCTGAATCCAGATGTTGGCATTTCTGAAATCGCCACTATCCCTTCTCAGAGCAGCCAGCAGCCAGAATGCTGGTGATCAGGTGGTGGAATATGGTGCCCACTGGCTGAAAACACCTACTTCTGCATGCGCCTTGCTCATTATTCCTCCAGTCTTCTGGATGTCAGTGGGCATTTGCAAAAGCTACTGCATATGCAGAACGTTAGCTTCAGTGGAGTCTGCAAACACTTTATACAGAATACTGGTCCCACAGTACAGGAGAGATGTAAAAAGGGAAAATGTGGGCTAATATAAGCAGACAGCATCCTTTTCTCTGTGTATGGACTGGTTGACAAGCTAAAACAGAGTCGGAGTAAAGAACTTTGAAAAAAATATATATAAACCGAAGGGTAAGAACAAATGGAAAAAGCAGTCCTGCCAGAATTAAAATAAACTTTTGTTCTATTTTCTACAAAATACATTTTTTAATTAGAAGATAAAATAAGCTGTGCCTGTACATTTTCTGTATATCCAAAAAATCATCTGACATATTCGCTCAGTTTTACTATTGTTAGAATACTGTTCATTGCACATTGTAATTCTCATAAAAAAATAAAACCTTCCTCAAAACTCCAAGGGGGATTAGTTGAACTCATTTGAAAATAGCTATTTTCCTGAACAATCTGCTTTGCCTGAAAAAAAGTCATAATTGGAATAAGAAACTTTGAGCACCAAAATGAATGTTGATTTGAGTGGTATAGACTAAAAAAAAAATTTCCTGGGTTTGCCTTTAAAATCTTATTCCATACATACAATAGCATATTATATTATATATATACACACACAATAAGTGTAATATTTTATAATAGCACAATATAAGTTTTATCAACAATCATAACACTGAATCTAAAATAAACCCTTAACCACTAGTCAAAATGTCTCCTTTAAAAAATCAATTGAAGTAAGGAAGACTTAGTGGAAAAGAACCATATCTGACCTTATATAATTTATGACCTAAACTAATAAAGATAGAAGATATACATCATATTTTTCTGATCAAGAATACTAGTCTGTAAACTTTTTGATATACAGAGAAAGAAAAAAATTTTGAGGTTGTTAAAAATGATATATAAATTTTTCAAAACAATGTCATGTAATTCAGATGCATAATGGGCTTAAATCTTTAGTTTCTCTGACATTATATTTGATGAGAACATTTTCAAATTTTAGAAAATATCATTGGTTCACAAATCATTAACTTGAGCTGGATTCTATTAAATAAAACTCATAGTTTTATGCATAATTCATAAATAAAATCAACATACAAATTAATTACAAGTAGGCCGGTGTTCAGGTTAGGATAATGTCTCATTTTCATTGTTTTATCTCTTTTCTGAATATTCAATGGATTTACACTTTCTTCAGTCTTCCTGAAATATATCCTATGTGTCTAATCAACGTAAAATTTCCCTCAATGACTTTCCTAACACTGAAGTACCTTCCCCAAGAATCCTTCCTCCTTATAAAACTACTCCTAACTCAGAGCCGTCAGGAGGCTTCGGTTCTGCCATACTCTCAATCTATTATAAAACCTATTTGCCTTCTGTTTTATGTCTTCCATGCCCAGGGGCTCTGTAAGTAACATGGAGAATGAAAACAATATTGCTGAAAATTCTCCCAGGTAACACGTATCTAATTCAATTATGACTTTACAAAGTTCATATTTATTTTTCCTAAATGATTAAAGATGTAATGGAAACTCAGGCATAAAGAAGCTATCCAGGAAGGTTATCTCTAGCTAGCTTTGATTTTATACTGATACGTACACTTTCGGTTTCCATGTCTGCCCTTAGGACAGGTCCTACACAGAACATGGGCGTCTTAGACAATTATGTGTGTCATCACTGATATATGTGTGTGGTGCTCAGAAAATCACAGTCGTGAAACATATTCAATAGGAAATCCTCCTCCTCAAAATAATTTGATTTATTTATTATCCAATAAACCTCACTGAGCTGGGTTCTTAGCTACTTAATCAATAGACATTAGGTATATTAATAGGTTTGGGGAGGTTTGCAAATGTTTTAAGCCCTGCTAGGATACATTTTATGATTCCCCTCAGGTTTCTATGCTTCAGATATTAATCATGTTTCCCAAATAAGATCACAAAATATGTTGCTGAAATTCATCCTCTTTGTCATCTAAGTCCCAGTTTTACTTGTATAAATTTACATATAATTTAAGAAGTGCTTGGCACAACATATAGTATTTAGGTCTTATTTTTGTAAATAAAACGAATTGTGTTTCTAAGTAAAGTTAATAAAGATTTTTTGTTGTTTACAATCTCCTCATCTGAAAGTTCTGATGAACTGTTAATGTAAAATGAAGGTGAAATTGAACAGATGACAAAAAACCCCACATAGCCTAGGGTTCCTCCATCATGAAATTGCCTCAGTTTCCATATGTCTCCTGCAGCACCCCCTCCATTTATAGGTATGTCCTATGTAGTAAGCAAATTGGAGAAGTTGGGGAGGTCCTGAGCAAGGGCTGTGGAGAAAGGGCGCCTGAAGACCTTGGAGCAGTGGTCAAATTGTCTGAAAATATATCAACATTTTACTAATGTTGATATTGGTGTCATTGGCACAAACTTGAAATTCCCTATCCATTTGCCACTTTCCAACTCTGGTTGTTACTTACTTTTGAATCTTACCTTCCAGATACTAGGCTAGTCTTACTTTATGCATTTATTTTTATATAATTTGACTAAACTCTGCAAATACATTTAGAATCCAATATAATTTGAAGCTAAATTTTGTGCTAAGTTCTGGTCATTGATATGGTTATTGATTATTAATAATTAGCATTAAAATATCAATCAATCAATCAATCAAATGTAATAAGATTTTGACAAGGATGGCAAGAGAACACAAATGATGTAACATTAAAACTATGCAGAAAGGTATGTTCAGAAGTAACTGAATTTGCAATAGTGGCCATGTCCTATATATTATACAGTACTTTATTGGTATGGACACCTTCATTTGGGTACCTCTCCTATCTTCTTTCATAAAAGAAGTGTTTTAAAATCACTTGATTAGCAATTTTATATACTCAAATATGTAATTTGCTAAGGATTGAGTTTTTTCACAACTTTATAACTGTCATTTCCGCACTACTGTAATTCATGCCTACTATTATCCAGCTCAAAGGTCTTCCAAATAACATGCGCTTACACTAGTCAGATGCTGAAGGAACACGAGAGTAGGAATAAAGTTAAATTAAGAAAAATGAGAAGGTTAGAGCAGTTGTAAGAAATGTTATGTATCTGGGAAAGATTTCCAGCTGTTATTCTTTTGGGGACCTTGTTGACAGCCCGTTTTATACTATCCTGATGAGGGCTACTTTTTCAAGAACTCCCCTCTGTCCTTTTGAAAGACGATGCATGAGCAGGCTGAGAAAAGCATTACCAGCTGGAGTACCATCTTAATTTAAGCCGCGTTACTCTCTGCCTGAAATCCCTACAGCTGAGAAAAATCGTTGGCACCTCAAAGAGAAAAATAAGTTTAGTGATTAAACATCACTGGGAAAGGTACATTAATCTAATACTGATATAAGAATCTGCTGAGAGAAGTTTTTAAGAGACGAAGAGAAGAATGAATAGTGTGTTTGGGTTACGGACAAGAGAGCAATCCAGGCAGAGCCTTGCGGCTCTAATAGTGGGGCGCTGCCTGGGACCAAGCCGGGAGGGAACGGCTCGCATCCTTCTGACCAGGAGAAACAGTACACGGGATTTTCACTCTTCTGTCTAGCTTAAAATGCAACTGCCTTTTTTTTTTTCATCTTAATTGTATTCTATGTTGTGCTTAGGTAAGCATTTATTTTTATTTGTCTTGCTAAAGGGTTTGTAGATCCGTATGAATATGTAAGTTGAAATCTTTTATGAGTTTTAGCAAATTCTTAGTTCTTGTCTCTTCAAATAATGCTGCTTCTTCTACTTTCTGTCTGTCTAAAAACCCAACTACAAGTATGTTAGACCTTCTCAGTAGTAGCTCTCATCTGTTATCATCCGAACAAAATTCTCCCCTTGAGTTGGAGACCCACACAGACAACGTAAGCAAGCAGACCTTAACTGAAAGAAATACTAAAAGGTTTTCTTCAGCACAAAGAAAATAACCTCAGTTGGAAGCTGGGAGTTAAAAAAAGGAATGAATAGCAATGGAATGGGGGAAACTGTGTGGTTTAAATGCAAATAAATATTGATGCCCATTGTCCTGGAAAAATCATTGGTGGAGTTCGTTTCAGACTTGGAATAAAGGTGCCTTTACGCAGAGAGACTTTTGATTTGATGTTACCAGTTTGCTGATGGTGCTAACAATGTGTCACCACTTAAAATTAAGTTCAGAATTTGAGATTGAGTCTATTTCTATTGCTAATTTAAATTCTCAAGATATAAAATCGTCTTATTTTGCTTCCATAGCTGTTCTTTTTCAAATAATAAATAGATTATCCATCTTCAACAGGAAAATAGATTTTTAACCCAGTTTTTCAGAGAATTGACTTTGAACAGTCAGTGGTGTCTTCTTGCCTAGCAACCAGTTACTACTGCTATTATAAAATTATAAAGAAAAATAAAAAATGTTCTCCACATTTTAACCATTTACAGCATTTTCTCACAAAGGGAATACTTAACAATATTGGTCATCGTATAAAGGCCACTCTACTCTTTTTACTTGGATGCAAGTTTTCACATTCTATAAAAGGTACTATCAACCATAAAGAAAATCGTCAAGTGTAATTATAGAAAGGGCTGTACACAAGAGTAGGATAGCTGTGATTCTATGTAGTATGTGTAATTTTCACCATTACTTAAAAGACAAAAACATTAAATCAAGTAGAATGTGACTATACAATTAAAATTATTCAAGTCTATTGTGACTTGAGGTTTTTAAATAACATGAGTATCACTCATTACACACACTAAAAATCACACAATATACAAAGCTTTCAACAAGGATAGAGATTTGAAAGGAGCTGATCACAGGGAAGAGACGAAGCTTAGGAAAATAATGAAAATGTATAACTTTATAATTTAAGGGGAACTCAGCTTAAGCGTTTTTTTATATGGTGTCAAATACTTCATTCGTTCCAAAACACCTGTGTCATACAAGGTACATGATATTGGCTGCTGTAAAATAGCATGTCCCCTGAGCAGAGTTAGTCTGTTTTCCTCCACTCCTCTTGACTGTAAACACTGATGCCTTCCCTCTGAAAGCTACCGCATTCCTATTTAAGGCCACCAACACATGGAATAGAAGACTAGGCCCCTTAGTCAGAGGGTTTTGTGCTGGTACAGAGGATACCTAACTTGAATTATTTTCCCCTACTTACTGTTAAATTTACCTTTAACTCTTTGTCCAATCCACATAACTCAATCTCTGCCTTAATTTTTAATAAATATTCCAGTTGACTGATCGGAGATATATACATAGTTCTAAAACCTACCCACTTAATTCTAAAGAGCCACTCTCCCTTTTATCTTTGGCAATTTTATCACAATTAATGGGCCCCTTAGATGCACTTAATGTTTCCCCCATCTGATTTTGAGTATCATCATTTTTCGGAGATTTCTACAAACCCCAACTACTGGATCTGAAGTTATTGGATCATGACACTGGTCTAAGTAAAAGTTAGTGTCCATTCAGCTATTATGACTTAGACTGAGAGCTACCAACCTGTCTAGGGAACCAGGCCTGCAGCAGGGTTGGTTACTTTAGTTCTAATTTATTTCCTCAACCCTCCACCACTCCTGAGGTCCAAGGATGACTCCTGACCAAGCCCATATGCATTACGACCTGTGAGAAGTGCCTGCACCAACCATACACACATTACAGGTTGTTTTGACAATCAGTGAAATCATGTATTTGAGTGGATGATATAAGCTGGGAAAACACAAGAAAAATGCTCAAAGTTTATAAGAATACTCCAAAGGGTATTTATGTTTTTCTGTCAAATATAATCATTTCTTTAAGTCTGCTGATTTTATCGACATCTCTTAGTTGAAACTGTGTAGAAGAAACGATACCACAGGAAGGTTGTCAAAAACACTCGTGGGCTCCAAGACACTGAGGTTGCCAGAGTGAGAAGCCCTGCACACGTGCCCGTGATGGGATAGCAGACCCCTGCACCCCAGCCACCAAGCACACGGCCCCTCTCCAAGGGGACTGGGCAAGACCAGGTGGTGAGGCAACAGAATCGTAGAATTTCCTCCCCTGACTGGGATGCAGTTTAATAGAGCTCCTTTTATTATACAAAAGAGATCATTTATTTTGACTCCCATGCATTTATTCTTTTGAAAAAGTTGACTGCTTATAGGTTTTTATGATTTTAAACAGCTTACAAGGTGATGTGAAAAGACACGAAATATCCATGAATATGTATCACTCCAGCACTCACTCCGCTGACAAAGAGCCTCATGCCTCTAGGCAAGCATGTGCCATCTGGAGCTGTACAATTGCCAAAAATCTCAGAATTGCAAGGGAAATATTCCAAAGAGTCAAGTCATCACCACAAAACCGTACTCAAAGCCTTCCAATAAAGGTTCTGCAAGAGCTCCTAAGTCACCGTGAAACCTGAGGATGAGGAGGAAAAAAATTGTAAAAACTGCTTTTTGATGGCTTTCCAACTGTCTAATTAGAAACCCAGAGCATAGGCTTCTCTCTAGAGGACCGTTCAGCTTCGGCTGTGGCTGAAGTTCCAGAGGTGGGCGAGGAGACCACTGCTCGTTCAGCAGAGATGCAACTCCATTTTATGACCTCCCCCTCCAAGGACTTTAAAATTCTATATTCTGTTAACTTAAACAAAGCACATACAGTTATACCTTAAGAAATTAAACAGACTACTGAGAGAAGCTGAATTTAGTATATCTTGCCTATCATAAAAATAGCATATTTTACGAATTATGATGTCAAAAAGAGCCTGAAAAAAATCAATAAATCCTTTTCCTACTCTGACAACAACATTGACTCTGACATTTGTGACGTTTTGAACATGAGAGAATTCCACTCAGAAGGAACATCCCTCCATTACACTATCTTTCTTGCCAAATTCTTCACTCTTTTTCTCACCTCAGTGCTTCCCAATTTTCACATCATTCCAAACACGATTAGCATTGCTTTCCTTTCTGAGGGAGGAGGTCTTGATAACCACTGTGGCTCAGAACCCTGACTAGCCGGGGTTGCCATATGGCATTTTCAAAATTGTTTTTGATCTGCATAATGCCATTGGACCTTTTCATTAAACACCAAACTGCAAGAAAAATTAGGGATGGCTTGGCATGCCTGCTGAGTCTTATTGGATTTAAGCTGTGCTCACAGGAGTTAAGAAAATCAGAAATCAAATTCAAATCTTACGGACACACAGACACACACACACACACACACACACACACACACGGATTCAAACTGTAAACTTGCAAGAAATGAGAGAAATTTTGATGCATGTGAAATTATCTTTTCTTTTGTGGTAAGAAAAAACAACAACTAGAGAAATTTCCAGTGTGTCTACAATGTAAAAGAGCAGATCTATTTACTCTCTCAGAATTTTCTTACTCAGACACGAGATCATGTGAAATTTGGGAGTAAGTTACAGCTTATTATGCTTGATCAATGGGAATAGTTAAAACATGTTCTCCCATCCATGTTTCCTTTAATGGACCATATTTGTTGTTTCTGTCTTTGATCGGCTTATTTTTCATCTTCAATCAGGGAAACCAAGTGGATGACATCTATCTATGTACAGCCCCTCACAGCCTGCCCCCTCCCTTTCCCAGGCGTTATCAGTCACGGCAAATACCCCTGGTTATCACAGCACTGTTTTCTGCTGAATGTATCACAAAGCCCACCCCAGCACAAGTCCTCCGGAACAACGAGCTACTTTCGTCAACCGGAGGCGGCACAAGAGACACACCTTATTCTGCATCTTCATTAAATCACCCAGATTCTCTCACCTCTAAGGTTCTACCCTTCCTCCTTTGTCTTTATCGTTTCAGGAAATCAAATTCGAAATCACAGAAACTGCTCCTTCATTCGTCCCCATACATTTTATATAACTGAGTAACTGAGTTATATTGTATTAAACTTGGAAGAAAATGAACTGTTCCTCTGATGCAATACTAATTTTATAGAAGAGGAAATGAAGGCCTAGAATTAACAAACTTGTACATTTTTTCACAAAATTTAGCTGTAGATTCCATGGTGAAACACAGGTATCTGAGCTCTCATTCTGGGCAAAACTCTGCAGTGTGCATGGACATCCCGTATCATTTTAAAGGACAGATAAAAGTTCTGTATTTTTTAATGTTCAGAAAATCCTTTCAGAGATAAACTATTATTTGCTCACTGTTATTGCATTTTATTCAAAAGTTTTACGTGAGAGCAGCAATTCAGCACTTACTGAATACTTACAATCGAAGCACTTTGTGCGTCATTTTACGTGTAACTGATAGTCATCACGTACAGTGACAGCTGCCATTCATACCCATGTTTATCTAAGTCAAGGTGACCTTCCCACTAAAGGCTGGCTCTCTTCTATTGTATTCTTTAGGTTTTATTTTAACTGAGGTAACATTCACATAACATAAAATTAGCCATTTGAAAATGCGCAACTCAGTGGCATTTAGTGTATTCACAATATTGTGCAATTATCCCATCTATCTTGTTCCAAAACATTTCATCAGCCCACGAGGACACACCGCATCCATTAAGCAGTCTCTCCCCATTCTTCCCTCCTCCCAACTCTCCCTCCCAAACAAGCACTAACTTGATTTCTATCTGTGTGGATTTGCCTATTCTGGGCACTCTTTGTAACTGGATCGTACAATTTGTGATCTTTGGTGTCTGGCATTTTTCACTCAGCATAACGTTTCAAAGTTCATCCTTGCTGAAGCCTGTATTAGTAGATTCTCAGTCCCGTCCATTGATCTACATGTTGATACAGGCGGTGGTCTGCATGTTCTGTAAATTTTAAAGTGACTTGAGTTCACACACACAACACACACACACACACACACACTACACCCTTGCAAAGAAGCACAGTAAAATTAGGAAAGAGAGAAAACTTCTTTTCACACATATTATCTCAGATTTCATATCCACCAAAGGGAAAGAAAGCCCCTACCTTCTGCATAATCAGGGGCACCTGCAGGATCTTTGAAACGCTTCCAGTTAAGGTGCAAACCCCAGCACAGGCCTCAGCCCAGCGCACCCTCTTTTGTAGGAGAACTGCCTTCACACCAGGCGTTATTACTGCTGAGAGGTGCGCAGAGTAAGAGCTCCTCCTCCTGTGACAATAATGAGCGTCCTCCCTCACTTCACACGCCGTTCGTTTCTCTGCCTAACCTGGTAAAAAACAGAGCGCGAGGAGTCACACCCGAGTCCCTTCACAGCACGTTCTGTAGGTCCCCCTCACAAGTATTTACAAATAGCCTCCAGGACGGATCTCTCAGGGCCACAGGTTTTCCACTAAAATCATATAAATCTACTCAAAGTAATCTGTCAGAACTACCTCCCTGGGCTGAGCAAATTGCATTTACCCCTGGTTTATGATTCACTCCCAAATTTATTTAACACACACTATTGACTGCTCGTTGGGCCTGGCTCTGAGATCACCATTTCTGTTGGGGAACAGAAATCAGTAAGAAACCTTTCATGTCAAAAAGGATGTTGATTTCAAAAGAGATAATGTCGTTAATTCTATGGAAAAAAACCCAAAATAAAAATTTTAGTTTCAAGATAAAATGTTAAATTCTGGATATCCTGAATTTTCTTGAAAATAATTTATGGAGCACTCCACTAACGCCAAGAACTTGGATGGATATAAGAGTATACAGTCTTCTCTACATTAGGCTCAGATGCCCTTGGGGTTGTGTATCACTGGAGTGGTTGTTCGGGGCAGTAAACTGTTTTGGAGCCTTTTTGTTAAATTCGGAATTGCAAATGAACTCCTTTACGAAGGATGCAAGCTTTATGGAGTGTGTCCGCTAGCCAGGGTCACTAATAACCTCACACTCAATTTAATGCAGGGGAACTGCGGGCCTGCGGAAAAGTTCTGAGCTTGATGCTAGGCAAGGAAAGCATACTTGGTAAAAAAGGATGCAATTCCTTAACAACTGCATCTCATAGACACTAAAAGTTTCACCTCCTTGGGACTGAGTTTACTGGCAAAGCTTAAACGGAGGGAGTTTTATGAATGGAGTGAGATTTATCAATCTATGCACACCTAAAAGGTAGGGTATGTGAAGTTTATCTCCTAAGAGTTCCTTCTTAGGAGATTGGCCAGCATGGTCTGCGAGTGGTGAAATATATACATTTTGCCCAGCATCACTCCCTGTACTGAATGCTGTTTGCACCCCACCTCTGATCTCCTGAGAACCCACCTTACTTCTGCTCACTGGAAGCCCTTTACTCAAATATCTGCAACTGTCTACATGAAGGCATTCCCCGGTCATGAGAGCTAGCTCCGTCCAGGGCGGAAGGCAGGTTGGAAGTTCTAGGTGAACAGCCCTAACAGGATAGTGGGGTTGGTAGGTAAGTCTCGTGGTTTTCTCACCCTCAGTAAGGACATCTCTAAGGCGTCCATGCTCTGCGTGGTTGTGTATAGGTCCTAGTGAGAGAGAGCTCCGGTTGACCAGTGGTAACTTGCTCCTCGGGGCATGGTGCATTTTCTAGCTTCCCTTCCAGCCTCCTTTTCCTGCTATCACAGCTTTGCTTTCTAGGATCCCCTCTGCTGCAGTCATCCACAGAGGCAGGTGGACCCCCATCCAAAGTTTGGTCCAGATGTCAATGCAGCTGAGATTTGTGGGTGAGAGTAGGGCAGGACTCTCAAGCAGGTCTGAAATGGCTTGAGAGAGCAAGGAGAGGAAAGGGGCCTGGACTTTCATGGTGTTTAAGGATGGGGCCACGCTGAGGAACCCCACCCGGTACAGGCTTGCGACGCTTGCTTGGCTGGCATCTTGGTGCAGTGCCAAAGGGGGAGCAGTCAGGCTTTCTCATACCTGGTACCCATGTGAGGCAGAAAGAGAAGGGAGAGGGGTGAGGCATAAAAGTCGTCAGCATTCAGATCTCAAAAATGGGGTCAGACTCTTTGCTACAATCCACAGCAACGTTTGACTGACGACCGAAATGTGACCTCGTTTATTGAATGGCATTTGAGCTTTTTGACGTGAGTCACTGGGATGCTCTATG
Organism: Camelus dromedarius; assembly: GCF_036321535.1. Taxonomy (NCBI): domain Eukaryota; kingdom Metazoa; phylum Chordata; class Mammalia; order Artiodactyla; family Camelidae; genus Camelus; species Camelus dromedarius. The sequence goes on from NC_087463.1 coordinate 21,139,117, forward strand.
ACTGAGGCCTGAGGCCAGCGAGGGAGGTGAAACTTCTGCTGTGTGAGTGCCTTGACCACCGTATGGGTGCTGAGACGGTCAGCAGCCATTTCTTGTTGGTGTCAGGGACACAGAGGCCCACAATTTACCAGAACATTTTCAGGAATTTACCTGAGTTAGTGGCGGGGGGCGGGGGGGAGAGGTGCTTGCACTAAGTGTGGATCAATGGTTTAGCCCTTGTGTGAGTATCCCTACATCCTTAATTTGTGTGTCAAACAGATCTCCTTGGAGGAGGATGTCATCAATGTCACGCCAACCCTGTGCTCCTGGAGAAAGATTGATGCAGTTAAAATCTTCCCTGCGGAGGTGGTGCGGGATGACAAGGCTGTGGGGTACCCGTCTGTAGCCTAGGAAAGGTGTATTGTGTCCCTTTGGAGGTGAAGGCAAGTGCAGCTAAGAGGCTATCGAAACAGGCACTGAAGAGAGTATGTTAGCCAGAGGTACAATAGCAAAAACATTGACTGGTTACTAATCGGAAGGAGTCAATAATGTCAAACACTGTTGGTTGTGGCAATTTTAACAGAATCCACGGGGCTAAAGTTGAGGTAATCTACCTTGAGGTGCCATTTTTTTTTCTATGTTTAAAAAACAATTGGCTAAGTTGGGCTGTAAAGAAGCAGTAAAGATATACACACCTTCACTAACTAGGTCATATACAATAAGTTTCAAAACCTGAAGGCCCTGTTTAATTTATATTAGACCATATTAACTATTTTAACTGGGAGGTAAGGTCCATGGGGTCCCATTTTATCAAGCCGATTTGTAAGTGCCAGAGACTGAATTTAATTTTAATTTATTATTCATTAGGTCAGAGCATCCGTGCTCTCTATGAGATATTTTAGGGCAATGGATGCTAGGACTATGGGAACTTTAAGTAAGGCAATGGTTCTGAAGAGGCATGCCTATGTGTCCTCTATTTCATATCCAGTCACTCCTCTAAGTTAACAGAGGGTACCACGCTTAAATTTCGTGAAATCTCCTGGTCCGAATTTAATTCAAGCCCCAGTATTGATTAAAGCCGTGGAAGTCTTCAGTTGGAATATTTTCTGTAGATGTTAAAGTTAAGTCAAACTCTGTATTACAGAGGTGCAAAAGCCATTCAGCACACTTTTACCTCTGTATCGTACAACTTTGAAAATTTTGGATTTCCAATTGGGTCAAATTGTGAAACTTCACTTCAGTTTTGTTGTCGCTTTCACATCTCCTTCCCCGTATCTAGATCTTTTTCTGTTTTTCACATATTTCTATCTTTCGATTTTTTTTTTTAAATCACTGGATAGAAATACTCCAGGGAGCGCTTCTTCACCCTGTTTGCTCCTAAAACCTTTCCCCCCAAGAAACCATAAATCAGTATTGTCAGGCTTAGGGGTCTCCCTCATGGCAATGCGTGCTCTATAGGGTTTAAAGCTCCCAGGCCTAAATGGCTTTGAACTAGTCTCTTCACTGTGCCACAGGTGCGCCAAGGGTGTACTTCTGCATAACCCCGAGAGTCAGAATCCTCTTCATGACAGAATTATAGATGGCAACAGCAACAGCGTAAGAAATACTTAAGGGTCCAGGAGAACCACCTGTGATTAAGAGTACGGGGTCCCGCCTCAGGGCTGCTTTTCTCTCTTTCTCTTTCTCTCTTCCCCTCCCCACCTCTCTCTCTCTCCACTCTAAAAACTGCTCCTCAAGGCTGATCACCCAGTAGGTCCATATCTACAGGGTATTTTTTTTCCTCTGAGTGATCTACAGATCAAGGGCCAACAGCACAACCAACCTGTCACAGTGTATATTTTCCCCATGAGCCTAGTGTCAGTCACAGCTCCATTCTAAAACGCAAGAGGTAAGTTTTGGCTGAGACATATGACCCAGGGAGGCTCCAGTCCCATACTCCTGTACCTGAACGCCAAGTCATTAGCAGACTTAGTTTGGCTAAATCCATAACAGGCTTGGAAGGTCAACAATGCAACACAAAGAGACACAGCTCAAAGCACAAGCTACTCGGCAGACAGCAGTTCAAAGTGCATGTTAGTATCAAGCAGATTAGCAAACCAAAGCAAGAGAAGAAAGAGCCATGGTGATGGTGGCCGTTGTCTAGACATCCTGCAGTCATGTGTGTTGATAACTGAAGAAGGTTCATCTGCAGAAAGAGAGGATAAAATCATTCTGCACAAGGGAACTGGGACAGATTCCAGATTAGGGTGGACAGCATGAGTGAGAGCCAGAGAGAGAGCCTAGAGCAGGAGGGAGGAAGGAAAATCAATACAATGAACAATATCATAGAAGCTCATGGGGTCCAGGAAGGATCTTTTCAGTTATTTAAACACACATAAAATTTGTTTCAATAGTTTGAGTTGAGTTTTCTGATTTGCCAGTCAAACATCCCAGATAATCTATATTATTTATGCATATGAGAAACGGAACAGACTTAGTGCAGGAGGAGGAGAGGTTTTTTCCCCAATAACACATCAACAAGAATGAGTTTATCTAATTTATATAACCACCTGTTACCTTGAAAGAAGCACCCTACCAATTGTACATATGACGGATAAATTTAGAAAGGGATTTGCTCTATTTCCTGTTCTTAGCCCTTTTTAGCTGGTCTTTAGCCCTTGATTATATTTACCACTGCACAGTTTCTCCTATGAGACATAAGCAAGGTAAACACAGAACTCACCATTGATAGACTCCTACTATCAAGTCTATACTTGATAAATATTTGTTGAATGAATGGATATAACAGTAGAGCTGAGATAACCTTTAAACTATAAAAAGTAATGTGAAACTTAGATTCTCTGAAATACCAGGAGCCTAACCCCACTTCTGAAAGCCCTCACAAGATGAACTATTTGATTCATTCAGAGTATTTCAAAGAGTAACGATTTCATATGGCATAAAAAATAAAGCTCTTAAGCTCCAAACCTGAAACTTCAAAGGAAAATGAATGCCAAATATAAACTTTTTTTTATTTCTCTATAAATCCCTGACTTTGTCGTTCCTGTATTTCATTTTAGACACTTAGTCTTATGGAAAATAAAATTAATGTAAAAGTTGAACCATAAATTTGAGGTATAATGCAACCAGTAATGAAAAAAATAAATAAATGTGTATATTCTGGACATCTGACTGCCTTAAGTAATTTTATTATTCAGCCAAGTAAAAATTCTAAATTTATTGGTACCATACTTCAATATCCCTCTTTATTTTTATTAATTTATTTTATTTCATTGCAGGTAGATTTATAGATATAAGATATATAATGGTTTGGATGATCAAGATATTGGAGATTCAATTTTTTTTAATTCTGATAAAGTCATTAAACTTATATTTAAATTTTCTAAATAACTCACATCTATATTTTCTATGTCATGTTTTCACAAAGACTGAAGCTGAAACATAATGATGTTGTTACTGCTCCACAGTCTACATTCCTTTATTGTCTCTATTCTGCAATGTTTATTTATTACTTTGAATATGGCTTTAAAGTCATGTATAGAAATACATGGTATTAAAGGGGGTTTTATTAATTCAAACCATTTTAATCTGAGCTGAATATAAAAAAAATTAGCTCTAGCTCTTGACATATGTTTTTAAATGAATTCTGTGTTTTTTGAAAAGCAATTAGAAGTGCAAGTAGCACTTTTCTCTCACTCAGATCTCAGGGTATGGATCCAACGCCCACAAAGAAGGAACTTAGCACCATAATGTGCTGGGTCGGGATCAAAGTTAAAGTACTTTCCTTAAATTGGCTCCTTGCAAACATCTCTATGACATGGAGATTATGCTGACAGTTAATTCTATAATTTTTTAAAAATACACAGCACAGTAATGTTGGCTCTTACAGCTTTTTCTATAATACAATGAGGATTCTCAGAGTATTTGGGAAAAAAAGAGAACTACTGAATTTCCAAGATTTCTACCCTACTGTTTTATGAGTCATTTCTGTCTTTGCTGCTAAATTTTGAACAGTTCAAAGGCAAGAATTTTACTCTCTTCTTCTTTATATTCCTCACTAAACCTTGGGAAAGTTTTGCACACAGTGGTCCTTAAAAACATTGACATGTTATGAATGCAATTTAAAAGGCTCTGGAACCTACTAATGAGTCAGAAAAATTCATGTATAGCACAATTACCTAGAGCAACAAGCCAACAAGTAATGAAATGAAGATAAAAGAAAGAAATCATCACCTGAAGGCACTGACTGAAACGGTGAAACTCTTTCACTGAATGTCCAAGGTTGGGGTTCTCTGGGACTCTGAACTTCCTGATGTGTCTCTTCAAAATTTCACTTGTTCTGTATCCCACATTCTGTGATGCAAAGTGTACACTTTAACCAAAACTAGCTTTGTCTACCTGAGTACAGGGAAAGAGAGAAAAAGAAAAAAAAAAGAGGGAAGGAAGGAAGAGCTTTTCCATCTGACTTCTGCCCAATTAAATCAAGATATTTTACTACTTGATGTGGTTTATGTGGAATATTCTATAAAGGACTAACTTAAGCCTGGGAGACTCTAGATATTTTTAGGAAGGCTCTATTCACCCATAGTAACTTAACTTATGTATATTCACCACAAAATGGGGAGAGCGTTGGTAATTTTCTAGTAAACTTTATCATCAAACACAAAAAGTTTGGGTTTTTTGTTCCATAATGACATTTTCTTTAATGTCTTGCAATCTGAGTTGTGTTTTCTTCCTACATAAACCTTTTCGTTCCCACATCCATTCATGATACATTTTGAATTTCTCCCACGTTTGGTTATTGTTATTTCACATTGTTTCCAATCTGCGCCTTCTCCCCACACTGTGTCTTTACAGATCTATAAGGAGTTAAGCATCAGCAGGAAACCTGTGTAACTCCAGAAAAAAGTACAGACACTTCAAATTATGCTAATTCTAAAGTCTGAAATTTCTCACGAAAACAAAAGAATGGGAACTTTCAAACAGCAACTTTTTGCATCCTTGATTTCTATAGTTGAGGAAAATGCTTATTATTTCAGAAAATTTTTACAGGTAAATCACTAATTTTGCCATCACATAGAGAAGAATTGTTTGGCTCAAAGAGAATCAACAAAAATTTTTCAGAATCATTCGGTGATGAATTTTAACAGGATTTTTAATTATAGAGATTCATGTGTTAAGACATTTTGAACTGATCCACGATAAAAAATGTGCATAGATATACAAAGATATTAAATTACACAAGTCACACTGCATCTAAATGCCAACTCTTTAAAAAAATCACATTAGCGTTCATGTTCTTATCTACTTTATAATTTACTATCAATGATCTGATTTTTAATTTACATTAAACAATAACTGATTTACAAATTAAAACTATCTTTGAAAGCCACATTCATAATGTTTACAGCTGTGAGTTACTCATCTCATCCACATTACCTCCACAGAAAGTGCTTGTGAAAGCACCCTACTTACTAAAGAAGTGTTTTGAATCTACCTTATCATTATTTCATAAGCAATAATTAGTTATTAGAAGCCATTATATCAAGAAGTAGCTATATATTAAGACCACTTTTCAATAAGTCTTGGCATGGGTTAACAATATTGCGATGGCTAGAATACAGGAGAAGAAGGAAAAGACAGCAATGACTAATTTCTGAACACGGGCATCTTTGAGAAAAGGTAGGAAGACTGAATCACAGAGGTGATTGTTTTCACAGAATTCCCCTTCCTGATGCTGTAGGCACTGAGGAATTAACTGGCTTATTTAACCCCCAAAGGATTGAGTCATCTCACTATCTGCAATAAAAATATTAAAATAAACATTATTGTATTATTATTTCATGTCTGTAGTTACTTGGTTAAGATGATAAATGTCACTTGCCTGTTAACATGTATCAAAACCCCAAGTTGATACATGTTTTGCAATCTGGTTCGAGAGAAAAAATGATTCATCAGAAAGCTTCTATCTCGTCCTAATAAACTGTGTGGTGCAGCCAAGAGAAATCATTTGAAGAGTCAAATGGGGGATAGTTTTTATGAAAGTCAACATTCAGCATTGAAAAGAAACAGACTTACCTCTATAAATATTTAGTCTGTGATACAGAGATATATACTGAATACATGGCAAGAAAAATGACAAGAGATCACATTGTTTCTACTGAGTTTGATTAACTTTTCTGTTAAAACTACAGCCTTTTGGTATTTACCTTATAGATTCTCAGGAAGAGATTACCTGCCGGTGACAGATTCGGTGAGAAGAGGCTAATAGCCAGAAACTTAGTTTAGTAACAAGGAACTTCATCAATATCTGGCAGGGAGAGTGATACTTCATTCTGAGGTTGAAAAGTGTCTTCAGCACACAGAATGCTTGTGTTACTATGGCAGCAATTGAATAAAGGGCTAATGATATGTCTTACAAAGAGCTAAACAGGGAACAAGAATACTTTTGTATTGCAGTAACAAATTGGTCAAGTAGAGAAGTAATAGACCAATTCCCAGGGGAAAAAATGGGTATTAGAAAATCTAGGGTCAAGTTCAAACCATATAGGCCTCACCTCTTCCCATGACCATCTGTTCTAACTGACAGCAAAGAGGTGAACCTAAGGGCGTGCAGCCTCCGTGCCAGATTCACTAGGTAACTGGAACAGATGAGCAAGCTCACCCAGCCAGCCAGCCACCTGCCCAACATGCCGGGCAGTTTCCAGCTTGAGCGGAAATGGCCACGGCTCCGCCATGCTCCAAGACTCAGAGATGCGCAGCCGCTGCCCACTCACGCCGGCTCAGTGCCCTGCCAGGAGCAGCCAGGCAGCAGTAACGGGGAGTGTGGGAGGGGGAGGCTTTGCTACGCTGGGAATCGCAGGGGTGGAGGGGCTGGAGGACAAGAACCCACCCCAAGGAGGCAGGAAGGCTTAGAGGCTGCATTAGTGGGACTGGGAAAACAGGCTCCATGCCTTGGACCCCTGCTCCATTGTCCCATCAGGCTTCACTTATAAAATATAAATTCAGACATAAAATTGTTGAGACATTCAAGACAGTTACTTCTGAGCACAGGTCTCTGCACAACTGCATTGGTTGTGCATCCAGCAAGCTAGCCCTAGATCTGACATTCATGTATTTGGAGTCCTCAAAGCAGAAAACCAAAGAAATAGAACAGAGTAAGTATTTGGAAGAACAATTACCTAAAATTTTCCTGAAAATAAAAATTTTGAGCCTACACACTGGAAGGCATACGGTGTAAATGAGAATCCAGCCCATAATATTAGCAATGAGATAATCTTCACAAGTTCCTCCTAAAAACAAGAAAATCAGATTGTCATCAGACTTCTGACAACAGTATGTTAAGCCAGAGAGCAAAAGAGGAACATTACAAACGACTCAAGGGAAGAAAAAATGGAAGTGAAGGATTTTTGATTCAGCTAGGTTACAGTAAAATCAGTTATAAGTATGCCAAACTTCAAGGGGTGTTTTACCCATAAGCCTACCTGAGGAATGGATTAGAAAATTAATTCATGGCAACCAAAAGATTTAGAGAAACTATGGCATGTCTATTTTCAAGGAAATTGGGAAGAGCATGACAGAACTTTTATTATTTGCCCGGGGGCTGCACAAATCAATTCTCCTCACATTCAGTTATCAAGCACTTTGTCACATGGCTTCAGCATCCTGCAAGAGGGAGAGGCCCTGTGTCCAGCTACGATGCTATTACCTTGGAAGAAATGGGTAGAAGCACTTCATGCATAGCTAAGCTAAAATGGACAGGATTTGTCAGTTTTCCTCGTTGTCTTGTCAATGTTTGCTTTACATACTTGGAGGCTATGCTATTACGTGCATACAAGTTTGGAACTGCATTCGTCTTTGTGAATTTAACACGTATGATTTATTTTATTTGTTTGATAAGTTGTATCAATTATTAAAATATGAATATTAAAGTAAAACATTCTTGTTAGAATATTTTAGAATGTTGGCACCTAACAATTTAAGCTATGCTACGTTTTCACACAGGATGTGGTGTGACCCTAAGAGAGATTCTTCTCAGTAACTGAGAAATATTTGTTTAAATGCTGTCTATTGCAGAGACTGTATATTTTATTACATTGTCCAGAAGACATTTAAGATACATAACACTTAAATTCAATTTCTGGAATACAGTTCTTAGGAAAAGCACAATGCCAGTTAAAAATAGGGTTTAAATCATAAGCCAAAAAGCTATTAAATTACATCTATATCCTTAATATTAAGGGGACTTCATTTTTCACTAATTCTCCAAATGCATCTATATTCTCTCTGAACATAGATTTAAAACCTAAAAAAGACCATAAATAGACATACACTTTAAACTTGTATTTAGAAAGAATCATTTTGATTAATGTATAACCTTCAAATACATGGTTGAATGTTTTTTTAAAAATGTTTTAAATCAAATAAATTACTCATTAATCATCCTGTTAATTATATGCTTTCATAATGTCATTTATAGAAAATGTCAAAAGTAATAACTTTCCAAAATAAAATTCATAATATTTCTTAATTGGCCATGTATTCATTCTAGGTCAAACTTTTATGTCAATAAGAAAATATCATGAGAATGAAAATATATTTTAGAAATTTGAGTTGGTTTATAAATATAAAAAGGTCTTCCTGAGTAAGAATAATAAAAACAAAAGTTAGCAACTTCATAATACTAATAACCATTTAACATTATATATAGAAATCTCTATCTTTCAGTATAGTCTAAAATTTGATTTAAAAATTTAAATTTGTTTCCATTAAAAATAATACATTTTAATAAAACCATACTTTTAACTTTACATTATAAAAATACATACAGGAAAGTGCAGAAAAATAGTATTAGAGATTTCATTGTGTCCTTGAGAAGATATGTTTGAAGTCCTAACCCTCGATATCTGTGAAGATAACTTTATTTAGAAACAGGGTCTTTGCACATATAATTAAGAAGAGGTCCTACACAGAGAGAGAGAAGCTGGCCCATGGAGAGGAAGGCACAGATTGGAGTTATGCTGCTACAAACCAAGGAATGCCTGGGGCTTCCGGAAGCTGGAAGACAAAAGGAAATTTCTCCTTCCTCTACAGGCTTCTGAAGGAGGGTGACCCTAATGACACCTTGATTTTGGACTTCTTGTCTCAAGAGCCACAAGAGAATATACATCTGTTGTTTTAAGCCACCCTGTTGGTTGAGATTTGTTACGGCTGCCTTAGGAAGCTAATACAAACAGAATCTACTTCACCATTTTATCACAAGGTAAATTCTCATGTCACTGTGAGACCCTCCAGAGCCCCTCTCGTGCCTGCTCTAATTCACCAAATCCTTCATTCCCTGCCCCTCAGTAATCACTACCTTGACTTTCAGAATAATCACGTCTTGCTTTCTTTGCAGTTTTATTACTGAAGTATGCATTTGTAAACACTACAGTTTAATTTTCCTTATTTTTTGAACTTATGTATTTATATTTACATTGGATTATAGTATTTGTTTTCCATGTTGCTGTGTGTATATGTGATTTTAATTTCCACTGAAGTGTTACATTGCAGTGTGTGAATAGACCATCTTATGCCTTACATGTATTCATTTTTCTCTTGAGGAATATTTGGTTTGCTTCGGTTTGGAACGATTACAGGATATTCTTGGACCTGACTTTGCTGCACATGTGCATTATGTTAAGGGCTTGTTTCTGTCAGGGTTTCCATCAGTCTGCATCCTCACCAATATTGGATGTTGTCATTCTTTCTCACTGCAGCCATTGCAGTGGGTATATAATAGTAGCTTTTTATGGTTTTGATTGGGATTTTCCTCATGACAACTACATGGGAGTGTCATTTTCATGTTTTCAGTCATTTGCAAAGTCTATTTTGTGAAGGACACAGTCAGGTAGACTGCTCATTTTTTCTCTTGCGTTGTCTGCCCCTTTTCTTGTTGATTTGTGACTTTTCTTTATACATTCTTAATGTGAGTCCTTTGCTGATTATATATGTTGCAGATATATTTGCAACTCTGTGACCTGCATTTTCATTCTTAGTTCATATTGTCTTATAATGAAGGAAAATTCTTAATTCCAATGTAGGTAACTGATGAATAAGGCTCTTCATGATTTGTGCTTTCTGTCCTTTTAAGAAATGTTCCCCTATGAAGAATTAATGAAGATCTTATCTTAAATATCTTCTAAGCTGTGTTGTTTGGCTTTTCTCTTTAAATCTTTATTATATTTGAAATTTTTTCTGGTATATGGTGTGAGGTAGAAGCCATATTGTAGTACTCTATGTTATTACATATATTATTATAAATGGATAACCAACTGAAACAGCTTACAATGACTATGCTTTATCCATTAGTATGCAGTGTTACCTTTATCAAAAATCTCTGTGAACATATAAGCATCTGTTTCTGGTTTTTTTTCCCTAATCTGATGGTATATTTTTCCACGTTTTTGCCCATATTATCACACTGTTTTAATTAGTATAGCTTTATAATGTGTCTTGATCTGGCATACCAGATTGTTACATTGTCCATAAGAAATGTGTATATTTGGTAACATGGTAGGAAAAGCTTGAATAACTGTATACTTTTCTATCAGAAGTTACGGAAGTAATGGTGTTAGCAAAGTGGAATTAGGGTTGAAGAAAGTTGTGTGTGTTGTGGGGTGTGGACTTGGCGGCTTGGCCAATAAACTCTTACCTTCCACTCTCTACTTTCCCAGGATTGTTTGTGTACATTTATTATGAGCATTTGTTTCATAGATAGATAAAATCGAACAAAATACAAAAAAATAAGAATACATTGATTTAGATATGGTTTTCTCTGAAAATGTTCAAAGCATCTTTGGATGTCTCAAGACTAATTAAAGAAAATATAAACTGCCTTGCTATATTAGGGAGGAACAAAATGTCATATCACTTTAAGTATTAAGGTTATTCTGTTTTCATATTTGATGAAGTATTGCATGTTTATATTTCTTCCACATGATACATGGGAAAAGCAAGAAGAGGTGTAGAAGTATTTGAAAAATCAAGATATGTTATTACTTAATTTTTATTTGTCTCAGTGGGAAATATGTCTCAGTGGCTATACATTCCTAATGTTTAACCTATGGCACATTCTTGAGGAAAATTAAAGCTAAATGTCCTAGAAATAATTCTAATGTGAAAAAAAAAAGTCAGATATATGATTCTTCTTAAGATAAATTGGTACAAACAAACATTTTTTGGAAATATGATACAAGTTAGAGTGCCCTATCTAATTAAACTGCTTCCTTATCCATGATCTTTCCTAAGGTGTTTGCAGCTATCAAAATAGGTAGAGCAGTTTAGTAGGTAGAACTTCATTAATGTCATTACAAACCGGTTCATAAACAATAGTTTCTGTTTTATTTTTACATAATAACTTCTATCCAATTGAAACCATTTCTTTCTGGCAGAAAGATGGCAGTGACAGGAAGTGAGGGCAGTGCGGCCATCCAATATCTGAATCCCTACCTGTGGGTAGGCAGACCCCAGACTCCCAGGGTTCAGTCAGTTTCTCACTCATTAGTGTAAACACTAGATGCTCATTTCCCTAGTCACCCCGCAGCCTAGTCCAGACTTTGAATGAGGAGCCAGTGACTCAGGGAAGCAAGGCTTCAAGGGCTTCACTTAACCAGACAGCACTTCTGTTACCCAGAGAGCAGGCAAGTTTGATGAAAAGAAGGCAGTGGGGCTGTGTGGGTTCATGACTTGCAGGACGGAACTGTCTGTGACAGAATCAAACAATGACTTTCGAGTTTCCCAAGGGCTCCTATGACTGAACATACTGCCTGCTAGTGACTGGGAAAGAGGCAAGGGTTGCACAGCACCTGAGACAAGTTCTTCTGGAAACTACACAGGTTTTGAAGACCTCAGTCAGAAAGGTTCACATATACATTAGGGCTCCAGTCCTAACAGGAAAGTGGAGTCCACGTTTATTTTAAAAGATGTGACTTGGACTTAGAAAGCAGGAACAAATTAAGGAAGATTTGGAAATTTCAAGTGGCTAAAATGTATTGTCAACAAATCTGTGCACTACAGAATCATGAAAAATGCATGCATTCCTTGTCAACAATTGTTTGAGTTTCAAGTTTGATTTGAGCACCATGTTAGGGCTTACAATTCAGAAATAATTCTGCCTATTTCCTGATGGGCATCTCAGTATAATGTGTGGTGTACATGTGTATAAGGTCTAGTAGATAACAATCTAGAACTAATTACAGAGGAATGGTTCCTAACACACAGTAGAGTATTTCAAGTTTAAGGATTTATTTTACAGATGAAAAAATTGATTTCTGAGGACATTAGCTTGCTACAATAAAGCTCACAAAACGAATTAGAAGTACTTGAACCACAAATTCCTACACTCTTTCTCCAATATTTCCTTGGCACCCCTATTAAACTTGCACTCAATATGAACTCAGACAACACACTATGTCTTAGCGATAGAAGACCTACAATCCTTCGAGCGTCTTCCTTCCAATAGGAGAGAAATTTGCAGACCTAGAAAAATTAAAATGACTGTACTTTATATTTGAATTACAAAGCTGTATTCTGTTATGGTGACATTCTCAAATTACCAAAATAATTAGAATTAAAGGATATAGCTAGGAAGAGTTAACAAAACATATCTAGAAGTGAAGAGTCATGAATATGGCTGTGATAAAAAATAAAATGATAAGCAAGGCTGGGGGAAAAGGAGAAGGAAGAGGACACGCCGAATGAAGAAGAAACAAGGTGTGGACGTGTCTTTTCGTAGATGCACATTCACGTTCCATCTAACGGCCTGGCGGTTCTTCACCTTCAGCATCAGAAACCCTCCCCACCATCACTCCACCGACATAGCACAGGCAAGGACACAGGGTCAGTTTTCACCTACTTGGCATATTGAGATGGGTGGGAGTCATTAACTTCCACTTGGGTCTTGCTAAGATACCTACCCTAACTTTGAAACTGCTGCACCTTCACTGTAATTACCTCATTGATCATCACCTCCCTGCATCCGCACACCATGTCAACCATGAATGGATCACTGTTAAAACCATTTGGCAAAACTTACTTGGAAAATTGCCCTTATTTAATGTTTTGGGACATTATGTACAAATTTTATCAAAGTATACAAAGTGCCTCAAATAAAGGTCCTCTCTGGTAAATGTTCAAAATAAATTTAAAAGACAAAAGTCACATTCTCAGCCTTGCGGAGAATGTTGTGAGTGTAACAGGAACTGCTGATCACTTCTCAGTAGACAACTGATAAGTCCCCACAGTGTCATGGCCTTAATCACAGTTCGTTAGAAATCTTGTGCCCATTTCAAGTCAAGGACAGATGTGGCCACTCCAACTTTAAAATGTTTTTTTCCAAAACGGGCAAGATGAGGGCTCTGTACTTACACCACCAGGATCCACAGATATTCAGCCAGGCATTTAGCAAGTTTCCTTTGGATGCTAAGAAAGGCTATCAATATTTTATGACAGAAAGTCTCAAAACTTTCTGCATGATAGCAATAATACACATGTATACATATATATATATACAGTTCAGGTGGTTTTACTGTGCACCCAAGACTGAGGATACTTCTCTGATTGATTAAAACTATATTTAACAACCTTTGGCTAAAATCAGAGGCCCCAGTACATTCCCTAATAGAAGTCAGAATGAACACCCCATTGACATTACAGCCATTTACTTTCTATTCGTTGAGTTTTAAATGTCAGAGCATAGTAACAAGTTATCAAGAAGAAACCAGAATCTCTAGACTAGAGAGTGAGCTTTATTTCACTTTCCAGCCAGTTGAAGAGATTGAGGAATTAGGGGTTTGAATACAGGGGAAAGAAAATAAAGAGGGAGCAGACTGAGAATTGAAGAGGCACGCAGTAACTTTCGGTCTCCTCTCCTCTGCATAAACTAAGGACACACAGGTCGAACTCCTACGAACAGCAGCCTCAACACAGCCAGCGTCGAATATTACCTTCTTAAGGTTAACGTCCAGATTCTGCCCTACGTAGGCAGAAGGACTGAAAGGAGGAACAGGAATAGGATTGCCTCCCTTTTAATTTAAGGGAGCCCATTTTCTTCATTTTAATGAGGAGGAATTCACTCAAAGTTTAGTTAAAGTGACCAACTTATTCATGGCTTTTTGGCTGTCATTTACGTCTTATTTATGAAGAAATCAATTAAAATAATTTGATAAAATCAAAATCACAATCTGTTCAGTGTTTTAGCATTTCAAAAACAACCTCTTCTTTGACATACTTTAACACTAAGCAATGCTTTCTAAAACCCTATGAACATTTTCCAATTTTCAGCACCATAATAATAAAAAGTAAATTACAACAAAAGCACAATGTTAATTTCAAGCTCCATTAGAAACACAGGGTGGGGAAAAGCTACTGTTTTCCAACTGAAAAGGATAAAATTAGTAGGGAATCAAATCCCATTTGAAGTCTTAAAAAGGGGATTACAAACAAAAGGCAGAAAAAAAATGCACTATGAAAAACTATTTGACAGTATTATTTTAAGGCACATTATCTTACCTAATGGAAATAGATAGCACTTACTTAATTCCATCGGTTTCCATTAAATGAGGTAATGTGCTGTAAAAATTAAGCACTTGTAAGGGGGAAAAATTGCAATTTAAAGTTTGATGTTAGTTCTTAAAACCCTTTATAATATCTTTGGTGCATGTTTATGTATTCAGTGTTACGTCCCACACTAAGCCTGAAATAATCGAGGGATAAGATTTTATTAAAATTAGTTTAATGGCTCTATTCAATATATATCCAAGATATTTCTTTAGGTTCCTTAAATGACTGACTGGATATAATGATGATAAAATTCAATATGAAAGGGAAACATTAATACGAATAACTGTATTATAAAAGTATTAATTTATTTTCAACTGACATTAGGAATTAAGGTCCATGAATCTTTGGTGAAATTCCTATGCCTCAATGTGTATTTCAAAAAAAAAATGCACATTCTTTGTGTCCAAAGGCATTCTTAATATACTGTTCTATTTTAAATAAAATAAAATTGGTAATAGTTCAGAGACAACAATGTTAAACAAAATGGTGTTAGGAAATCTTATGCTTCCTGAACTGACTGGGGAACCATCTAAGCGACCTTTAAAATCAACATAATTGGTGTAGTCTCTTTGGCAGTATAAATACGTTACTGTATATCAATGTCTTTAGTACTAGGAAAACTTTGCTTTCCTGTACAGATTGCAAATATAACCTTTGTTCAAGACAGTACACTAATTTTAAATGCTTACAACTAGAAATGGCTAAAAAAAAACTTACTGTGATGTTTTATCCCAATTGAAATAAAAATATTCAGTCCCAGCTTGTAACATAAAAAAATGTAGCACTGGCTGTTAGGTAACACTGGCTTTCTTTATAGATTAACTTATTAAAGGGAAGTAAGGCTGAAAGAAATTTCATACCTGTTCCCTGCTACACAAGCCTCATGAAAACAGAGTTTACTTCATACTTGTAACCTATTCTTTTGATTGACGCAAGCTTTAAGCATTGGTAAGAAAACACTCTCTGATTACCTCCAAAGGAAAAAAAATGCATAGTAGTTAAGACATAAGCTTCTTTCATAGGACAAAATATTTTCACAGTATTTTCAACTGTGTTAAGAACATATAGATCCTCTATTTCCTGTGGATTTCATTTCCACTTTTTATTCCCTAATGATCTGATTTCCTTGTTAGTCTCAATGTAACAGGAAAGTGAGGAAAGTAAAGGAAAAAAATAATTCATTCCAACCAGTTAGACTCAGTCAGATCCAATATTTTTAAGTGTCTGAAGTGACCGCAGTCTTATTGGAAACACTTGCATCCATTCTTATTTTTCAGGGTCCCGTGGGGCTGGGTGTCCGGTTCAGGGTGGGGATGCAGGACACGGGTCTGACCCGATGGTGAAGGAAGAAAGCGTCCTCAGAGCACGTATTCCACCTGCTCTTAATTGTCAGCTCCGTGCCTGGCGACTACTAAGGTTTGACTGGTGACAGCTGGCTTTGGGGGACAAGGAGACACCAGCTGGTGACAGTCAGCGCTAGAGTTTGTGGTCTCATGTTTTGCCACTGATCTTGAAGAGTCCAAACACTGCAGATTCTTGCCTCCTACTCTGTGACGGTACCTCCAGGCTGGCCCTCTCAGCACCAAATGCTTCAGTGCATAGACTTCTTACATCTTTATATTACAGGGAGCCAGCAAATGCCACCAAATTAATTCTCTTCAATTTCTGCCAACACCTCAGTGACATTATTTCCACACTTTGGAAAGTAGGGGCTCATTTGTGTTTTTCTTTCCTTTCAGGGGTGCATGCCACCACCCTACATTTTTTTCTAGAGCTCTTTGGTACAGGGTGTTTCCAAAGCCCATCCTCCCACACGCAGGCCTAGGGTCAGGGTAGTTAGAGCAAGAACATGGATTTCCTTGCCTGATTTCTTGATTCTCCTCAGTGTGTTTAAGTTACTTCCAACTGGGACTGTGTAAAAGCAGGCACCCTCTGGAGAGCATGTAAGACTTTAGTGACCAGCACAGCTCAAGGACACAACTGTAAAGCACTTTCTAGTTACAAAATTTTGAATCCATGGAGAAAAAGCCTGGATTGGATTGTAACGACATTCTACTGAATCTATTTTTCATTGGATTAGTTTTGCAGAAATTGACATCCAAACAATATTATGCCTTCCAATCTGTGAGCATGGTAAATATCTCTTCTTTAATTTCTCTTATAATTATTTTAAAGTTTTCAGTCTATGGATATTGTACCAGCTATTTGCCCAAGGAAAATTAAAATCTAGTTTGCTCATTTCTTATACATGTAAGCATAAACTTATACTGTGATCCAACAATCCAATTTTTAAGTATTACTCAATAAAAATTAAAATATGTAGCCATACAAAGGCTTGTATGAAAATGTTCACAGCATCATTGTACATAATAACATATCCTTGAAAGACAAAATATAATCTAAATGCATAAACTTGTTTTTAAAAATAAATCTGCTGTTTCAATAAAATAATATTTATTTGTGGTTTCTAATATTGGAAGTAAGATTGAGTTGACCCATATACAAAATAACAGTCATTTTTTTTAAAACATAGCATTCAATTGTCATTACAACATTGGATCTCTGAAATTTAAAAATTTGTGACCTAAATATTTTCCTAAATTATTAAAGCACTTAAATTGGAACCCCCCCATGCCTATCTATAAGGATAAACCATATTTAATTATTTCTAAGACAAATATTTTTCATATTGTACCTATCTAAAATTTTGAGGCATCTTACAGTTAATGGTGTCTCAGAGCCAGTGAAATACGAATTGCTTCTAAAGTGTTAATTTTAAAGCCAGGTAACATCTGACAGCCTGAGGAAAGGACTGAGAAGCTGGCTATTAACAGTGAAACCAGAAGTGAGCAAGTGGGGTTAATAATTAATAGTTCTTCTATTGTTAAATGTTGTTCTGCTGTGCTCAGAGTAATTATTTTCTTAAGTACATTGAGCATATATCAAAACATTTTTCTCTCAATCATTTAAAATTTACCCTAATGATGACATTAATTTATGGCAAGAAGAATGAAAAGAATGGAAAGCGACAATTTTCAGATGAACTACATTAGTTAGAAATTGCTATTCAGAAAATTACCCCCAAATTCAGCAGATTAAAAAGACAAACATTTATTATCTCATGGTTTTGGGGAGTCAGGGATTTCGGTTTGACTTACATGAAATGGACAAACTCCTTGAAAGATATAAACTATAAAAGCTTATCGAGTAGGAATAGATAACCTACATGGCCCTACAGCCAACATGGAAATTAAATGTGTGGCTAGAAGCATTTGTACAAAGAAAATCCCAAGCCCAGATGGCTTCAATGGTGTATTTTATAAAATATTTAAAGAAGAAATAATAGCACATCAACTCTAAACTTTTGTTCAGTACAACATGGATGAAAATCAAATAATTACTCTGGATGAAAGAAACCAGCAGTGCTAAAAGGGAAGTTGATAGCGATACAGGCCTTCCTCAAAAAAGAACAGTCTCAAATAAACAATATAACCTACTAGCTAAAAGAACTAGAAAAAGAAGAGCAAAAAAACCCCAAAAGTCAGCAGAAGGAAGGAAATAATTAAGATTAGGGAGGAAATAAATAAAATAGACATTTAAAAAAACCATAGAAAAAATCAATCAGACCAAAAGCTGGTTTTTTGAAAGAGTAAATAAAATTGACAAACCTTTGGCCAAACTCACAAAGAAGAAAAAAGAGAGAGCACAAATAAGCAAAATAAGAAAGGAAAATTGAGAAATTACAACAAATAACATAGAAATACAGAATATCATATGAGAATATTATGAAAAACTATATGGAACCAAAATGGATAACCTAGAGGAGATGGACAAGTTTCTGGAAACATACTGTCCCCCAAGACTGAATCAAGAAGAAACTGACCACTTTAACAAACCGATCACTAGAAATGAAATCGAATTAGCAATAAAAAACCTCCCTACAAATAAAAGTCCAGGACCGGATGGCTTCACCGGGGAATTCGACCAAACATACAAAGAAGAACTCATACCAGTCCTTCTCAAACTCTTCCAGAAGATTTAAAAGGAGGGAATGCTCCCAAACTCATTCTATGAAGCCACCATCACCCTGATACCAAAACCAGGCAAAGACACCACCAGAAAAGAGAATTACAGACCAATATCACTGATGAACATAGATGCAAAAATCCTTATCAAAATATTAGCAAATGGAATCCAACAGCACATAAAAAAGATTATACATCATGATCAAGTGGGGTTCATCCCAGGGACACAAGGATGGTTCAACATACGCAAATCCATCAATGTAATACATCACATCAACAAGAGAAAGGACAAAAACCACATGATCATCTCAATAGATGCAGAAAAAGCATTTGATAAAATTCAACACCCATTTGTGATAAAAACTCTCACCAAAGTGGGTATAGAGGGAACATATCTCAACATAATAAAAGCTATATATGACAAACCTACAGCCAGCATAGTACTCAACGGTGAAAAACTCAAAAGCTTCCCACTAAAATCTGGGACAAGACAAGGCTGCCCACTACCACCACTCCTATTCAACATAGTCTTGGAAGTCCTAGCCACAGCAATCAGGCAAGAGAGAGAAATAAAAGGGATCCAAATTGGAAAAGAAGAAATAAAAGTGTCACTATATGCAGATGACATGATACTATATACAGAAAACCCTAAAATGTCCACACAAAAACTACTAAAAATAATTGAAGACTTCAGCAAAGTAGCAGATTACAAGATTAACATTCAAAAATCAGTTGCATTTCTTTACACTAATGATGAATCAACAGAAAAATAAAGTAAAGAAACAATCCCCTTTAAAATAGCACCCAAAGTAATAAAATACCTAGGAATAAATCTAACCAAGGAGGTGAAAGACTTATACAGGGAAAACTATAAAACACTGAAGAAGGAAATTAAAGAAGACTTAAAAAAAAATGGAAAGATATTCCATGCTCCTGGATTGGAAGAATCAATATTGTTAAAATGGTCATACTGCCCAAGGCAATATATAGATTTAATGCAATCTCTATCAAATTACCCAGGACATATTTCACAGAACTAGAAAAAATCATAATAAAATTTATATGGAACCACAAAAGACCTAGAATTGCCAAAGCATTACTGAAGAAAAAGAAAGGCTGGAGGAATGACTCTCCCAGACTTCAGACAAAACTACAGAGCTACAGTAATCAAAACAGCATGGTATTGGTACAAAAAAAGACATATGGACCAATGGAACAGAAGACAGAGCCCAGAAATGAACCCACAAACTTTTGGTCAACTAATCTTCGACAAAGGAGGCAAGAATATACAATGGAATAAAGACAGCCTCTTCAGCAAATGGTGTTGGGAAAACTGGACAGCAGCATGTAAAGCAATGAAGCTAAAACACTCCCTTACACCATACGCAAAAATAAACTCAAAATGGATCAAAGACTTAAACATAAGACAAGATACAGTAAACCTCCTAGGAGAAAATACAGGCAAAACATTATCTGACATCCATCTCAAAAATGTTCTCCTAGGGCAGTCTACCCAAGCAATAGAAATAAAAGCAAGAATAAACAAATAGGACCCAATTAAACTTACAAGCTTCTGCACAGCAAAGGAAACCATAAGTCAAACAAAAAGACAACCTACGGAATGGGAGAAAATTTTTGCAAATGAAACCGACAAAGGCTTGATCTCCAGAATATATAAGCAGCATACGACTGATAAGAAAAAAGCAAACAACCCAATCCAAAAATGGGCAGAAGACCTAAACAAGCAATTCTCCAAGGAAGACATACAAATGATCAATAGGCACATGGAAAAATGCTCCATATCACTAATTATCAGAGAAATGCAAATCAAAACTACAATGAGGCATCACCTCACACCAGTCAGAATGGCCATCACTCAAAAATCCACAAAAGACAAATGCTGGAGAGGCTGTGGAGAAAGGGGAACCCTCCTACACTGCTGGTGGGAATGCAGTTTGGTGCAATCACTGTGGAAAACAGTATGGAGATTCCTCAAAAAACTGAAAATAGACTTACCATATGACCCAGGAATCCCACTCCTGGGCATATATCCAGAAGGAACCCTACTTCAGGATGACACCTGCACCCCAATGTTCATAGCAGCACTATTTACAATAGCCAAGACGTGGAAACAGCCTAAATGTCCATCAACAGATGACTGGATAAAGAAGTGGTATATTTATACAATGGAATACTATTCAGCCATAAAAACCGACAACATAACGCCATTTGCAGCAACGTGGATGTTCCTGGAGAATGTCATTCTAAGTGAAATAAGCCAGAAAGAGGAAGAAAAATACCATATGAGATCACTCATATGTGAAATCTAAAAGCAAAATAAAACAAAACATAAATACAAAACAGAAACAGACTCATAGACATAGAATACAAACTTGTGGTTGCCGAGGGGACGGGGGGGTGGGAAGGGACAGACTGGGATTTCAAAATGTAGAATAGATAAAAAAGATTATACCGTATAGCACAGGGAAATATATACAAGATCTTGTGGTAGCTCACAGTGAAAAAAAATGTGACAATGAATATATACATGTTCATGTATAATTGAAAAATTGTGCTGTATACTGGAATCTGACACAACATTGTAAAATGACTGTAACTCAATAAAAAAAGTTAAAAAGAAAGAAAGAAACCCGGCAAAAGATAGTGCATGCTTTATGATTCATTTATATAAACTCTAGATACAAGCCAATCCACAGAGACACAAATCAGTCAGTGGTCACCTGGGGGTATAGATGGGGATGTAAGAAAGGCAGGGATTACATGGGGATTGCAAACATGTGGGGCAGATGGGTACACTGATCACGAGTAATTTGTGATGGTGCCATGGGTATATTCCTAAGTAAAACTTACAAAATTGTAATTGTTAAATATATATATTTTCCCACATGTCAATACCATAAGAGCTGTTTAAAAATACATACGTAGCCAAGTAATCATAAAAATAAAGTCAAATCATTTAACATCTTGTAAATTACAAAATCCTTAGGTTTATAACTCACAGCTCCTTTCCGAGATGGGACACCATAGGAACCACACTATGAGATGATACCTGTATGTAAGAAGATTATTGGAGAATCTCCAATCAAGTGTGACCTCTTTTGAATGCACGGAAAGCACCACATCTGGCAGAGACCTTCAGAGCTGCCCTGTACTGAGGCACAGAGGTCAGACCTTGGTCCCCTCATGTCAAGCAGTCATGAGGCGTGCACTGCCTCCAGCTTAACACTTTGGCAAAGCATGTTCCTTTTGCTCAAGGCCATTCCCAAATGAGTTCCCAAGAAATTGACTGTGAGCTGTCAAGAGCCTATATTCCCAGCTGCTGGAAAAATGAGTGTTTGGTTCCCGGAAAAAGGGGATCTCAGTGAGGAGATCTCCTTTTAAACTTTGAACTCCTTAATTAGCATAGTTCTTGAGATATTTGATTATGTATTAATCCTTGTTTGTGTCCCTTTTAGCCCTTAGGAGTGCCCACACATGCCTTGAAGACACTTAATCTATATTTGTTGACTAAATTATTTAAACAGTAACTACCTTGGGGAATCATCATTAGTGACAGGATGTGTTAGAAAGCCAGGTTGCATAAATGTCAACAATTGTCCTGAATTACTGTTTAAAAAAAGAAAACCTCGCAGCTGAGCATATCTCTAATAAGATTTAAAAAGAAGGTACTTCAAGACTGAAGGAACTCTTAGGGGCTCTCGATTTTCATAGGAGATGTGTCATGGAAGTGGAAGGAGGGAGGAAATGTCACAGTCAAGCAGAGTAAAATGTCGAGTGCGCATGGGGCATCGGTCTTGAGAGACAACAATCTTATGAAAAATTAAGGTCAAGAGGAAAGTTTTGCTAACAGGAAACAGAGGGCTGGAGAAATACCGCAGCCCTCCAAGCACAGTGTAAGGACCTTAAAAACATTCAAGACTGTAATCAAGAGATGAGGAGTCACAGTATTTTTCTCTGACTGGCGTCTTGGAAATGCAACGTGTGGAGAGAATGGGCAGGGGCATTATTCATCATAGTTTATTCTCTTTTATATAAAATCCTCAGTTTTGAACCGATGAGGCGAAAGAACGTGGTGTGAATTTTTAAGTTGCAAAGCCATGGAGCTAAACATGAGCAAGGAACTTGACTTTCTAACTTTTAAAATTTTCCATAGAAAAACGGGAAAGCCAAGTTTTGGTCAAGCTGCTATTAAAAGTAGGAGAACAGCCAGCTAAACCTCGCACCCTCTATACATAAATTAAGTGTTAATGTACGTTTGCTAGTTACCTATCTTGCCAAGTTCTACCCGCTAATCTTACTCTGCATATCTATGACATCGTATCTGCCCTCAGGCATATATGGGCATCTTTCAATCTTTCCCTTGCCTCAGTAGAAGGGCTGGCTGCAATTGATAGGAAATTCAAAATATCAGTTGTTTGAATAAAAGAGAAGTGCAATTATTTCTTATGTGGAAGTCTAGACATGGGAATCCCAAAACTAGCATGGTACTCCATTGAATCATGGATTCAAGTATGTTACTTTTTATTTTTTTTTCTGTGCTATTTGCCTCTCTTCCTAAGAGGGACTCATTGTCCAAGATAGCTGATTTAGCGGAGGTATTTTGTCCACATTTCAGCCAACAAGGAGATTAAAAAATGGAAGAAGAAATGTACCAATGGTCTTCCTAAAGATATTTCCAAGAAGTTGCAAAATCTATTTCTATTTATAGGACACTGACCATGACTGAGTCACTTGGTCACAAGGAGTGGAAAGAAAAGCTCGGGGAAATGTCCAGCTAAATGTAAGATCAATTATTTACAGAAGGATCATTTTGCTTTTGGGGTCAATTAAAAATCTCAGCTGTGTAGGGGAGAAAAAATTTTCTTTACCCTTTTAGAGTTTCTGGTTGGGCCTAAGAATTAAACTAATATAAACCAGATTAACAGGAGAAAAGCATGCAACCTTCATTAAAATTTTTCCCTGTACGTAGCATCCTCATAAGAGAATGAAGACTTGAAGAGGTGACTAGAGAAGAAAGCTTTTATAGCTATTAGACAAGGAAACAGATTTGTGAAGGAGAGATAGTAAGACAGAGGGGTTTGGGCTCGGAGCAGTAAATTGTGAAGAAGGGATTAGGAAGATAAGATTTTTCTCAGCCTCTCTTCCCCGTCTTTTGTGATAAAAATGTCTTTCTTCTTCGTTGGGAGAGGGAAGGCACTTTTCACAAGGAGTTTTATCTCTTGCTTTTGAGAATAAAACAGGTCAGAATGCCTGTCTTGTATCTACTGTTTCTCAAATGCTTTTAACTAAAAATAATCAATATGCCCAAATGACATATTTTAAGGTAACACGCTCCAAATGCCGTCAGAAACATATTTCTCTATCTTCATAAAAATTTTACTCTTACTGAAAGTTCCATAGTTCCTTGATGAGTTCCTTGATGAGTTAGTCATGGAGTTGAGTTAAATCAATGCCAGGAATTTGTCAGAATACTTTGGCGTGAATTACTTTATTACAAAAATGAGGTCATTTGGATGGACCTAGAGATTATCATATTAAGTGAAAGAAGTCAGACAGAGAAAGACAAATATCATATGATATCACTTACATGTGGAATCTAAGCAAATGATACAAATGAACTTATTTACAAAACAGAAAACAGACTCACAGACAGAAAGCAAGCTTACTGTTACTAAAGGGGAAGAAGGGTACAGATAAATTAGGAGCTTGAAATTAACAGGTACACAATATGATAGATAAAATAGACAACAAGGACCTACCATATAGCACAGGGAACTATAAAAAATGAGGTTATTTGTCTACATAATCCTACATAGCCATTTCTAAAATACTATGATTCTTCAACAGTGTCACCTTTGATATTTCCATCCAGACTTAACTCTGTTTTTTCTGAATTTCTAAATATCTATATCCTTTCCCATATCATTTACCTGAAAATTATGTATTTTTAAAAAATTTTCCACATTATTTAATATATAAGCATCTGTTTTATAAAAAGCAAATGTGCTGTTAAGTCAAGGAATTCTACTTTTTATATCTTCTAAATTGTCTATGAAACCAAATAATAGCTTTAGTGAATGAACAAATACATAGTGACCAATATGTTCTAGTCACTTTCTAGAACTACAGAAGTAAACATAAACTGGTCCTTGTCTTCACAGAAATTACACTTTAGTTTTGGGAGGTATCACTTAGGGATCCAGGAGGGAGAGCAGGTGACAGAGAGATTTCACATTGCTAAGGATAAAGATGCTATGAGAAGGTATAGTTGAACATGGACTGAATCCAACAAGGAGGTTACTGAAATAGACATTTGAAGGAAGATCTATCCATTGGGGCTGAGGCAACAGCTTATATAAAGGCTCTGATTCGAGTGGGTCCTGTGAGATGGTGAGGGTGTGATCTTGTAAAGCCTTTTATTTTTTAACTTTCAGAGGGATTAAGAGTCATTGCATGTTTCTGAGGAGAGGAGCAAAGCATTTTGAAATCATCAGCCTATATCAGCGTTTCTCTATCTTGGCACTGCTGACATTTTAGGAGACAATTTGTGTTGTGGGCAGCTGTCCTGGTTTTCTCAGATGTTTAGCAATATCTCTGACCTCTAGGAGCCCACAGCACCCCTACCCCCATTTTGACAACTAAAACTTGTCTGTAGACATGGCCATATGTCCCCTGGGCCATCCCTGCTGATCATGTGGAGGCAATAAACTGTGGAGATCAAATACAGAAGTAGAGGAATCAATTGGAAGACTATTTCAAAATTTTAGGTGAGGAATGATGTTGTTTTAGAGTAGCAGGGTAGAAATCATGGGAATGGGCCAGCTTATGGATATTTTAAAGAAAGGCCACTGAAAGTTGTGAATGACTTGGCTGCGAAATGCCAGAAAATTAGAGATGCCATATAATAGGAATGAGGAATGGAAAATAATATTAACTTGGCGACCAAGAGAAAGGAAAACATCATTCTTAGCTGTAGGTGTTCGAAATCCAAATTGTGGGAGAGAAAACAGCGTCACCAGAGACGTTTGAGGGACAGCTGTGTCCTTGAGGACAGTCACGTAGCAGTTAGGAAAAGAAGGCGAAGAAAGCAAAGGAGTGATTGAGTTTCCCGCAGACCCAGAAGACTGTCTGGGGATTTAGGGGGTGTTTTGGTGAAGGTGGCTCATAT
Organism: Camelus dromedarius; assembly: GCF_036321535.1. Taxonomy (NCBI): domain Eukaryota; kingdom Metazoa; phylum Chordata; class Mammalia; order Artiodactyla; family Camelidae; genus Camelus; species Camelus dromedarius. The sequence continues at coordinate 21,164,911 of NC_087463.1, forward strand.
TGGAAGGGGCACAGAGCTATACGGGGATGAATGTCTGCAGGGATTAGGGATAACCTGGGAGTCCAGGGCTTCTTGGATTGTACGGAACATGAGGATAAATGACAATGATCTTGTAGGCAAATTACAATGGTGAAGATAAAACCCTGGGGTGGGGTGGGGTGGGTAGAGAGAGGGCACAATCTTACCAGTAATTCATAGAGCTTGAGGACTCTCCTCTGGCTGGTACTTAATAGTATTAGGATCTTGGTGTTGAATCATCAGGAAACATGTAGGGCTCCTGGGGTGCCACTGGCAGGTCCTTGTATGACAGAGTTTCTTCCCAGTTTATGTTAAACCAATTAGCTAACTGTGACTCATCAACAGGAAAAAGCATTTTAATGTAATTATTTTTAGATTCTTAAGTAAAATAAAATTATTGTAATAATTTGAGAAAGGGTAAGAGTATTTTTAAAAATCCTCCATTAACCATGCAAATTTGATTAATTATAACCAATTATAAGTGCATTCAGCACTGTGAGCCACCGTAATTCACATTATTAATATTTAACATGACAACCACAAAGCTATCAAATACAATGCAGGATTTTTTTGTCTTTGGTTCTATAAGGAAAGGAGGTCAAGGTTTAAATGAGCAGAATAAATTGATTTTAAGCTTCAGCTCTTCCAATAAAAGTGCAACCTAATTAAGTATAACAGCTACAGCTTTAGACAAATGTAAAACATTCAGTAGAAATTTTGACAAAAAATGTATTTGCCACAAATTAGATGTAGCTATGATGTGTGGAGTTGGAAAGAAATGTAATGAGCTGTTAACAGACATTTTTAACCAAGAAAATATCAATTGGATTTGGCCACATTTTCCATCTGTTACAATGAGTTATACAAGGGCTGATAAAGCAGACAAAGTACAGTTGTCCGGCAGAAAGTTAACATCAAATTATGTGTACCAGCGAGAAAAGCTACTTTTCAACTCCAGCGAACTGATTCAAAAATCATTTCTTTTCTTTTTGCACCCAGATCAAAAGTTAAAAAAAAAAAAAAAATAGAAGAAGATTACCTCAGAATGAGCCAGGCAATTGGCACCACAGACTATTGGGAAAGCACGGAGAAGGGAAAGAGAGAGCAACAGACATGAAACATTTACCTCTTCATGGCTTTTCCTGCTTTTAGTGTGTTTACTCCCAACAAAAGCAAATTTGGTTAACCCAGACTTTCCAGACTTAAGTTAAGTAATGAGCAGGCTCCTAATGAAGAGTAGAAGAAATCTTTCAAAGCCAATTTTAAGTTTGATTGAGATTTCAGCTTTATTTTTAGAAAAAATATTAATATCTACTTAAAGAGCTCAATAAGTTAATTCACTTTAACTTTTTAATTTAAAATAATTTTAGGCTTAGGTAAGAACTGCAAGAATAGTACAGAGATTTTCTGTATTCCATTCCCTCACCTTTCCCCACTGTTGGCCACTTGTAAAGCTAGGGTACAATGATCAAAACTGAAGAAGAAACATTGGTACAGTACTAGTAACTAAACTACGGAGTGCCGTAAGGTTTCTCCAGTTTTTATACTTTTTTGCCTTTTCTGTTCTAGGATCCAGTCCGAGATCCAATGTTGCATTTAGTCATTACTTCTCCTCAGTCTCCTCCAATTCTCTCCAAACTTCATTCTCCCCTTGTCTTTCATGACCTTGGCGTCTCTGAAGAGTGTTGGGCAGATGATAACCCTCAGTTTGAGTTTGTCTGATATGTTCTCATCATTCAATTGAGGTATGAATTTGGGAGAATACTACCACAGAGTTAGTGTGCCCTGCTCAGCACACCATATCTGGTGGTATGTGCTGCCATTATGTCATTATACTAATGATGTCACTCTTCATCATTTGGTTAAGGTGATGTCTGCCAGGTATCTCCACTATAAAGTTATTGTTTTCCCTTAAACGTTAATAAATATTTTGAGGCTATGTGAATATCTTATTCCTCCTTAAACTTTCAAAGAAGGTCACAGAAGAAAAACTAGGTAGGAAAATCTGTTACAGATTCTTTGGTGTAAAATTATATCTTAAGGATACATTTTGAGTTGCATAGATACAAATCAATGCATCTAATCTTGACTCTATGTAACTGAGAGTTAATCATTCACTTTAAAAGCAGTATTAAGAATTTAAAAAAGCTTCTGTGAAAATTAAGAAAAGATTTCACTTAGTCTTGAAAAACTTATTGAAAAAAGTGATGAAATTCATATATCTCCTTTCTTCAATTTGGTTAGAAGAGTATCCCAAAATATCTTAATTAACTTTTTTCTTTATCACACTTATTTATCTCAAATCAAGAGTTGCAAATATTATAAATATAAATAAAATATGTATTTGTTAAAATATAAGATAAATTAGACTTTTAAATATAATTTCATGTTTAACATGAAATTACCAAGCTATTTCACTCTGCAGAATGATTTTTATTCTTTAATTAAGTAAATTAGCATTTGATATAGATATCTGTTAGATTTACAAACTATTTCTCATCAAACTCGAGATTTCAAGTTTAATTTGAAAAAAAACAGAGATCTGATAACCCTGATCTTATCTCAGCATTCTAGTAATCGGCCGTAGTTGAGATCTGGCTGACAGTCTACATGTTGCTGCAAATCTCACCAATTTCTACAGCATATGTAAGCTGACTCATGCATTTAAGCTACCATTTTGAAATCTAGTCTAGACCTTTGCATTTCTGATCCTTGATGCAGAGGGTACAAGCGAAAGTAACTATTAAAGCACCATTAAAGGACACCATTAAATGCAGCCACTTGGCTTTTGGGGTTTTTTGTTGGTGGTGGTGGTGGTTTTATTTTGCTTTGTTTTTCAACACTACAGTGTGAAAAAAGAAAGACACAAGCTATTTTTAACTATCAAATATCACAGATATCATAATTGGAAAATTTCATTATGCTAATTTCTGGTAAAAATTTCTGTTTAAAATAGTTGCTATTTATTCTTAAGCAATTTATAAAATTGAATTGTGAGAGAAAACAATCAGCTAGGGCTGCAATTAAAATGGAAGCAGCAACTGAGTAAAAATTAAGAGAAATCCCTCAATTAGCCAACACTAATTAGACTCTGTCTCTCACAAAAAGTCTGTTCTAAAGATCAGACACTTGATCCATGACCTCTAATTAAAAAGAAGTATAATGTTATAGGAGACAAGTTTAACTTTCCAAAGTAATCTGTTTAAAAACCTAAGTTATAATTAATGGGCCAAGTGCCCAGCATCCTAAGGTTTATCACCTGACAGTTTTAAAGATGACACCATCCCAGAAGCTTTGCAAAAGCACACAAAGGTATCATGAGAAACATATTCAAAAACATAAAACTTGCTTTGAAAAACTCTATGTAACAATAAACGTTATATAAATAGCAACAGAAACAAATCAAGATATACTTTTGTATCTGAAAATATCTTTCATTGCCCTACATGTCATTACAGTAAACAAAAGGAGGTTAAGAAAAAGATGTACTTTTAAACCAAAGAGCCCTACAGAAAATGATTTTTACACTCACATTTTACACTATTGTACCTTAATGGCACTTCACTCATTTTCTGATTGATGAAATGGAGATACTAGAAGCGTCTACCTCAGAAGATTGTTTTGAGAATTGGATGAGTTAATATTTTAAAGCATTTTAAATAATATCAGTGTTAATATAAAGGTTAGACAAATAAATACGTAGCTGAATTCAACCAACATTAACTGAGCACTTATCTAGGCTCTGGAGTTATAACAGCGAGTAAAACAGTCAAACAGATAATAAATAAATAAACTAGTAGATGCAGGGATACAGACATTAATCAAAAAGCAACAAAGTTATGGCCAAGGACAGGGATTGTGAGGGTGGGCACTGTCATTTTATCCAGGGCAGCCAGGGAATGCAGAACTCATAGTGTAGTACTTGAAAAGTGACTGGAGGGACACATGAGCCATGCAAGGATCTGTTAGATGAGCCTTCCAGGTGGAGGGCGTAGCTGGAACACGGGCAGGGAAGCTGGAGCTTGGCTGAAGGGACCAGGGGAGAGCAAGGAGGCCAGCCTGGGCAGAAAACAGCAAGGTGGGGTAGAGTGGAGGCGGACGAGGTTAAAAGTTGGCCAGATCACATGGAGACTTTTATGGCAACTGCTGTTTACTACCCGAGTAAGACAGGAAGACCATCTTCCTGGTTGTAACAAAAGCATTGTGAAAACCTGAGAAGAGTAAGTTATCTTCTCATGGAAATTTTGAGATTTAATATTTAGTTTAAGTAGAATAACCCACTGCAGGCAACTCTCTGTTGTCTAAGCATGATTATACTCTAGTAACTCAAAAAAGAAGTGGAGGAAACTGATCTTGAGCTTTTCTCTCGGCTTTTAGCCTCGGGGACACCTGAAGATTGGCCCTTGGTTGTATCTTCCTTCTTTGCCTTAACAATAAGGGCTCTACCACATCCAACAATTGTACAAAAGTTATTTATGAGTTAACTTAGATGAAACAACACAAAGATAATTTAGAGGAATTTCTCAACAAGAGCCGATAAATAAGAAATGAATCGCTATACATAATGGACTCATAAATATTCATTACCAGATATTCAAAAAAACTGCTCTTTCTCTGATCTTATTAGATCAAACCAATCTTTGATTAAAAATTGAGCAATCAATATGCTTTGAATACACAGTTGTTAATTATAGAGCAATCTGAATAGCTATCGCAGGTGTGATGGAATGAGTAACAGCCAACCAAGGATGTCCACATTCCAAAGCCCAGAATATTTGCTGAATATGTTATCTTATGTGGCAAAAGGGACTGTGCAGATATGAGGAAGTTAAGTGTCTTGAGATGTGGAAATATCATGGATTGTCCTGGTGGATCCAGTGTAATCACATGAGTCATTACAAAGGGAGGCAAGAGGTTCAGAATCAGAGAGAAGGATGAAAGATGCTATCTTATTGGCTTTGAATATGAGGTTTTGGTCCATAAGCTAAGGAAACGTGGGCCATCTCTTGAAGTTAGAAAAGAGAAAGAAATGGACTCTTCCCTACAGTCTGAAGAAGAAACACAGCCCTGCAGAAATACTGATTTTAGGATTTGTAACTTTCAAAACCATAAGATAATAATGTTGTCTTAAGCCACAATTTTTTTTTTTTGGTACTTTGTTGCATCAGTAATAGAAAACTAATACAGCAGGTAAAACAAAAAGCATGACTAGATTTTTTTTCTATTTAAAGTTTTTTTCCACTACTCTAATCTAATGAGGGAAGTAAGATTATTTGCATAGAAAACTATAAACAAAACAAAACAACCAAAGTATTAATCCACTTTTCTCATCTGTAAATAATGAGGGTTGAAATAGTAATCTCTACCAACTCTGAAATTCTATTAGTCTAACGTTTCCCTTTTGTTAATAATCTGGAGAAGTGTGAGTATTCCTCCTCTTCTAAATTTGTTCCAATCCCCCAAATTTACGATAGAATAATTCGTATTGTAATAAAATATTTTACTTTTAATTATTTTGACATATCAACTTCTCACAAAATATAGGCATTCAGAAAACATTTCTGGAATGTATCAACTTACTAAAATGTGCCAAACTGATTAAAACCAACATTTTCAAAATTAAAGCAACCTTTCGCTCAAACTCACTTGTTTCAATCTGTCTTCCTTAGTTTCTCTTCATGAACTTTCTGTCTCCTAGTTTTCAAGAAATTATACATTACCAAACACTTATTTCCCACAGATAAATTATTTTTTTAAATCAAACAATACAAGGCGATATTTAATTAGGATTACCATATGTCTGTACTTTAAAACTAGCAGCAAATTAAACTGCCTAAATGAATGGAAAAAAAGTAAAATTAATTAAATTCTCATGGAGACAGAATTGTGATCTTCTCCTTAAGCCCTAGTTTCACAATAAGCTGGGGACAATGTTAGTAAGATGCATAAATGGTTTAATATTTATAACCTTTTATTACAAGATAATTTGGCCACACAGTAGTTGGGCATGAAATTAAAAAGGTAGAGAAATTTTAGGCAGAACATGTGAAACATATGGTAAGAGCTAAAGTAGTCTATAATGTATTTTCTATGAATAGAAATATTTAACATTTTTGAGCCAGACTACATATACTATCATCAAATTGCTTTCAAAATACATGCAATATATTTTATATTATAATATATAGTATATCTTAAAATATTTCTTTGTACACTATGTATGAAATATTTGAAGCCAATTGTGTGTGTGTGTATATATGTATATATATATGTATATATGTAAATGTGAAACATTTGACCTGGAAAAGACTCAGAGAATAAATTACTCAGTTATCTCCAAAACTGTAGAACTGTTTGAGGAATGAGAACTTGGAATTGTCTTTATTTCTCCCCAAAACCAATCTAGGTCATGAGCAAAAGTTCCCAGTAGCCTACCCCACAGGCTTAGGCTCCATAATTAATTACCTAATTAATTATATAATATCATGATTAATTATATATTAAACAATTATCTGCAGTGCAGGGTTTCTAAAAGTGGTTTTATTTGAGCACAGACCACATGAGTTTGCTTCAGATTACAAAGAGCATTCTGCAATATAGTTACTCCCCTCTCCAAAAGATTACTGCATTAAAGTAAATTTGCGGACCTATTGATTATTCACAAAGTAATAGCAGAATTAAAACTCTGAAAAGTCACCCTTGAAAGAAATCTGTGTATTTTTTCTAAATCTGTTTTATCCATTGGGAATATTGGGCACTATCCCTAGAAATTCTTGAGATTTTCGAGGACCTAAAAAAATAGTCATTGTCTTTATAGTTTAATAAAAGCCTTCAAAAATAATATCAATAAATATTTTAAATATCTACAAGGAATGCTGGATGCTACTCAGGCACTGCACAGCCATCTGTTAAATACATGTAAACAAGAATAAAGTGAGTTTCCTTATTCTTAATGGAAAATGATGATTATCAACATAGAATAATTTTTTCATTGTTTTCATAGCTAAATTTGGGTCTTAAATGTAGGGTGCCAGATAATAATCCATTTCTGTGGTAGAGAGGAAAGCCTTTTAAAGTAAGCAATCCTTTGGCCTTTAAAGCTCTCAAGCTCTTAAAACTGTCTCTCCTTGATTAATCTGCTTCATCTAGTGCCTTTAGGACCTCTTGATTATGGAAATTATTTTTCAAAGAATTCCTATTAGCATCACTCAGAAAGCCCAGTGTTCTTTAGAATGAAGATGGAAATAGAAAGAGAGCTGCTTTCCCTGTATTTACACACATGCTTCACTTTACTACGCAGGTGCACATATGTGTGGGGAAGTGTCTGCTTTGCTGCAGAGGAATTACCTAGGTTTTCCTCTTAATCCACAGCCCCTGACATAGAACCAAATGTTTATCGGATACTCATAATTTAGTGAATGAATTACAGGTGGGTTTTAAATTTAGGCGACCTGAGGTTTCATCTCAGTTCAATCTAGCTTTATGTCTATAATTAATTACTTGTATTAAAACAAACTTATTTTTGTCATATAACAACTGAAATATGTATCAACCTGTTGTCAGTTCAATGATTTACAAATAATCCCATGGGACTATGGAATATTAGAAATGTAAGAGATAAATGAGAACTTGGCATGCATTTATTATAACACCTTCTTTTTAAGGTGCTGCCTTGAGAGCACATGGATTCTTTCCATTTCCTAAGGGGCTATCTTGGGATAAGTGGAATATGAAATTTGTTATGAAACAAATTTAATAAGCTTGGTCATATTGCATTGTATAACGTATAATATAGTTATTGCTGATTAACCTGAGAAATGTTCATCTGTTTTTCAGAAACTGAAAGTAGAAAATTATAAATAGAAATATAATAATTTAATAAAGGAATAAATAATGAATGAATTACTAATTTATTCATTTATGAAGGTAAAAGTTTTGCAGTATTAACACATTAAGGTAATATCTACAGGTTACTAGAATTCATCAGTAATAAAGATATTATTTTATTATAAAAATTAAATCTTTTCACCTAGTTTTGCTTATTAGAAGTCTTCATAAATAACTGTTTTGTTTTGTTCATTAGAGAAAACAGAAATGCAAAGATTTTCAGATTAGTAGTAAAATTTGTGGCTCAGGAAATTATTCTGGCTTTAGAACAAGAGAATAATATGAAATATTTTATATTAACTTAGTTTCAGATTAGTGCACTTTTTGAGGTTAATAGGAATACATATTTAAAACAAGTTCTCTTTATATTTTCTGAAGTGACATAATGCATTATTGGCAGGATTAAATAGATTAAAGAAACTGAATTAGATAAATATGAAAGGCAGTAATGCTAAAATTTTTTATTTGGATGAGACACATTGCAGATTCAGTAGTCAAAAGATACTTGAAAACTGACTAACATTAATTTACAGACAGGCAACTTTGATGATGAAAAACTACTAATAGGTATATTCTGACATGACTCATTCAAATTAAGTTTGCACATAACCCTGATCCAACAATTGCACTCTGCATACACATCTCAAGGAAAATTCTCCCAGATTCATTAAGTGACACGAATACCATTATTTCTTGCAGCATTGCCTTTTGTTGTGATTAGTTAGAGGAGAACTATTCATCTGTCTGGAAGACTGGATAAGTTTTCTATGGAAAATTATTTAGCAAGAAATGATAATGGATTAAATATACAGATAGCAACACGGTTGGATCTGACATAGTACTCAGTGAAAACAAAAAGAAACAGGTGATGAATGTGTGAAAACATACATGCAAGTGTGTGTACATGCGTGAATGATTTACCTACAATATTTAATATTTCTGTAAGAATGCATACAAAAAAAGATACATATTAAGTTATAAATATTGAGTAGATTGATTATAAATGTGTAGAGGCAAAAGGAAAATAGGAGAGGGGAATGAGATAAAAAAACAAACTATTAAGTAAATTTAGAAACTGACATTTTGGAGGTTGATAAAAATGTAATGGAAATTGGGGACTGTGATTAACTCAATCACTTATTGCAGAGTTCTTTTGTTAATTTTTTTCATTTATACAGGTGGTATGATTCATTTTTTAAATCTGTGTTTATTAAGCTCTCAGTATGTTTTGTATTTCATTTTAGATGCTAGCAATGCAGCCATGAATGACAGAAGTACTTTCCCTGATAGAACTCACATATCAAATTTTAATATAATCAATACTTGAAAGTTATATTTTAAATAAATATTGGAACATTCAAATGGAAAATTTAACATCTTTCCTTGTTTATAAAATTATGTTAAGAGATCAGATCATAGCTATTACAAAAGCAAAGATTTTGGCCAGCAGAAAACATTACGGTGAACCTGGAATATGAGCCCTTAGAGACAGGCAATCAATAAATATTTCTTGAATGATTGAAGAATTTAACCACTCTACTCTCAATTATAAATGCAAAATACACATTTGAAAAGGCCAAATTGGTGAATCTATCATAAACTTTGAAGATTTCAATTCATTAAATTGAATTGTTAAAACTCAGAGAGACAAGCTTGATTTTATGCATGAAACAGAGGAAATTAAGCCATAAAAAAAAAAATCAGTCCAAGATACCCAAAAGCTAACATTAATTTACAGATAAATAACTTTGATGTTGAAAAACTACCAGTAGGAATTAATATTCTGACATGGCAATTCAAAGAGGATTATTTCCCATTAAGAGTTTTGACCTATTGAATGCAGCTTCAGAGCGAAGAGATGGGATTTATGAAGGATGGTAAAACCAAGTACAATGTAGAATTGAGTCTGTCCTTTACAAATACTCTTGGCTTTTTAACCATACTTTTAATCTTCAGAAATATTACAGTACATGACATTTTTCCATGGGTTCTTTTTTTTTTATAAAATGATTAATATGAAAAGGTAAAGTTCAGAAGTAGCTTTCTGTTTTGCTCTAAAGGTTTTCTAAGCTCAGAGTTAGGTATTGACTCAATAATGCTAAGGTTAATATTTACCATCATTTCAATGCATCTTACAATTGACAAAAAAAAAATCACTGATCAATTTAATGATAAATAAAATGGACAAATCTGAATATCATGTAAGACTGCATTCCAGCAAATCTCTTCAGGCAAACTAGATCTTAATCGAACTAAATGATGACTATTGACTTAAGACATAACTGACTGGAGGTTAAGGAAGCAAAATTATTTTCTAAAACCTGAATTTTTTGTTGTGATGTTGTGTGAATAATGCAACTTTGTGTGTTTTAATTATGAATCACTATTATGTTTTATTTTATCAGTTTGGGTTCTGTCTCAGTTCAGGCTGCTCAAACAAATGTATCATAGACTGAGTGGCTTAAGCAACAAACATTTATCTCTCTCAGTGCTGGAGGCTGGGAAGCCCAAGATCAAGATGCCAGTGGATGGGGTGTCAGGCAACAGCATGCTTCCTGGTTTGCAGGTGACTATCTTTTTGTGTCCTCACATGAAGGACAGCAGAGGGTCAGCAAGCAAGTTCTCATGTTGCTTCTTATGAGAACACTAATCCCATACGTGGGGGGGCCACCTTCACGACCTCACTGCCTCCCAGAGGCCCCAGCTCCGGACACTGTAATGGTGGGGGTTAGGACTTCAGCATGCGGATTTTGAAGGGACACAAACACTCACTCTGTAGCAGTTTCCTCCACACAAAAAGAGACAAAAGCAAGGACATGGGTGCAGGTAGTTTATCTGGAAGGTGACCCTAAGAGGCCAGAGTGAAGAAGTGAGGACAGGGAGGCAGTAAAGCAGAGAAAGCCAGTAAGCGGACATGACCGAGTTACCACCGGCGTGGTTGTGCCGATGGTGGAACCACGTTCTCTCAGCTCCAAATCCACCCTTGCACACGAAACCTGGACCCAGCAGCCCACGTGTCTGTTTCAGCAGCTTGCTCACCGTTAGGCTCTGCCAACAGGACTGCCAGGGGGACCACAGGCCTGGAGAGGGGAAAGGCACTCGCTCTGTCTTCTTTGCTTCCAAGTGGCATCTGATTTGCCTCCTGGTCCTGTAGGCATCCCCTAAACAGGCGGTGGTTGCACCAGACAGCAGTTCCTTCCGGTAACAACTGGTAAATTACAGCTTTTCTACAGTTTTCAGATCCAGCCTAATTAAGTTCCCCTCAGACTCCAGAACCAGAATATGTCCTTCCAGAACATCCAGAATCCTTGCCACTTCCTGTTCAGCAGGTACAGTGAGCTGGATTTCCCAGTGCCCTTCAAAACTCCCAGACAGGCGGGGTTCCTGTGGACTGCTCCGTGACAAAGGGCAGATGGGTCTTAAGTAGCCTTATTCTCCTTCCTCTGTAAAAGCTATTAATTAACTTTCCTCCCCCATTTCCTGCAGGGATTTGAAAAGGAGACATTGCCACGTTCACGCGCTGATAGGATTGAGAACAGACACATCTGGCACCACAGCTCCAGCTGGAGCCACACCTCCCGGGAAGGATGACAGCAATCCGCAGGCGTATGCAAAGTCAGCCTGGTAGCTGCAGGTGGCTGCAGAATAGACAAGGCAGGGAGGGTCCGTCTTGGCCAGTGTCACTGTCCACAGTTCCACGGGTGTGAGGGGCTGCTGGGCTTTGTCATCACGCTCAGGCCCGGGAGGGCAGTTTCTGGGACTTCCGACCGGCTTTTTCTACTGTGACAGCTCTTACTCTGCGGGAAAGGAAATTAATTTAAGGGCTCGGCCAGCTGCCAAGTATATTCATCCCAATTATGTGCTTCAGGACCCAGGCAGTGATGACAGAGGACCCACATTGAGACGGCCTCAGGCCAGGGCTCTACTGACACACAAGCTCCATCCGCCTCCACTCAGACCGCCCGGCCACGCCGGCATTCGGGGCCTTCTACCTTCAGCTGCCCTCACAGAGCCTGGCATTCCTTTTCCCCCAGGTGCAGTCAGGCTGACAGATGGGCACAGACACATTTGGGTCATATTCGGCAGGGTATTTGTTGTCTGTGTTTGTAGTGGTGTTTCAGGGTCCTTTCTCAAAGGGAACCAGCCCATCCACCGTCAATGGGCCCCACACCTGAGATCTGGCTCAGTCAAAAAACTGGGCAAGAAATCACAATTTTCCCTTTTAGTAGGTAAGTCTTCTATTTAGTGGCGCTTCAGTATTTTGTGGTTGTTCAGGTAAGGAATACCCTCTGGGACTGCTCGTCTACATGATCTGTAGGAGCACAAGCAAGTTCTCAGACGTCACCATAAACCCCTGCAGGCCACACTCACCGCCACTCCAAATTAGCTGAGCATGACAGTAACGAAGTCAACACGCCCCTGACAAGTAAGTGCCACTACCTGGATTCTGCTGACTTAGAATTCTGTCATTCTCATCGACCTTAGGGAGCCCTTGTGCACTCTTGGTGGGAATGTAAATAGGTAGCATGCTTTATTTTTCATTTATTTTTTGATTTACAATATTATCATTGTTTCAAGTGTACACGTAGTGATTCAAAATGTTTATAGTTTGTACTCCATTTATAGTTATTATAAGATAGTGGCTATATTCCCTGTGATGCATAATATATCCTTGTAGCTTATTTATTAATTAATAATTATGCTCCTATTACCCAGTACAACATAAATAGCTTTCAACAACAATCACAAAAACTTACAAGACGCACCAAAGGCAAGAAAAGCACAGTCTAGAGATGAAACCAGACTCTGACATGACAAGAAGGCTGGAATTACTAGACAGTGAATTTAAAATAACCATGAATAATGTGATAAAGGAACTAAAGGAAAAAATAGACTAGCTGCAAGAACAAATGGGCAAGGTGAGCCGAGAAATGGAAATTCCAAAAACAAATCAAAAGGAAATGCTAGAAATCAAAAACACTAGAACAGAAAGGAAGGATGCTGCCATGGGCTCGTGAGCATATTTGACACAACCGAGGAAAGAATCAGGGAGGGTCGTGATAGATCAACAGACACTCCTCAAGCTGAAATGCAGAGAGAAAAATAATTTAGGAAAAGAACAGAACGTCCAAGAATATGGGGCAATTTCAAAAGATATAGTGTGTGGGTAATTGGAATCCCAGGAGGAGAAGAAAGAGCAAATGGTACAGAAGAAATACGTAAAGTAAGAACGGCCAAGAAGGTTCCAAAATTGATGGCAGACAAGAAATACAGATCGGGGAAGCGCAGAGAATACGAAGCAGGAAAAAAAAAATGTCCTGTAAAAACTGCACTGAAGCATATATTAAAACTGCAATAAGTAAGTTAACAAATAAAATTTTTAAATGTAAAAAGGAAAGGCAAAGAGAAAATCTTTAAAGAAGCCTGTGGGCGTGGGGAGACACCTTACTTACAGAAGGATAAGAATTACCACAAACTCCTCATCAGAAACAATTCAAGCAAAGAAACCAGTGACATGAAGTTTTTAAGTGTTCAAAGAATAAACACCCACCTGAAGTTCCCCATCAAATTAAATTAACCTGCAAAAAATGAAGAAAAACTAAAGACCTTCTAGGCGAAGACTGAGGGAATTAATTACCAGAAGACCTGTCTTACAAGAAATATTAAAAGATTTTTCCCCAAGAAGGAAAATCGTATAGGTCAGAAACATGGACCTACATAAGGAAAAGAAGAGCATCAGAAGAGGAATAAATGCGGGTAAAAAAACAATCATTTATCTTTATTATTCCTAATCTAAGAAACAGATGCTTAAGGTAGAAATGGTAACAACACATTGGGTTATTATAAGAATGAGTGAAATAATGAAACAGTGACAAATAGAGGAAGAGAGGGAGGGACTGGGAACACGCTGTTGTATGGCACTTGTAATGGCCCATGAAGTGGAACAGTGTCATCCGAAGGTGAATACAGACTACTCAAAATGTATACTGTCAACTCTAGGGCCACACCTGTTTTTAATAGGAGTATAATGGATATGCTAGAATAAGAGATGAAAGGCAATCATATAAAGTGGTCAATTAAAACTAGAGAAGGCAGAAAAAGAAGCCTCCAGCAAGGAACAGAAAACAGTTACAAACATGGTTCCTATTAATCCAAATGTGTCCGTGATCCCTTTAAATATCAAGCTCTAAATATACCAAGAAAAAGACAAGTACTGTATGATTTCACTCTTATGTGGAATATAAAAAACAATCAAACAAAACCACAAGAAATCAACAAACCAAGCCAAACAAAAACAAAGATGGAGATACCAAGAGCAGAGTAGTGGTTACCAGAGGGGAAGGGGCGGGGAGGAGGGCGAGATGTGTTAAGGGGGCCAACTGTATAGTGATGGATGGAAACTTAGGCTTTGGTGGTGAGCATGATGTAGTGCGTATAGAAGCAGAAATACAATGTTGTACCCATGAAAGTTATATAATGTTATTAACCAATGTTTACCTCAATTAAAATTTTTTTTTAAATTTTAAAAAGACAGAAATTGTCAGAGTGGATAAGAAATAAGATCCAACTATATGTTACTTAAAAGAAACTCTGAATATAAGGACGTTGATACCTTCAAAATAAAGGGATGGAGACAGCTACGTGAGGCTAACACAAATCAAAAGAGAAGTGGAATCACTACATTCATTTCAGACAATGCCAGCTTCAGGACAAGATTATCAGGCATAAGGAGAAAAGGGTCAATTATTTAAAAGCATAGCAATCTTACGTGTGTAGGAACATCACAACAGAGGCAAACTATGGGAGGCAAAAAGGGAGAAAAGATGAAATCATCAATAAACAAAGCTACTGTAAGAGAAATTTCAAAACCCCTCTGTCTGCATCTGATTCATAAAGCAGAATGCACAGAGATGAACTGCACAGCACAATCAATCAACAACTAAATCTAACTGACTTTTGTAGCATATTCCATCCAATAACAGCAGAATACACATTCTTCTCAAGTTCCCCTGGAACTTTCATCAAGATGGATCAATCACATTCTGAGCATAAAACATACCTTAACAAATTTGAAAGAATAGATATTACAGTAGTAAGTTTTCAGACTACAGTGGAAATTAACTAGAAATGAAAGGAAAATGTTTTCAAGGCACCTACTCTGCGCTCCATGCTGAGAGGAGAAATAGTGCAAATCCTGACCTTGGTAAGTCTGGTCCCTCCACCAGGATCTCTGGCCTGAGGTGTGACTATTCCCATTGCACTGAGAGGAAACTAGGCCCAGGGAGGCTGCGGATTTCCGCTGGCTGCACTGTTCATTCTGGTGGACAATCGCACACAACTAAACGTTCTTCACAGGGGCTGACTGGTCACAGCAACTCTGGTACCACTGTGCAGTGAGATGTTGTAATTGGAGCGAGGTGATGGAGTAGGAGCTTCTAACACCTATTTTGACTATCACCCATGGAGGAGAGTGCCTTTGTAGACACCTGAGAGCCCAGCAGACAAGTTCCAGCCAAAACTGGACGCCTTGAGGAGGGTAAGAGGAATATTTTCATTTAATCTGTCATGCTTCCCGAGGCGGGACCTCTGTGCCGAGAGCTTCTGCCTGGGATTTCTCTGGTTGGGGAAAGTGAGGGCAGGTGAGAGAGGCCTCTGGTTCCCTGCTCCGTGGGACATGGAGACCCACTTCTTGCCCAGTGCAAAGTACAGAGGAGTGCTGCCTGACTGAGGCATGGGAGCGGCTTCAAGAAGAGCTGCCAGAGTTCTCCAAGGGCATCAGAAGATCAAATATAGTTAAAAGAAAGCTTCAGGCCCAGAAGTTGCAAAGATGACTCCCACCTGACACTTAGGAAGGAATAATACCAATTCTGCACAATCTCATCCAAAAATAGAAAAGAAGGAAATGCTGCCCAACTTATTTCATGAGAATTATTCTTACAAGACACTGTCCATAAAATAAATAAATACTTTTTAAAAAATTTAATTACTAAGAGCTCTCAGAAATGTAGATTAAAAATTCTTAACAAAATATAGTGATTTGAATCAAGTAATACATAAAGAGGATAATATATCATGAATGCAAAGCTGATTTAACAATAAAAAATCTGTCAATGCAATTCACCATAACAAAAGACTAAACAAGGAAAAATACACACTGTATTAATAGTATATATAATACAATAATTCAACAAAGCTCAGATTCATAATAACAAAAACTCAGAAAAAAACTAGTAATAGAAAGGCACTTTCTTGATCTAATAAATTGTATTTATGAATAACCTACAGCTAACATCATACTTAATGATAAGAATCTGGATGTCTTTTCCATAAGATCAGAAATAATACAGAGATGTCTTCTCCCATCACTTCTATATAACATTGTGCTGAAAATCTTATTTGGTGCGATAAGATAAGCAAAATAATTTTTTAGTCATGTAGGCTAAGAAGGAAAGGAAAAAACTGTCCCTGTTTGTAGATGGCACGACCATCTATGTAGGAAAACCCAAAGAATCTATAAAATTATTCATGAAACTAATAGTGGTATTGGTGAAAAGATACACAAGTAAATAAGTGAAAAAGAATAGGGCATCCAAAAACACACCCACAAAATACATGGCCAATTTATTTTGAGGAAAAAACGCAAAGACAACACAATGGACAAAAGATAGGTTGCTTTTTTTTTTTCCAAGTAGTGCTGAAAAATTGGACATCAGATGGAAAATAATGAACCTTGACATATTCCTCATACCTTAAACAAAAAATAGTAGACTTAAGTAAAAATGTAAAAATATGAAATATTTAGAAGGAAATCTTCATGCTGTTGGTTTAGGCAAAGAGTTCTTAAATAGGACACTAAGCATGGTCTATAAAAGAAATGAAACTATAAATTTGACTTCAGCACAATTAAAGTGTTTGATCTGTGTAAGACATTGCCAATAGAATGGAAGGTCAAGTTACAGGTGGATGAATATGTATGCAAATTATACGTATCTCATTAAGGGCCTGTGTCTAGAATATATAGAGCATTCTGTAATCACAAATTAGAAACACAACTCAATTAAAAAAAACAAATAATTAGTAAAAGTTTTATAAGAGACTTCACAAAAGAATGTACATGAATGGAAAACAAGCACATGAAAGGGTTTTAAATATTAGGGGAAATACAATTAATACTAAAATGAAATACTATTACACACCTATTTGAATGTCTAAAATATAAAATTCTGACAATACCTAGGACCAGCAGCGCACTGGGACCTTCGGCTCTTCTGGAATGTATTTTTAGGTGTGGTATAAATCAGGGCTCAAGATACATTTGGAGAATCAATCCATCATCAATTATTGAAATTATCACACTGCACTGCAAGGTCACCTTGTCATAAATCATCTAAGGGGATGTGTGTTGTTAGAGCCTCTCTCTCTTTGTATTGATCACTTAGTCCGTCCTTGTGCCAAATTCGCCGATAGATACCAGTATTGAAGGGACCCACACACACAGTTCAGATGCTCCAGTTTTCTTCTTCAAGAGCACCACGGCTACTCCTAGACACAAGCTCTCAGAACGTTGGAATTATTTTTGGATTTGTGCCACCCTTTCCCAAAGAACTCTTAGGGTTTCTATAGAGACTGTTTTGAATCTACTGATTAGTTTGTGGAGAATCTGCATCCTTAATATTTAGCTTGTATTGTGCTTCCATTGAGTCAGGCCTTCTTTAAGTTCTTTTGCTGATGTTTTCTGATGTCTCAACACGGAGGTTCTGCATATCTTCTGTTAGATTTACGCCAGAGTGTTTGACATTGGTTATTTCTATTGTAAGTGGTGTATTGTTAAACTTTGGAGTGTTTATTTGTTTGCTGCTGGTGTATAAAAATATGATTGAATTTTGTATGTTGGTCTAGATTTTAGAAACACTGATATTTATTTATGATTTCTACATGTTTGTCCAGACTCACTTTTGGATTTTCCGCACTGGAAAACATGGCATGAGTGAGTAATGAGAGTTTTGTTTCTTTTCAAATTTTTATTATTATCCCTTTCGTTTCTTTTCTTGCCTTATTTTACTGTGCAGGGCCTTTGGTGCAATAATAAACAGAAACAGTGAGAGTGAGCATTCTTGTTTCGTTCTTTATCAAATGAAAGTAAAATAAAATCTTTACAAATAAAAGAATTTCACTTTGAAATAGGATGAAAATAGAGCCAAAATCTCTCAAAAGAAGCAGCAAAAAAGTGGTGCAACTTGCATTTTTAAATATTTGTAGGTAATATTTTTAGCCTATTACGTCATTTACTTTAAGACAATCATGTATGCCTGTAGTAATTACAGCTGATATAAACACGAGTTTATTACTGAAATACTAGATTAGTATGCATCACTTTTCAGACAAAACACTAACAATGCTAAGAAATAAAATATATTCATCCCTTCTCAAGTCATCTACTTTCAATCTATTGACTTTACCAGTTGGTTTCTGACTATTAGCAAGCACAATAATGTTTAGTTACAGCACAAAGAGCAGTGTGTCATTTATTTACAATAGAACAGAAATGTTCGGAATCATAAGCCCCCGAGTTGTGCAGAAATGAAAAGAAAGTTTGATGAATAATTCCACTCCATTTAACCGACTGAGGGAGAATGATTCAACATCTACCAATGTGGGAAAAATCAATCTCTCCATGTAACACAATTCTCCAAATTATTTCGCTTGTGAAGAATAGGCTTAATTCTCAAAGCACAATATGGAGAAGGAAAATTGCATTGTTTAGAGAGTAGTTTAGAGAGTATGTTAGCTACTTTGACTTTCAGAAAGGTAAAACAAAGACGATGCATTGAAATGCAGTTCGAATGTAATTTCAAATTGGCTTCAGAGGCTTTTATGCTTTTTATCCACATAGTACAATTCAGAACTTCACCCCCCATAACACACACATACACACACACACACACACACAGAATTGGCCTAATCTTTATAAGCACTTTCTAAACACTCTGAAACGTTTTGTATATCATACTTCAAAAGCTTCAAAAGGCTAATATGAAGATATTCTCCTAATTTATTCCATGATTACTCGGAAATTGAAACTTGATGAAAAGCTATAAATCCAGGGGAAGAATAAATAGTGATGTGGAAATCGGTTTCTCACAAAAATGGAATCTGACCACTTGACATTAAATTGTCAAGTATGTTATAAAGGGTTCACTCGGGATCAAATCATAATGCTTGTTCAGTGTTTCTACACAAACAGCAATGAAGAAGACAATGCAAGGATATTGGAAAGGAAGACAAGACTGGGAGTAGCAAGAAATAGAACATAATTGAAAGAGTGGTATTAATTACATGCACTTTATTTTTAACTCATTAATATGTGAATTACCTTTATACATGTATTTATTTGATTTTCCTTAGATTCTATCTCTTCAGCTCTTTGTGTTGGAGGCAAGATTCAGTATCGTCATCCTTGGCATGGTGCCAAGTATAGTGACTAGGAGTCATGAGATCTCTTCTTAAAGAGTTGACCGTCATGGAACATATTGTCTAACACACAATTTCTACTCTCCATAGAGCCATCTCTATATTAAAAAGTTTAATAGATGACTGGCCCCAAATGACTGCAGTATTCATCTTATTCCTCATAGAATACATTGCAAATACACTGATGTCATTCGAGTCTTTTATGTGAACACTTTTCCCAATTCCAAACCCGCTCTTTGGAGTAAGTAGTAGCATCTTCCCGCTTGCTATAGCTTAAAACTTGAATTCATTCTTTTCTTCCTTTTTCTGACTGCACAAATCCGATCGACCAAGTCTTACCGATTCTATCCCCAAAGAAAGTATCTTAGTGTTATTCTACAGCCCATGGCAAAATTTTTATCCGAGTTATCAAATTCTTTTCCCTGGACTACTGGAGGAGACACTTAGCTTTTCTTCTCTTTCTACTTAAAAATCATTTAACACACAATAGCCGTAGTTCTATATTCAAAATATAAATCAGGTAGCGGCAATTCCATATCTAAAATCTTCCCACTGCCATGTAGCGGAACTAAAGAGTAAATACCAAAATGTTAACCATGGTGCACGGAGGCCTTCATCATTCCGCCCTGCCAGACTTTATGAACTTGCCTCCAGCCCATCAGCTGCAGCCAGTGCCTTTGTTCTATCCCTTGGGATATTTTATGTGTTTGTTGTTTTTCTCTGCTAGATTTCTTATCAAGACACCCTTCCTTTTTTGCTTTTTTCCTGTTTTGCTTCTTTTTATCCTTTAAATTTCAGCACAAAACTTCATAGGTGTTTGTGACCTGGGGTCATAGAAAACAATCACAGAATGCGTCTCCCTTGAAGAAGAGGAAACTGGATCGAGAAAGCACAAGGAAAGGATAATTCAATTGGGTTTGAGAAAGAGACCCTCGTGAGCAAAACCCCATTTAAAAAAGTGATTATAGCATGAATTTGGTCACAGTAAGTATACAGATATGACTGTGATTTTTAAACCCGGCAAGTAGCTAGGTAACTGCTGAGTCAGTCATCAGTTGTATGACCATCTCAGTATCTAGTGAATCAAAACAACAAGCGTGTATTTAATTCACAATTCTGTAAGCTGGAAGTCTGGACTGAGCTTTGGTAGATGGTTCTGGTCTGTGCCAGGTTTGGCTGACTTCAGCTTCGCTTGCAAGTGCTCAGGGTGGGGTTCCCGTCACCTGGGGCTGGTTGGCCTAGGATGGCCCCCTTGCGGACAGATTGCCTCTCCTCTACGTGGTATCTCATCTTTCAGTAACGATTGGCTGGGGCTTGTTCACAGAGTGGCTCAGCAAGCTTTCGAGGATAAAGTAAAATTTTTAAGGCCTCTTGAAGCCTAGGCTTGAAACTGGCACGTACGGCTTCTGACGAGTTCTACCTGTCAAAGGAAGTCACAAGGCCGATCCAGAGCCAAGGAGTGGGAAAACGGACTGCACTCATGTGCAGGAAGAAATGCAACGTCACCTTGCAACAAGACATGGGTGTCAGGAAGGGACTACCCGTGGCCACTTCTTAACAATCTGTAACTGGATTCAAAATTGGAAGAAAGAAAAGAAACAGAAATAGGAAACTATTTACCAAGCCCTCACATACCCTAATATTCATGTGTCTCGGTTAGAACATTTCTGATCTTAATTAAGAAATCTGAATTGACTGATACAGGTTAAAATGATAGTTTACTTAAACAGCATCACAAAGCCTCCAGGGGTAAGAGGTTACTGTTCCCCTTCCAGGTGTGTTACGGATTTTCATAGGAATACATAGGTTGTTTCAGTAACGACTCTACTTTGTAATCGTTAGTGCATTTTCATAGGTGTTACCAGCCTACAGTAGTGTAATTTTTAAAACATGTATTTCCTACCACTGTCTTGATGGATTCTAGGCCTCAATTTGTAAGTATAATTGCCACAATTATTTAAAGAAAATATTGTTTGAAATAGCAGCCGGCTCGTCCATGACTACTTCACTCATAATTTTAACGTAACTGTTTCCTGAAGCATGGATTCAGGTAAAGTTTTCAAGCAGTGAACACTGTAATTCCCCAGTGCTTGCATACATATGGACGACATTCGGCTCCTTTTTACCTGGATGATATTCTGGCTAGGTAGAGAATTTTAAACCTATCTATTGATCCTTAAAATTCTGATAAGATTTTCCATCATCTTCTGGCATCTTGTGTTGTGAGAACTCTGGGGCCAGGCTCATGTTGTCCCCTCACTTCAGGGACTTGTATTTATTCTGCCTATACACCCAAAAGATAGTCTTTTTTCCAGAAACTTAACCTTATATATATTAGGAATTCAAATTTATTGGGAGAGGGAACACTATAGCTCTGTATTTATGACATATTTTTTCTATATACAAAGTAACCATCCTTAATTCATGAAGAATTTTCATCGTATTCTCCTCCGGAGGATTAGTTGTTATAGACAATGTTTGTCTAACCTACATTTAATTCCTTTATCACTTCTATGTCTTGATTCTATTCCACTATGTTCCACAATTGTACTTGTTCATTTTTAGGTTTTTTTATATATATTGATTCCTTTTTTTCAAAAAGCATTGATCTTACATATTATTTTTTGTAAGGCGTTTTACATTTCTGAAATGATTTTATTTTCCTTATGTTCTCATACCATCTCTTTAATGCCCTATAGTTTTACATCATTTTCATATAAAGGTTTACTTCCAAAGAAATTCTTTTTTTTTTTTTTTTTGCACTTTGTTTTCTAAATCCCAACTCTGACTCCTAATTAAGTTTTATATTTTCTACATCCTCCAATTTGTTTCATTAAAATACATTTAACTAGTGTTTGTATATTCCTTCCCCACCTACATTAGAGAAACAAGAACCTAATAATTTATTTCTAAAGGTCTTTAAAACTCCTCATTAATTAACAGGTAACTAACTTTTGTGTTTCCAACCCACCTAGGAGGATTAGGTTGAGGGAACAGGGGGCAAAATTTAAAATTTAAGATGATGGTGAATGCTTGGTGTCCAAAGACAATGTAGTAACATACTGGAGTGATGGAGATTGAGAAGACACCGAGAAAAACGTTCTTACACATGGCAGAAAACCTTATCTTAATGCACCATCCCAGATGGAGAACTGCAGGAGGACTCCTCTAGGACAGAGCTACTCAAAATGCGGTCCATACCCCCTGCAGCATCAGCATTAGTTGGGAGATTGTTAGAAATGCAGAGTCTCGGGTCCTGCCCCACCCAACTGAGTTTGAATCTTTGGGATTGGGTCCCAGGAATCTGTGTATCCCTGCCCTGGGGTGGTAGGTTTGCATGCTAAAGTTGGAAAAGAGGGTGCACCGTGTGCACCATGGAACTGATAACAACACATTTGCAGAAAAATGCAGATCGGACTTCTGTGAAATAGTTGCGGTCAAGTGGATGGTCGACCACAAGGGCTACTTGAGTTCTCCCAGGCTAGCTTCTTACAAATATACAGAGCACAATTGTTCAGCAGTAGCACCTTGATGTTAACAGAGCAGCTATGAAGGTGACAGTCTCTGTAGACACAGCAAAGCCCAAACCTATTTGATGGTTTCCTGACTTTATTTAAAAACTGGATTTTTTAATGTGTCTACGAGGTGGAGCCTAGCCCCCAAACAAACTGATAATGAATGTCCTTCCACCAAAGTATGCAAAGTGCGGGTGGCTAGAAGTGAAAAAAAAAATCTGATTTAGGGAAAATCTTGTCTATACTATGTTTTTTAAATGAAGTCCAGGCACACTGCACAACTGTGCTACATTTTTTCATTGTATGTGCTTTCCTTTGTTAAAGGCAGGCTTACTACAAACTCAAAAAGATGATGTCGCTTATCCTTTGATTATTCTCTCTTTATAGATGAACACGGGTAAGTGTTACCTTTCAGACGATTAGGGGTCCATTTAGAAATGCACTGCCTGTGTGAGGTTGCAGTGCAGTGGGCAGAAAGAGGAGAGACTGGCTGGAAAGTAAACGGCACAAACAGTCAGCTGCTGTCCAGGTCAGATTATCTGCGAACACATTTCTAAAAATGTTCTTGGAGCATTTTGTTCATTAGGACTACCAACTTATCAAACCCCCAGGCCAACTTTTAACAATAACTTAGAGTAATACACTTTTTATATCTTTAATGTCGCTAGACAACCCATTCACATATCCCTCTTTGAATGGGGGCTGTTCTCTGCTCAGTAATAGCCATCTAATCCAAATATCTAATCGAGTAGTTATCAAACCTTGTACCATCCCCCTCCAGGATTTGGTTAAACTGTCCCTGGGCAGCCGTTGGATAAGAGAACGACAACTGACGTGGTTCACTATTTCTTTCATTAATCAAATTGTTGTATCTCAACTTGCACCTGTTATGTGAAATTTTGCTTGTTACCAGTTCTGTTTGTTAAATTTTCTTAGGATGTTGAATAAGCTTCTGCTTATTTAAAAATTCTCAAAGTTTGAATAATACTTACGTATAATAATATCCAGGGAAATAGCCAATGATACAAAGTTCACAGAGAGCGCCAATAAAACACTTAACACGAGCTAAGAGTTCTCTGGGGGTGATGTCACAACCAAGCTTATTTTAGCAAAGGAGAACTTAGGTACCCTTGGTAGACTGCGCTGGGATACGTGTAAGCAAAGATAACTGTGTAAGCAAGCCCACTGGAAAAAGCTTGGACTTCTGCCAGTAATATGAAGACAGGTCATAGAAGAACTAGGTATGTGGTGTGTGTCAGGGATGAAGAAACAGCCTCACTGTTTCACATATTATTTATTATTTCCTATCTCATCCAACTTATTTCCTCTAAGACATTCAAAAACACATCATTTTCTTTCTCATTTTACCATAAAATTTAATTAAGGTAGATATTCACATATTCTCTTACATATTAATTTTTGTTAAGTGTATATACTTAAAGATAGAAATTGCAATTTTAGATTCCATTGAATATCTTTTGAAAGGCAATTGTTTCAATTTATTTAATTTCCTTTTCTAATGTAGAATACCTTTTTTCCCCATTTTTAAAGTGATTAGAGCAGAGCTAGAACAATTCTCTTTGTTCATAAAGAAAAAACATACTGCTGTGTACAAACAAAATAAAGGCATCAAGAAAGCAACTTCTCAATTTGTTTGACAATGGATGCTGGCAGTTGGGAAAAAAAATGTTAGTTTTAGAACTTACCAACAGATTTAGAGGGACATGTTACTCTTATTCATTATGTTTCTATTTCTTATCAAGTGTTTATTGGTATCTAGGAGATGGTATTCTGTCATAGATTAATGTTTTGCTATTTTCACAGAAATTGAAGTCATTCCCCAGAGTGTTCAATTGTTGGGGACTGCTCTGTTTCTGATGAGTATTTCAAGAGACAAGTCACCTGCCATAGCATGTGGGTATTCTGTTTTACATTGTAGGTGTAGCCCTGATGAAAATGCCACATTGTATTGATTATTAAAAACAACAACGTTTTGATGACTGCAGCAGTTACTTGGACCTGGCAATGGTAAGTGGAAGAAAATTCTTTCTCTCCGTAAATATTGTTCTCATTTAAACATAGCTGCAGGCTCTTACAGTTTGAATCACCTTAAAACAAAATTTAAACATAATGAGGAGTTGTGGAAAAGAGTTATTGAACTTAGGATGATGAAGTCAGAAATGCCTTGGAGTAGCCTTTTAAACATTATATTAAAGAATGGGGGACCATGAACTTCCTTAAAACTATAAAATTTTCTAATCAATAAGTAACTGACCGAGTACAGTAGATATTTTGCCACATTAGATGAAAATGTGGATAAAATTTTTAGGGGTCGGTGATGTGTTAGATGTATTATGTATACGTAAAATCAGAGACATATAATATACACTGTATGTAATACACACTTATATATCAGCAGCCTTCTCCACCTACAACATATTCTTGAATATTCATACTATGTATTTGTAATGCGTATCTTGAAAATCCAAACTTTTATTTTCCTTGGAATTATTGATGATTTGTTTTCTCTAAATAACGAGTATGAGTTAGGAGATTATTCTATAATGTGTAGTGTGAGCAACTATTGAGAAATTAAACACCGTCTTACTTATCGTGAACAGATTCTCAGAATGCTCCCCACCTTCTGACTCTAATTAAAACTTGAATCGCCCCTGAGGATGCTGCTTTCCAGCAGCCTTTCAAGTTTTTATGTGCTTTTCTCCCACACTCCTTATACACCTCGGCTTAACACTGAGTACGTGACTTCCTACCTCCTGTTCTGTATTGCTTCTTCGAGAGCATTCTCTCTGCCTTAAATCTCTCAGCTTTGACTCGTACCACGAGACCAACCCTTCCTGTTGCCATGATCACTGACCCAGGTTCACTCCCCCAGTTCCTTTAACATCTTAACTCCTTGCTCACTGGACATCTCTATAACACAGCCTCTTTTTAATTCTTGATTTTTTCAATATATGTTTGTGCGCTCTTTCCAAATCCTGGCATGTAAGTAGTTTGGCCTCAGTCTTCCTTAATCAATCACTTCCACAATGTTACCTTACCACTTGTTACTTCCAGGAACTTCAAAACTATAATCCCAACTACCAAACATTCCTCAAATAGCCCTTGCATGAAGAAATAGAAGGATCAAGGAATATTCCACAAGCTTTCAGTGTCAAAAGCTATACCCAGTATTGGTGCCCGTATCTCTGCTTTTCTCCCATTACTCTTAATAAACTGTGAGCATCCCAGTAAAAACTAATCTCACCACTTACATGTCCTGATTTTTCCTCACGTTGTCAGGATAATTCTTAACAATTATTACCCCTTTCTCCATCAACAAAATATCTTTCCCTTAAGCCAGCACCCACTTTATGACATCCTAAAAAATGTATTAATCACCTCGATCTCCTCTTCCCCTTATATCGCAGCCACCATATTGCTCTGTTCTTCTTTGCAGACCTTTTCAAAAATCACTTTTGTTCACTGTGTCTAAATTATCTTCTATTTGGATGAATCTCCATATCTCAAAATCCAATAGTCAACCCTCAGTTCTCATTTCTCATTTCTCAGCAACTTGTGATACAGTTGATCACTTTTTTTTTTTAATGTTTTTTTTTTAATCTTGGTAACAAACCACATTTTATGGACAGTCTGCATCAGTTTCTTTTTCTGGTTTCTGAACATAAATGACCCTTAAAAGAATATATTCTTCCTGGACCTATCTCCGATCTCCAGACTATGATATTCAATTTCCACTTAGATATCAAAAAGACATCTTAAACCGAACCTGGGGAATCCCTTGGGGAATCTCCTCTGTCAGTATTTTTAGGACTTCTAGCCTTCTCCTTGGATGTTAAACATCTGGCTGCTGGCAAAGTGAGGGTCTCAGGATTAAAAGATTATGGCTTATCAATCTCACCATTTTGGTTTGGCTCCCACGTGTCCAATTAGGACTGACATCCCCCAGCCCAGAGTCCTTCACTTTAATCTCCTCCGGAGAACAAATCTCCAAATTTCTACAACAAGGATAGCAGGGCAGTTTCTCAGAAGTTTGGCATAAGGAAAGACAGTAAGGATCTAACTGCTCTCAAACAGCTTTCCCCAGTTTCTCCTTATTTGACCGTATTTGACCATGCCTTCTTACCGCCCTTTTACAAAGGTTATCGTGACCACCAGTTCTTGTAATTTTTGAGTTTTCTGACATGTAAATATATTGCTTCATGGTTTTCCATCTTTCTTCACTGTATGCTTGGGATTCAGCTAAACGAATTACCAGTTATCCATCTTTTACCTTATTCCCAAAACTCTGTTGCTATTTTTTTTCTCTCTGACTTTCACTGCCTTGATAAATTCATCTCTTAAGACAGCAACAACAATAAAAAGAAAAACAAAAATAACTTTTACTGAGGTTTCTGGAGAGAATAAAATTAGACATATGCATTCAATCCACATCTTAATCCAGAATTGGAGTGGTCATTTCTACCTTCTGGAGGCCAATAATATGGTAAGGCACCTTTAAGGGCTAAAAATCACTTTTCTCTTCAATGTATTTGCTACAGTTCTTATATTAATTCTTTCTTAATACATGTAATTAAATATTAATATATTGATTTAAGGGATTCACATAGTAGCTTTGCATGGTAAAATGATGTACTTTGTTCATTTAGGTTAATATAATTTCTCAGTGTAGAATAATTGAATAATTCAATGTTTCTTTAAAGAATTAAATATTTTAATGAATTAAAATATGACTAAAACTAAAATTGGAAGACTATCTCATGACAGGTAAATTTTAAGTGACAATGAATTGTATATCCTAGAGCTAGAGGCAACTATTAGGCAAATTGGACATTTATTGGTTGATTTATAAAAAGAATTGAATAAATATTTTTTACAAAATTAATTAAGGAATAAACTATTTAACTATTATTTAACTATTATTTATTATTTTTGATGACATGTTTTTGTTGTTCATTATTTGAATTATATGCATAAATAAGTAATGTTTATTAATATATTAATTATATAACAAATGGTGCATGTAATTTTCCTAATATTCACAATTTTGCCAAGGTTGTAACATTAACCACACTTTATATATGAGAAAGCAAGGCTTATAAAATTCAAATATCTGGCCTCTTAATTAACTGAGAAAGCTGGAATTCAAACCCAAAGTTACCTAATTCCAAAGCCTGTTCATATTCCTGTGTCCTCTTTTGTCTTGAAAACATTATAATTCTAAATGTACGATCTATTTTGTAATTAACTAAGGATAGAGGTCTCCATTAAATGAACCATGCCATAGCACTATTATTGGACCTTTAACAGATGAATTAATTGGCTGATCCAATTTATTTCACAATAAAAGTTTGTCCACTATAAATGCAGTTGAGATGTTTGCATTTAATTACAATT
The DNA here is from genome assembly GCF_036321535.1 of Camelus dromedarius. Lineage (NCBI taxonomy): Eukaryota > Metazoa > Chordata > Mammalia > Artiodactyla > Camelidae > Camelus > Camelus dromedarius. The sequence continues at coordinate 21,193,218 of NC_087463.1, forward strand.
GCATACTTAGTGGCAAAATAACTTTCAGTTAATCTGTCAAGATATTTATTTAATACCTACTATGTACTGAGTACATATGAACACTACATCTATTTTGTTAAATACTAAAGATACAGTACTGACCAAAACATGATCTGCCCTCACAGAGCTTATAACCTAAACTCTCTTTCTTTCTAAATTTACAAATATGCCTTAGGAAACCCTGTGGATAACAACAAAAATGTTAAACAAATAATTACTTTAACATCAGAGTGGAAAAGTGGGAGACACAGATAGCGTGTTACTGGAGACAGAGCTCATTTTATTGAAGGTTAGAGATACTTCCCTGAAAAGCTGTATTAAGCTGAGTCCAGAAAAAGAAGCTGAAGATGCATGAGGATTAGTAGAAGTGTCAGCAAGAGGGAAGAGCATGTCGGGGAAGCAGGATAGAAAGACAACAGGAAGATGAACTGGCCAGCCAGGGGAGGCATGCAGATACAGAGCCATTCCCAAAATGTCCCCATTCCTCTGATTATCCTCGGTTGCCCACCTTGAGAACTGGAGGAGGTGCAGTTTAATCTGACCAAGAAGATTGGCCTCATCGTGATAAGATCTTCTTCTGTAAGTGCAGGAAGGCAGTTTGACTTCCCAGAACGCTTGCATAATAAAGCACTCTACTGCGCCCTCCTACCATCTATTTCCAGGCAGCCTTCCTGACCTTCGAGATGAAGTTACAGTCAACACACACTGCTGATTTAATCCATGAAATGCCTTCCCCTTGCTTTCTATTTTCCAATAGAGGATTTACGCTCAGAGGTAAAAGGCAAATGATTTTAACATAAGACTTCTAATAGCAGGTTAAGAAGCAAAAATCTTGAGAAAAATAGTTGCACCTCGTGGTGGAAAGGTACATCATTCCAGCAAAGTGGAGATACTGGAAATTTTAATTTCCTTATGAAAACACACTATGAGTCACTGGAATCGTAGGTGCACTTATTTCATATGCTGAAACAAATTTCCACATAATACGTACAAATAAACTCGACTGCTGGCATCCTGACAGTGAACTCTGGGGGTCGGGGTAAGAGTCCTGCCTGCTAACCTTCTGGGGACTGTGACGCCCGGTGAACACTGGCCCCTCTGCCCACTCTAAGCTGATGAGGTAGCTCGGCTTTATTTCAAGGCCACAATTTTCATTCCTCTCTTTCTTTTTCCCTAAACTGCTTACTAGTGTCGACTGAAATAAATGCGCAGCCTAAAAGTTGAGAGTTACGTTTTATTTGGCGGGAGGACTCGAGCTAGGATGACAGCCTCAGATCGCTCTGAGGGACTGCTCCGCAGAGGCAGGGGAGGAGCTAGGATATACAGGAGCTTTACAACAAAGACCAGGTAGTTGGAACAAAAAAAGGTTACTTGTTATCTAAAGAAAACCAGGCATCTCAAGTTAAAGACTTCAGCACTTTTCTATTTATGGGAGGAAGCAAACATTTGGGCTCATTGAATTCATTCCTTTGACAAGCACCTAGCCATCTAGGGCCAGTATCCTGTTCTTTCTTATTCTGAGTCCCCTCAGGGTGCACCACTGTGAGTGGCTGCAGAGGCCGGGCTGCGGGCTTGTCTTCCCTGGGGGGTGGCGGCAGCCACTGATGACTTGATGGTTTCAGCATTCTTTGATTATTGATGTGGTTTTCAGTATTTTTCATTCACTTTAGTATCCCTTAAGAAAACTTGGGGATTACAATAAAAACATTTCTTGTATTAACAGGTTTCTAAGAAGCAAGTCCAAATCGGCAAATACTGCCCTGGCTGATGCTCCTGTATTGCATTTGTAAATTCATTTGCCTAGACTGGGACCCTGCTTTCCTAGGAGAGCAGTCTACTAAAGAATGATGGACTTCCTAAACTAGGTCACTACAATGTTCTTCATCAATATTAAATGATACACATTTTAAAATGATATATAGTAGAAAACAATGTTACAGTAAAAATGAAGGTCATTTAATAATATTAGGAATTAAGTACTTTTTAGTATTAAAAGTTATAGCTCAAAGCAAATTAAAGTTACTTAGATTATAATGAGATAAATAAAAAATAGGCTGATTTTGAAGTAGAGTTCTCTGATCTATCAAAGACTTCACTGGTTGATGGCAGTAGTTCTTTATTAAATCTAATTTCACTTCAAATATATACCTTTTGTTAGTCAGTTCAGGTATGTCTTGAGCACATCTTATTATACCTTTTTTTCATAATCCAGTACATTTTGGCCCAAACACAGAATGAAGAGAGAAAGTGAAAAGGGGGTAGTTTTGTAAAGCAGGGTAAGTTTGTGAAGAAGGATGGAATTTGAATACAATTTGTCAGTGAAAGGTTGAGAAAATTTCAGATAAGATTGGGAAGAAAAGAAAGTGAGGAATAATTGGTCTGAGATAGTAAACTGAAAACAAAGGAAAGGAGCGGGGAATAAACATGAGTTCAGACAGCCGTCTGCACTCCCCGTTAGGACCTGCTGAACCCTCTTGCTGATTAACCTACAGAGCAGAAACTGAGGTCAGAGGAAGATGTGAGAAGGGATCATGGGCCAGGCTGACTGAGCCTGAGCAGAGGAGGTTGAGCAGGAGGATTTGTATGCATGAGCTATTTTAAATCTGGGCGTTCTTAACTCCGCTGAACCTATCTTCAGCAGACGTAGCAGAGGATAAGCGTCTTTTCATGCTAAGAAGTTGTTTTCATTTCTTTAAGATGATTATCCTCAGTTTGGCTGCAGATAAACTACATTACACCTGCTTTTGGCAGCTGATAACTGTGAAGAGTTGGATCACTTCTAATAGTGAGAAAACTTCACCTAAGGGTAAATTATGCATAAATGATCATCCTAATTTTCTTATTCTGCTTTTAGGGATAAAAATTACTCTCTAGAAAGCCAGTAGCAATTATTTTTTTTCTATCCTCATATACTGACGCTGCCTGTTATTGTTTATAATGACTTTTAAAAATTCTGTAATGCTACATGACAAATCTCAAGTTATCAACCCCAAAGGGACTAGATTTATAATAAATTACTGATACAATTTCAACCACATCCACCTACTTAGGGAATCTCTGTGTGATCGCTGGGTGGCTTTCTCTCCACACAGCTGATATTTGATATTCAGACTCGGTCAAGCTCTGAGGCAGTGCAATGCTCTCCTCCACTGCACATTTCTAGACCACATTATCCCTTGGACGGGTTATTTCAAATTGAAACTCCCCTCCACGGTAAAATGAATTCATTCAACTTTTCAGAGATTTATTAAGTGTCTATGTTCTAGCCTGGTAATCAATGATAAATGAAACAAAATTCTAAATTCCAGCTTTTTCTATACTATATTCTAACTAATTTCCAAAATCTGCTAGTATATAAACTAAGGTAATCCCCAGCTTTTACAAGGATTTGTATTTTTAGAGAATGAGTCTAGATCAACAAAAGTATAATGAAAGTAGAAATATGTTGTGTATATATATGTATGTGTGTATGTGCATGTGTGCGCTTGCGTGCATGTGTGTGTGTGTATGTACTGAATATAGAGAACTGAAGAATGGTTTTAAGTTACATAATGGGGCAAGAATGATCTATCTTTTTTGCAAGGTAGAGGAGAAATGCCACATTCTGTAGAAACGAATTCGCAATAGAGCCTCCTAAAGAGGAAGCACGCTCATTTGACACCTTAAACATTAAATAGAAGGCGGAGACCCATTAAGTGGTTCTAAAAAATCTCGTTAATGGGAGCTTATTTTCTAGAGACTTTATCTAAAGTGGAGTTAAGCAAATGATCAAGGAGTCCAGCTCTTTTCATCCACAGCAGCAAACAGTCCTTCTGTTCTTAGGAAGGAATATATGACAGCTATGGCAGGAGCTCATTACGGCTACACTGCTTCTGGGGACTTCAATTATTACTGTCACTGTACTTTACATTCAAAAGGACATTTTGATTCATGTTGCTCTAAAAGTTGTTTTTTTCCAGTACAGAAATGGGTTTAGTGGATAATTCTATTCTGTTTCCAATAAAAGGCATTAGCTTCGAAAAGTACAGATAAATACTACAAAATGTCAATATGATTAACTATCTGGGGCATAAAAATTGCTTTTGTGAAATTATTTTTTCCTAAGATTATATGTTTAATTCAATTCCTCCCCTCCGAAAAAATGTATCGAGTGGCCACTGTGTACAAGGCAAGTTTATTATTTATAGGCACTATGGAAGGATGGAAGCATAATATATTACCCTTGTCCTAAAAGAGTTTGTATCCATTAAAGAGAAATAAAACAAGTGCCCAAATATCTATAATATGAGGTAGAAACTGAAATTAAGACATGTTGGATATAAAGCATAATGTTCATTGTGATCTCACAACTCAATCACTCCCTAAAAGTGACACCACAACCGAGTGATATTGCAGAAACCAAATCTCAAGGACAAATGTGTTTCTAGTTTCTGACCCTGGTGAATACAGCTGGACCAGGGGAGACACCAAGGACTTCCCTTGCTCCTTTAATAAATGCCCAAGAGTAGAGGAAAGGCTGATTCTAGAGCAGTCATTCTCAAACTGCAGTGTCCATCACAATCCCCTGGAGGGCTTCTTAAGATACAGATTGCTGGACACGAGCATTTGCATTTCTAACATTGTCCAAGGAGCTGCCGTTGGTCCAGGACCAGACTTAGAGAACAAGCTTTCTAAGGTCTTGCTGTGGAGTTGGTGCTCTGACTCTTGTCACATCAAATTCAACTGAAAGCAGAGAGAGAGATGAGTATGTCCCTGCAATCTTCAGGCCCAGATACTGTCACCAAAACACCTACCCTATTTCCTTTCCTAGGCTTCAAAAATATCAAACATACCATTCTTATGTGCTCTACCTACATCAGAGCATTTTGCCTTGAGATTAGGGTGAAGACGGTTTGTGTGTACGTGTCTGGGTTAAGGATTTGGCATTGAGAGTAAAGAGCTTTAAGTAGCCTGAGCGCCTCATAAAGCATAAAATACAGATCCACTATCAAGGAAAAAAAAGCACCCTGACAACCATGTGTCGAACCAAACGGATCAAAGTTTAAATCTGATTCATTCCACCTACTGGGCTGGGTCACCTAGGACCTGCAAAGTTTTTTAAGTTATAATTTTTTATTTATAGTGTAGCAGATTGAATATTGTGCCCAAAATTTCATGTCCTCTAGGAGCCTGTGAATGTGACATTTGGAAACAAGATCTTTGCAGATGCAATCAAGTTAATATAAGATGATATTGGATTAATGTTGGGACTAAGCCTATAAAACTGATGTCTTCATGAGAAAAAGAGAAGAGACACAGACAGATAGAGACACACAGTGAAGATGGCTGCGTGACATCAAAGGCAGAGATTGGAGTGAGGCAGCTGCCAGTGCCGGAACACCACGTATCGCAGGCAACCGTCAGAAACTGAGGAGGCAAGAACTGGTTCTCCCTCCCAGCCTCCAGAAGCAGCCAGTCCTGGAGTCACCTTGATTTCTGTGTCGGGTAACCTCTTCCCCACCCAGGCCCGACCGAAATGATTCTGCACGAGGCCACAGCTCTCACAAAATTAACTAATTCTTTCCCCTATACAAATGTGATTCTCAAGCAGCTTACACCTTATTATTCAAGACCCAAGTGAAATTGAATTTTGAAACGAAAATGTTGGCAGAGTGAACACAGTAAGATATTTCGCCATACCATAAATAAGTTTCTTCTCACTCCACACTTTCGCACTTGGTATTTTCTTAATCCATAGCTTAAATAATCTTACTACAACTGAATTTTGTGTTTTATCATTTCCAACAGGAGTGTTTGGGTGAGTAGGAGAGACAAGTCCTGTGCCTCAGGCACCCAACAAAGCGCCTTCAACTAATGCTTCTAATTCATGTATATTATGTGTTTCTTGAATGTCCCATCTTTCACCTAAAATTTTACCCTTTTAGAAATTTTACCTTTCTAACTTAGTTTATGGGTAGTTGGCTCTAAAAAAAAAAGAAGAAATTTTACTGGAAAAAAATAATTGTACTTATACAGACTCAGAAAGCTGTTTTAATGTGAATGATGTTTTCCACATGCTGAATTTCAAAGTACCATCTACGGCCATACCACCCTGAACACGCCTGGCCTTGTCTAAAAGTACCGTCAAGGTAGCAGCATTACATCACCCTAAAATGTGTAGGTCTGATTGGTTAAAGCCCTGAAGGTCTAAATAGAAGAGGGATCCTTGCTACCGAGAGTCACAAGCATTTCAGGAAGGAGTCAATTCAGTGAAGCAAACATTCACAGAAGGGACTGAACACCGGAAACATATCAAACAGGGTGTCAGAGAAAGCACGAGGATTATGGACAGCCCAGGTCAATCTTTTCAAGCAGAAAAGAAAAGTCCTTCTGAAAGGACTTACATTCCGTGTGGCCATGATTGCAGGCCCGAGTGGAACACTCTTTCAATCCGGGGGCAGCAGTCATTCACCGAAGCGTGTACTGATTGGAAAAAACCTCCTGAGAATTCTGATTATCCTAGCATTTTTCACTCAGAGTGAAAGGGGCAGCTTTTTTATTTCATTTTATGCAAAATTACAGTAATTGGTGTCTGACCTTTTCGATATGGACTGTTAAACTTTACACGGCTGGATCGTCTCACAGAATCAATTATTTTAATTATGGCTGTCTGACAAGGAGCATCCGGGACATAAACAAGAAAAGAATATTTAAATAAGTTGGAAAACAGATTTTTTGGTACATAATGCAAAAGTGCTATTAATTATAAGCTTAACCATCGTAGGCTTTTAGCACTGATGTTTTCAACCCAATTTTCATTTCCAAATAATTATACTTTCATAGATAAAGACAATTTATACAGTAAGTACACTGAATAAAAACATGTATTCTCTCAAAGAAGAGGTAAGGAATACGGAAAAGATAAACAATAGTGGAAAATTAAATATAAAACTTAAAATCACCGTAGAGATGTCAATGTGTTTTAGAGTGGCATTTTGCTAGAAGACTCAGAAAGAGATAATAAAACATTTTAAGGAATATGCCTTGTACACCAATGTAAACCCAGATCCTTAAGACTAAAATCTATGTGGAAAAAAAAAAAAAAAAAGAAAGAAATGGCAATAAAAGCTCTAAGGTAAAAAGTATTTTATCCAGTCAGTTTTCATTTTCAGCTGATAGGAATGGATAGAAACTACTTCTATCAAATGGCCAAATCTTTAACTTACAAAAAAGCCTATGAGTTCAGTTGGTAAAGTTAGTGCAGCCTAACCAGCTGAATATTCTAACCTCTTCCAATATTTACGTTTAAAACTGTCATCTGTAAAAACTCTGTACTTGGGCACATATAGACAACTCAAGTAGATTTCATCTTTTCTAGGGGGCCCAATTCTAGAAAAACACTGAAATAACGTACCAAGAGAAGTGTGCTTAGGCATAAACAAACACAGAATATGCAGAGATTTGGGGAAGAAAAGGGGTTTTACTTTTTCAAAATGATACTTAGAATCATTTGCTCTCTGAAAAGATTAAGAGAAAAGTATGAACATTTTGCTTTCATACAACAAGACCTTTTTTTTTTTTTTTTTCTGAAAAGAACTAAGACCTCAGGATACTCAAGGAACAGGTGACTGTGCTGGTGAGAATGGCAGAAAGAAGATGCGAGTAACACAAGAGCACGGCTGGTAAAGAAGGGCAATGGGAGATCCAACAGGTGGATTTCCTCTGTGCCGAAGAGAAAAGCTGCATAAGAACATGGCCCTTTGGACCCTTTGGGAATAAGTGGCCCCAGGAAAGGGGCCTGAGGACGTCTGCAGGGTGAAGCACTATAATCTGACTGTGATAGAAGTTACATGGTTGTATACAAACATTAAAATTCATCAAACAGTACTCCCAAAATAAGTGCATTTTGTAAACTTTACATGGAAATTATACTCCAGTAAAGCTACTAAATGGGAAGCCCAAAAGTGTTTATTAAAAAACAAACTGAACAACTCATTGAAGAAACTGTTTTGAAAAAAATGAACAAAGCCTCATAGATCTGCGGGGCGATATCAAGGGATCCAATCACCATGTAAATGGAGTCACAAGAGAGGAGAGAGAAAAAGGGCAGAAGAATTATTTGAAGAAATAATTTCCAAACCCTTGCAGTTTGGGGAAGACAAAATCACTGAGCTGAGATGAACAATAAACCTCAAAAAAGATATAAAAGTGATAACCACACTGAAAACAAATCACAGGCAAACTGTTCAAAACCAAAGAGCCACCCTCCAGCTGGCAGCCTGGCTGAAAGAAGGCCTAGGAGACAAAACCCAAATTTTGGTTACATTTTATAAATATTCTTGCATGTGATTTTCTGGTCAAAGGAATCTGGCTGTGAGTTGGAAAGCAATGGAACGGAGGCGACGTTAATACTGCGGGAATGTGTCCCGCTGGTCTTGTGATGGTTGAGGAAGAGCGACAGCCCCGACATCTGCAGAGGGAAGTGCGACATCGCGGACCCTGGGCCGTACAGGGGACGAGTAGGACAGTGATCTTCTCTGCCTCAGAGCCTCTCGGTGCAGCATTCAGGAGGGAGGGAAGCGGCCTGAGGCAGCTCTCCCACATGGCTGCAGACACCTTAAATGTAACTGCCCATTGGACCCGCCACGGCCGGCCAAACCTCAGGCTTTCAGTATCATTTGATCACCCTTGCTTCTGATTTTACCAAGATGTTAATCTATCTGAAACAGCCAAGGATGGCTCCATTTCTTCTACATCTCATACAACACATCCTGTCCACACCGCCAGATGTCTCCCCACCCTTATTGCCTTAGCCTTCATTCGGTCCTTCATTGGGGTAGCTGAATGCCACTTGGCTGGTGGCGTGGACAGATAGGACAAATTGGATTAACTGTCCCCGGGAGATCCCTCTCAGAACAAGCAACCAGCTTAACTACTGAAATTAATTACTGGCCTGAGATCACAAGGCTTATTAGCCAGCTGAGAGGTCTCACTGGGGATATGGTCAACCTGCACACTTCGAGAAGCCCCCCAAAATTATGAACAATTCTATCCAGGGAATCTGGGACCATACTTTAAGGATGGAAGTCAGGGATTAACTTGCCTCCCTCCCTATAATACAGTGAATTGCATATTATGTCAGGTCATTTAACTGTTATGGAAACACCAATAGTGGATCAGATGGCCCTCAGATGACTGTGGTGACCTCCCCCAAATGAAACTCCTCTTGGTTACTATGGGGAGCCACCCAGTAGGACGGCACACCCTGTGTGTCATTATCCCTAAAATTAAGATCATCAATTACAAAAGGTGGCATGAATTATGTCCCTGATTTCATCTGCAGTGCTCAATGACACCATCTCTGAAAAGGAAACAGGACTCAACTCACTGGCCAGTGTCTTCACGGATAATAGACTGGCACTAGACTTCTTTCTTACGGACCAACGAGGAGCTCTGAAATTATCAGCACGTCTTGCTGTACCTGGTTAATTTCACAGGACAAATAGAAAGATTAATTCAGAAATTTTAAGAAAGCCATCTGCCTGTCTAAGATAGAGCATAGTGGTTAATGGGATTTGTTCATTGGCTGGGTCCAGGACCCTGCGGGTCATGGTTGAGATCAATACCACAGGTTGGCCTCATCCTGCTGCTCGGCGTTGTGATGATAGTAACCTTAATTAAGTTGTGTTTGAAACAAAACTTAATCTTCCAGATTAATTAGAATGGCTGACGGAATGGTGTTCTTGTAAGAAAATTCACCAGAATCCAAAACAAGGTACAAACTAGTGATAGATGTTTTGTCCATGGCTTTCTCACATTTCTGCATGTCTTTTAAGCAAAGGCACTCATGGCCTCTGTTCCAAAGTATCTTTTTTAGAATGTTGGTCTAGCAAAACACACAACAAAGTGCAGGTTTGCTAAGAGCCACGGGAGACAGAGACAGTGCCTTCCCCTGAAGCAGAGGGCATGCAAACTGTCCATCATGAAAGACGTGGGTTCCTTGAGCTCAAGATGCTTCTCCTGTAGCACTGTGTGTGTAGACACCCTCTTCTTGTCACTGTGGTGACTGAGGATCAGGGAACCAGCCCAAGAAAACGCTGATGCTCTGACTCTTAACTCCTGGGAGTCTTTTGTCTCTGCTCAGGAGCCTCGTGTGTTCCGTCAGCGTGCACGGAACTGTGGCAGGCTGACTTCTTAGTTTGCAGTTAAGGTGAAATTTCACACTCGCACTCCTTCTTGACAAGTCCTCCTTCTGTAACTTGACCCAAACGTAACTCATGCTTTCTATTCAAATTTCTTTCCATATTTATAAGGAAGATGATATTAATCTTGTCTTTTTATTCACTGTCTTCCAAGTACGATCTAAATCAATGCATTTAGAGTTATCCAATACTTTCTTTGTCTTTGTTATCTTTTTTTTTCCTACAAAGAATTATATACTTCATGGAAATGTACAGTTAAGCAACCTGAAACTGGAGGGTCTGCTATGAAAAATAGTTTTTAGAAACATAAAGAATGTAGCATAAATAACATAGGAAAGAACTGTGAATCTTCTTGTTGAGATATATTAAAATATTTTACAGCATTCTAAACTACTTCAATGTATTCAAACAGAGAAAATCTGTCTCTGGGAAGAAAAATTGGATGTGTTCATTCTCCTGCCACATGTTCATCACTTAACTAAGCTATACAAAGACAAGGTCCTAATGTAACTTTTGCTCAACACACAAAAGTGTACACATATTATTTCAAAAAGAGATGGAACTCACATGTGATGCTAGAAGTGAGGAGAGGAACTGTCTTTGGGTGAGTTGTGACTGGAAGGTGGGATAAAGGAGGCTTCCACAGCGGAGACCATGTCCTCATCCTGAGAGCTGGTTACGTGGGTTAATGTTATCAAGTGATGTGTTTAGCAGTGCTTGGCTTTCCCTGCATGTGTGTTATAATTCCACAAAAAAGTTACCGTGAAATGTGGTATTCTGAGGGCACAGAAAAGGGACACCTAATCAAAAAGCCTTGGTGGCTAACAAAGATCCCTGGAGAAAGCAATGCCTAAAAGGAGTCTTAAAGAGTGGTGCTAACTGGGTAGAGCTGGAACGACGCAAGGACATGCGTTTAAATAGACAGGACTGCAGAAGGGACAGCAACAGGACAGAGAAAGGACAGCAGGCAGCACCGGTGTTGGAAAGATCATGCAAGAAACAGCCTGACAAGATGGCACTGGAGGGGACACAGGGGCAGGGAGCAGGCATTCTGTTTACACTGTCAAGGAATTCAGGTTCAATAAGCCAATGCAGAACTGAGGATAGTCTTAATATCCTGCATTTCAGACACATTTCCACGGAACCCTATTGAGGACTGATTGAAGTAGGGGGCAGGAGGAAGACGACAAAAAGACTCAGGGATTTTCCAGCATCTTTGTTGAAAACTGGAAAATAAAAAGATGAAATGTACATAAGAAAAGATGCTAGTGAACTCTGACCAGGGGAAACCTGGCAACTGCACTGTTATTATATACAATTTCACAGCTTTCTCTTAAGGACCAGATGGAGAGCTCTCTATTTCTATTTCAATTCACTCATTAGAGTTCTGTCATTTTATTTTCACAATTGGTATCCAAGGTTTCCATTAATTATGCAGTACAAATCCTTTTTACATTGCACATTTTCATTTTGCTAGGGTTATGATAACAAAACAATACTCTTGAAGGTTGAAAATATATTTCATTCAGCCCAGTTGATTTTTGCATACTGATTACTTTGTATTCCGGCAGTTAATCATCAAGCTTAGTGTCACTTTGGATTTCTTAATTTATACTTATCTCAGACCCCAGACAGAAAAAATGTGAATGGAAAAAAATGTGAAAGCTGACAACGATTTTAATTTCCAAGACTCTCTTTTCCATCCATTACAATCATTACAATTGTGAATGTTCCTTTTGACATTGAGCTCTTCCACTTACGTTTTCCTAATGACTATGCTGAAATCAAAAGGAAAATGCTGTTCTATTGGAGTATTCACAACACGTAGCACACAAATGTTATATAATATATAACATAACACAACACAATAAGGGATTGCAGTATTGTGTATGTTTCTATCTATATAACTATCTATCTATTTAGCTCTCTAGCTATTTAGATAGATAGATATTTTACACATATACACACACACACAGAAAGGTTCACAAAGAGATTTTTATACGTCCATTAAAAATCATACTGTTGGGCCTATAATCATTTTTAATGAGAAAATATAAACATACTTTGCTATGGATTATATAAGCTATACATTCATCTTAATGGGCTGTGTCCTATAACAAAAAATAGTAGTCATTGTTTGATTTTGAATATAACATTTTTGAAATGGTCTTTAAATTTCTGTTTTCCTTTTCTCTCTCCAATTATCTTTCATGTTGTTTTTCTCAAAAAATTAGCAAACATTTATTGAATTTATGTTTTGCTCATATGAGAGTTCTTTTCCTAAAACATCAAGAGAGGCAAAAAAAAAAAAAAAAAAAGAGAGAGAGATAAAACTCTCATATCTCAACATGTTCCTAAGGGACACAGTATTGTAAGAGACATAAGAGAAACAAACAAAATAGTCTTAGTGTCCAAAGAAGGAACTAGTACTACTTGAAAGAAACAAGAAGAAAGATTCCTGAATGTGGTGGCTACTAAGAGAATTTTGTTTAAAAAAAATGCAGTTAAAACTGATCAACTGTTGGGGACCATCATTTTGAGAAACAGAAAACACAAAGTTACAGAGACAGGAAAAGAAGTGGCAGACTGAAGAACAGTGAGTCACTGAATGTGATGGAGAGTTGAGAAAAAGTAGGAGAGAAGAGACAGGACTGGAAAGGTCCTGTTATGTTAGCATAACACGGTTGACTGACCACAATTCCCGGGCCTGGCTGCCTATTCTAATCAAAGATAAGTTTCAGAATCTTCTGATTCACGGACGTCATCAACTTCAATTCAGTATGTCTGTGAAAGCCAATTAGAAGTCATTGAAGGTGTCTGAATATTGAAACGAGTGAGTTTATGATGGGTCTGAAAGGAAACTCGCTTTCATTGTGGACTGAAGGGGAACATACTGACGGAGAGATGTACAAGAGAAAAACAATAGACGCACCAAATCTCACAGCTGGAAGGTACATTAGTGGCCACACAGTGCTCCCCTCTAGATCCAAAACCCCTCTGAAATTCCCACAATCATCTAGTCAGCAACCTACTTTCAAAACCTGCTTGTGATGACAACCCACTTTTATCCATTGTCATTCCACTTCTAGAAAGTTTTTTTTTGTTTTTTTTTTTTTTTGTATTTTGTCAGGGTAGACAGAATAATTGCTTTTCCAGTTGCTAAAACTTCCTTCTTCCTTGCAACTGATCCATCATTTTAAATTCGATGTGGCAATATGCATAGCTAAAACTAATGAACCTCACAGACACTCCTTCATCTATGGGTGGCCATGTGACAAAGTTCTAGTCAATGAGACATAAGCCAAAGTCTGCTAGCAATTTCTGTGTACATCGCGCTGCCCACGTCTTCCCCTCTCTCCGTATTCCTCCAAAGAGGGCAGTTTCGGGACCTGAGATAGAGAGCCATCTAGTGGCCATAAGGGGGAAGGTACCTGCTCATAGTCGTTCAGATTTGGAAGAACACGGGAAGCAAGATCCTTCATAACCTTCCTGAGAATTCTGAAACAGATCTGAAATATCCGCTTTCTGATTTCTTGTCAAGTCTGTTTAATAATAAAAAAAAAAAATCCCTCTATCTTGTCAAACCGTATCACGTGCAGCCAAATGCAATTCTAACTGACACGTTTACCAAGATGGAAAGGCTGGAATTTCCGTAGAGAATCTATACACTCACAATTTTCTGACTACATTTAAATGTAATGACCTCAACTTTTGATCCGCATTCCTTGTATTACTTTTCCCCCACAAAGAACACACAGATAGCTTAGAAATGTATCAGCACTACATTTTCTCTTCTACACATTCATGGCGTACCCCCCGATAACACGAAGTGTTGAACTGTCAAATCAGACTCACAGGAATCACACAGTTTACTCAGTATCAAAGTTTTCATTCATTTTACTAATGAACCAAAAGATATGTGCAATCACGAGACACAATGCATTATTCTCCTGGAAAACTGTCTGCAACAGTTGCCCTGCACGGTCCTTTATCTCTGGCTTCAGGTACATCTTTGTTTGGACTCAATCTGTGACAGTTTTTCTGAGCAATGAATAACACCTATTATCACATTAATCACGTGGCCTCTGTGACTACACCCTATCTTCCAGTCATGACCATACATCCATCCATAAATCCCAGATTTACTTACAGGAAATAACCTAAACAGATCAGCTATATTCCAATAAAAGGATTTCATGTATAATGCCTCTCTGTTATCTTTCCACTGGTAAATACCAATTATGAGTTTGTTAGAAGGAGTGCTGACTACAGTGATCATAACAAGATTGGGTAGCACGCCTTCTTTCCAGGTTTCTCAGGAAGAGAGAAAGAACGGGTTCAGGCTCTCACTCTGATCTCATCAGCCGCCCACCGCCCACGTGACCTTGCTATGATTTCACTCTTCTTCCTGTTCCAGGGAAAACTGAAGCAGGGAAGTCCTTGCTTCTCAACATTTCCCGTTTGAGGGACATCAGTTCTGGACTGGCATTTGTGTGAGGGAGAAATAAACTCACCATGTTAAGTACTGAGCTTTGTCGGCTTCTAAATTCAGCACTCAGGCGTCCTTACTAAAAGAGTGCTTTTATTCATTAGTGTACATTAGTGAATCCTTTCCCAAACCAAGATCTACAAGGCAAAAATCTTAACACTAGATAACATATTTTTCAAATAGACCTAATTTTCAGTCCATTTCTGTCAAATTCCACCGTCTTGGACTACAAACGACAGCAACCACATACAACCACAACAATGCCTGTGAAGTTTTATTTACTTCCCTGTATAAAAACTACATCAGTATATAAATAATACTCTGTTCTTTGGTGTATAAACTTCTAAAAGCATAAGATATGTTCAAAGTGTATGACTCATTATTTCTCCTATGAATTATTTATCACGACCTTTTTTGTTTTTCCTATACGTTGTCTTTGTTAAGACAATTTATGTCTCCATAAATAATGTTTAATTTCCTAGAAAAATTTTTTAGATTATACTTCTACTCGAACTCCCTTTTATTTATATCAAAGATTTTCTAGGCAAAGTATATCGTTAATCTCTGTCTTCTGAACTATATTTTTAACCAGCAAAATAATTTTTTAAATTATTTAAAGCCAAAACCAGAAAGATGTTTAACCTTCATACATACCACCCATATTAGTTACATAGGGATACTTTTAGATTCTATCTGCATTATTTACCAAAATGTTAGCTGGTTGAACAAAACTCCAACTGAATAATGGTTTAAACACACTTGGTATTTAATTTTTATTCATGTAAAACTGTCCAAAATAGTTCAAGGCAGTTCAAGGCTCTTCCTGGCATTAATTAACCCAAACTAACCCATGCTCTTATACATATAATTTCCAAGGTTGCTCCGTGTGTCAACATCCAGCCAGTAATAGAGGGAGGAGCGTGGGAAAGCACATGTGGGGAGGCCCTGCAGGCACGTGTAGAGGGGCAGAAGTCAGTCCTGCTCCAGTCTATTGGAGACTTTAGGTTGCCAGGGAGCATAAAGGACATTATCTCACCATCGTTTCTAGAAGAAAGGGAAATTGGTTGTTGTGACCATGATTAGTTCATCCTGAAAGCCAATTTTGATATTTTCCTTTTTTTGCTGAAGCCCAAAATTTCAGTTCAAAACAGATGAAGATGGCCAGGTCCCCTAGTTATTTGGCTTTCTGCCCAGCTGTCTTCTAGGGGGGCTAATTACATGCAGCTGATATGCAGGGCATAGTAGTTAGCAGGTAAGGCAAAGATCTTCCTTCATCATAAGGTGTCACAACAAGACAGACAGCTATTTCTCTTTGGCCAAGTCAGATCTATATTTTCCCATATGTGACAAATGCCCACGAGCAAGCAATCATAGACCATCAGGACACGTTCCTTCCTTAGCATGCTAGAGAGACACTCCTCTGTTCCTTTTCCTGAAGAGCCTCTTTGTTTCTCCATGACATAGGATAAAGCTTCAGAGGATCCAGGGCTAGAGATTTTTCATTTCTAGAGACAAAGTCATGGTGGGGAGGGTATAGCTCAGTGGTAGCATGCTTGATGTCATGGGTTCAATCCCCAGTACTGCCATTAAAACAAACAAGTAAATAAATAAACCTAATTACTTCCCCCCCCCAAAAAAAATAAAAACAAAGTCATTCACTGATAGGGCCACTTGATTCATATTTTTTCTCCCTTCTGTTTTTTTTTCTTTCTATACCCTCAGAGCTACATTTTACTTCCTCTATATTCATATTTGTTTGCTTCTACTCACCCTGTTCAAAGCATGTTATTTCATTTTTGAACTATTTTTTCATCTTGCACAGAAAGTCCGTGTTTTTTTTCTCTTAAGAGAGAACATAGAACAAGTGTAGAGATGGTGTCCTTCAATGCAATTGTGAAGATCAACCTGATTTCGTACACATATAGAAAAGAAATAATGGGAAAACATTGAAGGCTAGAACTATGAAGGTAGCAGTGGGAATAGAAAGAAAAAAAGGGGTAAAATGAGACATTTATTGCTGAGATGGAAAGACAAAGAATGAAATAAAACTGGCTGGTGGGAAGAAGAGGAGACAGGAGAGAGGTAAAAGTAATTTTGAACTGCAACTTTGAGTTAATAAAATTACTGGGGAAATCAGAAAAAGAAAATAATTTAGAAATAAGTATTTGTATTTAATTTGAGGTGTATGAATCCATATGGAGAGAAAGATTATAATGGCACTGACATTTTAAAAGGTAATTTTCTTTAAGAGCATATTTTTTTTAGTCTCAAACACCCCCTGAAACACATGCCGTCATTATCAGATACTATCGGTGATTATACTGGCTAATTTGTTTACACTAAGGAAATACATTTATTTCTCTGTTACTCCTCCAAGGCACAGACACAATGTATGTACATAATACATGTATTTGGTTTTCCCTGGAAGAATTATCATCAGTGCCAGCCGATAAGAATTATTGGACATCGGAATGGGGCAGCCAACTGAGGCTCTGTACTGCCTTCTCCACTATCTGTGCCACACTGGACTTCAAGGGCTCTGGGCTTCATTTTAGTTATCTAAATGTGAAAATAACAACAAACGTTAATACCTGTTACATCCCTACAACCCTGTGAAATTTGCATCACCAGGTGAGGTATAAGTTAACCAGACAACAGCCTTGAAATTCTCTGAGAATAAAAAGTAGACTATAGTAGGAACTAGTAAGGATAAATCTGTTCCCATTCCCTCCCTGGTAACCTCCTGTGTACTAAAATGAATAAAACTGAAGTCAATTGACTACCTTTAAAAAGTGATATTGAGGATATATTAACAATGTTAGTATCCCAAAAGCCGCTGAAAGAGATTCATTTTGGTGCAAATACGTTGTTTAGCATGCTGTCTACACTACATGAATGTAATAAACATCCAGGCAATATTATTTCAATCCATGATAACTGTGGCCAGAAAACAAAACAGAACACACTCTACTGAGTTGACTGTTATTATTACTTTAATTTTCTAAAGCTATCTAGTCATGTGCAGAAAAGGTAACAAAAAATCCAAAGAAGAGAAAAAGGAAGAAAGCAAAGAAGGGAGGGAAAAAACTATTTATATTTATTTGGTATTTCCACACAATTGCATTTTAAAACTTTCAGAAGAAAATTTTTTATTCCAGTGGAATAAAGGAAAGAAAGAGAGAGGGAGCGAGAAACGGAAAGGAAACAAGAGAAAAGGAAGGAAAAGAACAGGACATCTGTTGCCGAATCCTAACACCGTGTGAGTTTGTCCTTCAGCACAGGATGAAAACCATCCAGATCAGAAAAAAAAAAATGTTTGACTCTTACTTTACCAGCCAAACAGATAGTTTTCATTGACACACTAGAAGAAAATGGAAACTGAGAATTTCTTACCACTCTTTATTTCTTCTCAATGGGGAAACATATATTTATACATGCCAGGTCATTTTATTGTCCAACCTGTTCAGAAATCAACAGTTCAATCATTATAATAATATGAAAATATGTTGAATGAATGAAAGAAAAAACACTCTTGAAAAAACTAGGGTTTTTGAGCTGTATGCTTAAGAAAATATGCTTTAGATGTAAGTAGACAGAGATACAGACAGAGTAAACGAGATGGACCATACTTTCTCAGATGTAAGAAAGATGCATGAATGTACACCAGCAAACCAGTTATAGGTGGAAGAATTCACACTGACTAGCTGTGGGGTGTTTAATTTTAGTTCAAGATATTTGCAGACATTGGACAACCTGGGCTAATTTAAGCAGGCTTGGGTTTTGAAGTTTCATTCAGCTGCAGTAAGATGAGCAATAGAGAAAACAGTGTGCTGTGATAACTGGGGTGATCTGATGCCATTTATTTATGCATCTCTCCTGGCTGGTGGCAGAATCCAGTCCTGAGTCTCCTAGCAACAGTGATGTGCACATGCGAATACGTCCATGTAAATAGCAGATGCAATGGATAAAGTTTCCATTCACTCGTTGAGATGACAGCTTGGATTTCCAGACCCTGATGATACTAAACCAATATGTTTCAAAATTGCTTCAGAGGAGTCTTGGTCTGGTAGACGACACTACATAAGATTTCAAAAAGGAGTCACTGAACTGCCCTAAGCTACTGTGACATGAGCACAGGTGTGGAAGTACAGTGTTATTAAATTCCATGTAGTTTGCAGATTTGAGGGGTACAGAATTTGGAAGGTTTGTGGAAGCAATCTATTTTTCTCAGCATATCTAAGATAAGGAAAACACAGATCAACAAATACAACTTTTTTCTTTTCATTTTGAGAGAAACTACTCAAATTTTCTCTTAAAGTTACTTTTTACCTGGGAGGTGTGCATGGCCCATCCTGTAAACATTCACTCTATGAATCATGTATCATTATACTTACAAAGACCGCTGGGTCAGAGCAGTGGCATAAATTGACACCTGGACTTAATAATGATCATTAACTATGAGAGCCAAATATATTTCACAATGTATGCAAATGTCTAATTATTATGTAGTGCACCTGAAACTAACATAATATTGTACATCAACTATATTTCAATAAAATAATTAATACTTCTTTAAAAGAATCACAAGGATAACATTTAATAACAGATTTCAGATCTCAAGTGTTAACTTACTAAGTCAGATTGTCAAAGGGAGGGTCCTAAGAATCCATATTGTTAACAAATACTTTTTTTGGTTGAGTAAGTCTGAGAAAGCTATTCTGACACAAAAGGAATGCAGCTCTCAGAATTACTATCATTAATGATCATGAGTAGCAGGACAAGGATTCTGACTCAGTCAATACAGAAGGCAGCTCCTCACCGAGACCGCAGTCTCTTACCTAAAAATCCCCCGCTCTGTTCCATCTGCAGGGAAGAAAATGTGGGTAATTTCAAATCACCTGCTACTTCATCAGTTATGAGTGATAACTTTCTCCTCCCTTGAAGCAGCACATAATTCCCCACGGCAGGAACGTGCACCATAGTCCTCGCCAAATTGTCCACTGCTGAACCGAGACAGCAAACCTCTTCAGATTCTAAATTGCCACGCTATTTTTTAAAAAATAAATAAAACCCTTCCCAGGAACAAAAAAGACTTTGCAAAATTGTGTTCAACCATTAGAGCAAGTGGCCTTGTCTTCACTACGATTTCTTTATTCCTCCTAGAATGAAACTTTTTTTTCCCCTTTAACACTTACTAACATGAAGCTCAGGGTAGGTACAAAAAAAGAAATCAAAGTCTAAAGACATGTGCAATAATGTCACATTCTGTGGCTGTGAAATTTTTGCTCCTTGTAAAAGAAAATTTCTTAAATAATTTGTGCTTAGATACATTCAACCAAAAGTACCAAGGTATAAAAAAACAATAAATAGCATTCATAGCCAGGTAAAGCTGAAACCCTAGCTTACTCAAGTTCCACATTTCACACAATTTTAGAGGCAATATTTAAATAAATATTTCACCAGTGTAAACCTAATGTGTATTTTAATCTTTTTAAATTTTGTAATTATTAAAATACAACTGTCTACTAGAGAAAATATGAGAAAATTAAAAAGAAAATAGAAGGAAAAACACCTGATATTTTACCATTCAGTGATGATCAATAACACATTGATTATTTGTGTGCACATTTAAAAAAAAAACAAGATTATTTTCAATGTATATTTTTCAGCCTGCTTTTAAAATCTAAAATTATATCTTTGTTTTCCAGACTCTCTAAATATTATTCAAGACCATTATTTTTAACAACTGCATGGTGTTCTATAATATGTATTTATTATAATCAATTTAATTCTCCTCCGTTGGACATCATTGTTTTCCTATTATATGTGTGTTATAAATGGTATACCTTATCTCCTTAAGTATGTGAGCATATACACATTATGTACTTGTACATATGTGTGTATACATGAAACATATATATTTAAAATTTTTTACCTTAAAAATAAAATTGCTGGACAGTAATCAAAACAGCATGATATTGGTACAAAAAAAGATATATGGACCAATGGAACAGAAGAGACAGCCCAGAAATGAACCCATAAACTTTTGGTCAACTAATCTTCGACAAAGGAGGCAAGAATATACAATGGAATAAAGACAGTCTCTTCAGCAAATGGTGTTGGGAAAACTGGACAGCAGCATGTAAAGCAATGAAGCTAGAACACTCCCTTACACCATACGCAAAAATAAACTCAAAATGGATCAAAGACTTAAACATAAGACAAGATACAGTAAACCTCCTAGGAGAAAATACAGGCAAAACATTATCTGACATCCATCTCAAAAATGTTCTCCTAGGGCAGTCTACCCAAGCAATAGAAATAAAAGCAAGAATAAACAAATAGGACCCAATTAAACTTACAAGCTTCTGCACAGCAAAGGAAACCATAAGTCAAACAAAAAGACAACCTACGGAATGGGAGAAAATTTTTGCAAATGAAACCGACAAAGGCTTGATCTCCAGAATATATAAGCAGCATACGACTGATAAGAAAAAAGCAAACAACCCAATCCAAAAATGGGCAGAAGACCTAAACAAGCAATTCTCCAAGGAAGACATACAAATGATCAATAGGCACATGGAAAAATGCTCCATATCACTAATTATCAGAGAAATGCAAATCAAAACTACAATGAGGCATCACCTCACACCAGTCAGAATGGCCATCACTCAAAAATCCACAAAAGACAAATGCTGGAGAGGCTGTGGAGAAAGGGGAACCCTCCTACACTGCTGGTGGGAATGCAGTTTGGTGCAGTCACTGTGGAAAACAGTATGGAGATTCCTCAAAAAACTGAAAATAGACTTACCATATAACCCAGGAATCCCACTCCTGGGCATATATCCAGAAGGAACCCTACTTCAGGATGACACCTGCACCCCAATGTTCATAGCAGCAATATTTACAATAGCCAAGGCATGGAGACAGCCTAAATGTCCATCAACAGATGATTGGATAAAGAAGAAGTGGTATATTTATACAATGGAATACTATTCAGCCATAAAAACCGACAACATAACGCCATTTGCAGCAACATGGATGTTCCTGGAGAATGTCATTCTAAGTGAAGTAAGCCAGAAAGAGAAAGAAAAATACCATATGAGATCACTCATATGTGGAACCTAAAAAAAAAACAAAACAAAAACAAACAAACAAAGCATAAATACAAAGTAGAAACAGACTCATAGAAATAGAATACAAACTTGTGATTGCCAAGGGGGCAGGGGGTGGGAAGGGACAGAATTCATAGATACTGACAGGCATATACAGAATAGGTAAACAAGATTATACTGTATAGCACAGGGAAATATATACAAGATCTTGTGGTAGCTCACAGTGAAAAAAAAAAGTGACAATGAATGTGTATATGTTCATGTATAACAGAAAAATTGTGCTCTACACTGGAATTAGACACAACATTGTAAAATGACTATAACTCAACAAAAAATGTTAAAAAAAGGAATGTGAACAAAATTTTTAAAAAATAAATAAAAAAATAAAATTGCTGGGCTAAGGGTTATAAATATTTTATGGACTGATATTACATGGTCTTAAGTTGCACTTCAGGAAGGTTGTACCAATTCACTTTTCTAAGAGTAATATATGAGAATGCACATTTGACCATCAACTGGTCTGTTACAAATTTGCTAACAGGATGAAAACATTATTAAGATGCAGACATGTGCTGGGTATCACATGGCCTCAATCAGAGATCCATAAACTATAAAGCAGAATGCATGTTTTGTTTGTACGAACATTTTTCAGGTAGAGAAAACACAAAAGCCAAAAAGCCACGGGGTCTATAGATTTTTGTCTTGCTCTAAATTACAAATTACTCTCTCTACCTCTGCCTCTGCTCATCATCATTGTCTGTTGTTAAAGGTCAGGCAACCAACACTGACCATTTTTGACAGGAAGCCCACTGGACGTCAGAAATACTTGGGACATTACTTTAAAGGTAATGTAAGAAGTACTGATTCAATTTCCACACTGTTTTAGTTAGTGTGATAAATAAACTTCTTAAGTGAAAACTAATGATGTGATCTTTTCAAAATTTTGATAAAAATGAATACAGTCATTTTCAAAGATGCTGTGGAATTTGCACTAGAAACAAACCTGCAGTAGTTTGTACCATATTTCTGCTAACATCATAGAAGGTTGTGCATAATTTATAAGAAACTAATTTAGTCTTGAACATAAATTTTCTGGTGGTGGGGAAAAGCTCTTTATTATGCATGTTTCATGACTTACCTTTTTCTCCTATCCCTGTTAAAGCGTACATGCTGCACTCTCACACATTAACTGCTGACTGTATGGATTATGGACCAGTAGGGACCGCTGTAAAGTTTCTAGACACGTGACTTCTACAGCTGTGGATAAGAACATTTTATTTATAATCCAATGAAAAACTGGATTAACATTTTAAACTTCTCTCTTAGGCACCTCACTTTACAATCTAATAAAATCTCTTTCACTCAATAGATACCGTTTTGGGGATTGAGCCTGCAAGAAATGTTTTTGTCTTTTAGATTAAAAGTATATATTTCCAATAGCAAACTAAATATTTCAAGCCATATATAAAATTCTATCTTTCTGGCCTTACTGTGAGATTCTTAGCTGGACAAACATTGAGATCTTTGTAAGCATTAGTTGTAGCAATGTCACGTTGCAGGTCCCTATTTCTGTCCGTGTAAATCGCCCTTGATCAAGGCACTCGGCGTACCCCAGGGATAACTGCATGGCATCGGAGGATAGGCCTGATAAGAAAGAAAAATTACTGCATTTCAGGGAGCATTTTCAGTCTTCTCTCCCCCTAACTGAAACCCCGTCATCTCATATGCACTGTTGGTCATCAGAGAGTGTTGATTTTGAATGTACAGAGCAAGGGTGGGTTTGGAGCTTTACCAGAAATGAGGACAGCTAAACGGAGTTGTGCAAGGAACACAAGAAGACATTCAAAGTTGGGGGAAAGACACAGGAATGCAGTTGTGTCATGAAGCATATATTTAGAGTATCTTGACTGTGGCTCCTAACAGTTGCTTGATCTTAGATGAAACGCCATTGCTTCCGCAATCCCATCTGGAAGGTTGAACTTATCTCACTTGGGAGAGTGTTGTGATCACTGTGTCAAAGAACACAGGTAAAAAAATCTTGTAAACTACAGAACAACACACATATATAAAAATATTATTTTGCCAAGTGTAGAGAAGGAAATACATAATGTAATTCAAAGAGGAAGGCTGACATGCTTTGTCTTTCTCACAATATTGCCCAATTTTTTTTTTTTTACTAAAAAAAAAGGAAATATATTTCCTGTCATTTTGAAGTCAACATATTTAGAGGTTAAAGACTGCAAAAGTAAAAAGAAAAACATGGGTTCTCTGTAAAATTAAAGTTCTAAGTTCTGTCATGCACCATGATTTATTTTTTTTACATCATTCAGTTACACTTAATAATTGTTTAGTAAAGCAAAGAGATCAGTGCCTCACAGAAATGCATTTTTTGGAATTTTTACAGTGCCTAAGTCTTGAAAGGGAGTAGAAGTTATTGGAAATAATATGAGCATGTTACTGCAAAGCACACTGTAAGTGCTTAAAAAATGGGGTGTGCTGTGTGATTTGTAATTTAAGGTATCCAGATAGTAAAAGGTAAGTCGGTAAGTGCTTATTCTAAACAAACATATACATATTTTTAAACAATTTACCCAAAGTCAAACAGCTAATAAACAAATACATAATTTATAATCGTGCACAACTGAAATAAATCCATCTGGACTTAAACAGAGGGCTGGATGGGGCCGTATCTGTTTTGCTGCGAAACTGTTTATTTTTCCATGTTGCTAATTGAGGCTGTCACGGCTTAGAACCGCACAAAACAAGCTGCAGCCCTGTCCCAGGAGAGACTTGGGGAGAGGAAACAGCCGCGGGTGGGCTGGCTTGTGATGTGTATTTACAGCAGTGTTTAGACGTCCCCCCGAGGCCGAGCCCTCCCTGGCCGTGGCCTGGCGGAGGCGGAGGACACGCACCCGTGGAGCAGGTTGCGCAGAAACGCTGAGGGTTCTCAGGGCGCGGCTGTGAAATCTCAGAACAGGCGCCCGGCCAGCGAAGCGGAGCCGCAGCAGGTGCCTGCAACTGTCCCCCGATGTGTTCCCGCCACGCGGCTCTAAGGACGTGTTAGAGGCTTTGTTAACACCTGACTGTTTCCCTCAATCAACAGATGATACTTCCGACAGGAAGCATGCCAGATAATTAGCAAACGTCACATATAATATGGAACGAATGAAAAAGAGAACGCGCGCTGTAGTCATTCTCATTCCTGATGCAGGATGTGAGCTGTGCAAAAACATGTTATTCATCAAAGCAGAAGAGCAGACTATCAAAGTTATACGCCTCCCCTCAAAAAAGAGAGAACGGGTGTTTTAATTATTCAAGAAGAGAAACAAAGCTCTGGGCCAAAAGAATATCTGAAGTATAAAAACAAAACCCATTCAAACATTGAGCGTTTATATAAATGACTTCATGCTCCCTCCAATTATTCCAAACATGATTCATGCGTATGTGTTTTAAATAACCCTAATTCTCATAACAGATTTAATTAGGACCTTATATATGTTAAGAAAAAATTGAGACAAATATGTATTTTATCTTTCGAAAAAATTAATTCTATGCCATTTTTTAGATACAAAAATTAATTCCTAAATAGTTCAGTGTCATTACCAGCTTCTCATCAAGGCCATTTCACCATCAATGCCTGCTAGTTTCTTTGGACAGCAGTAAATTTGAGAAAAGACCAAAAAAGTCATATACTTCTATACCTCAATTCCCAAACACGTTCCCAAATATTTTTAGCACCATATATATTTTTTTCTCTTAAGTAAAAAAATATAGAGTTGAAAGCTAGATCTTAAATTAGGCCTGTAGGACTTCACGGTGAGCTTTATTCTCCTGAATAGGTACTTATGTTATTGCTAACTATCCAAGATTATTTTTATTTTCCTCCTATATTAGCTATCTAGCATTTCATAACACATTGTCACAAGCTTCAGGGCTTAAAACAATAAACATGTACTAACTCACAATCTCCGTGGGTCAGGAGTCCAAGCAGGGCTCAGTAGGTTTTACTGCTTCAGGATCTCAGGACCCCACAACTGAGCATCGCCCAGTGCTGGGTCTTGGCTTCTACGCTCACCTGGTGTTTAAGATTGAGTTCCTTGCAGACATGATGCCACCCTCAAGTTTCCTGATAGGGCCGCTCCCACCATGGCAGCCTCCTTCCTTAGTCCAGTAAGGAGGGAGTCTTCAAGCAAGAGGAAAGATACCATTGGTATAAGATAATCAGGGAAGCAACCTTGTCATACTCTGTCACAAGGAAGTCACAAATCTCTCCCACCTTCAAGGGGAGGGGATTACATAAGAGCTTGAATGCCAGGAGGTGGGCATTATAGGGCCACCCCAGGATCACTCTGCCACACTTCCCATGGTCTAAATTTTAAGAAAACTGAATTATAAGGATTGTGACATCATTTCTTAGAGCTTTGTCAATACTTGAAGTGACTATCCAATTTCAGTTAATTTTGGAAGAACTGTGTGGGGCCTTTCACATAGTCGTGAGACTTCTTACTTTGCTCACTGGTACCCGCTTCCTACCAAATATTCTGGTTTAGAATTCATTCATTCTCACATATCTTGTTCTGGCTTTCTTTGCTTAAATTAACTTGTTTATGCAGGACTTGTACTTTCTGGTTCATCCTTCTTGTTTCATTCATTGCTATCACTTTGCCTAACCCTGTAGGACACACAGTTTGTGATTTAAACAGATATGTGAGCTTAGGGATAGGTCCCAAATCAGGATCCGCAAACAGCTAGTATAAACATAAAGTGGGTATAATCAAAGTTTAGGAATTAATTATTGTTTTTTCTTCTAATGGAAGTTTTAATGAAGAAAGGATGTGGCTTTATGAAATATTCAGAAGATATTTATAGTTTGGTTCACAAGAAAGACAATCGATTTAGTAATCTCATTTTTGAAGTACAGTTCATTTTCAGTACATATATTCTGTGTAGGCATCCAAACTGCTCAACATGGATCATTCAATTCAATAATCGCACATACTTAAAGGAAAAATATACCCACCTAGAGAAGGTTTAAATGTATGTAATTATGCTAAAAAATGAAAAATAAAGATACAAGTGCACCTTGTAGAGATAGATAAAGACCTGGGTAAAGTATTCTGGGAGACAGGAGCCCTGAGTTGGAATTGCAACTCCCGCTTTAGCTCTTGGTGCGATCTTGGGCAAGTCACTTAACTTCTCTCAATGTGTCTTAGCTCATCTCTGCAAAGAGGGGCCGAAGGTTAGAGATGCCCCAAGGTCCCTCCTGGTACAGTCTCTGTGATTGTCCTGGAGCCCCGGATTGGCGCGGTGGCCACGCCCCCTTCCCGCTACCTGCCCCAAGTGTATCTCACCAGCAGCATCTCCTTGCACTGCAGGGTGGGTGCTCAGACTCCGCAGAGATATCGTGGACTCCTTTTTGTGAAGATTCTCCTTCTCGTGTTGTACCTAAACTGCAGGTTTGGATTTAACCACCGGTGTTGTTTCAACGGCATCTAGCAAGACAACTATTTTTTTTTTTAATTGCAGTATAGTTGATTTACAATATTATGTTAGTTTCAGGTGTACAGCATAATAATTCAGTATTTCACAGATTATACTCCATTGTAGGTTATTACCAGATAATGGCTGTAATTCCCGGTGCTATACAGTATACCTTTGCTGTTTTTCTATTTTATACATAGTAATTTGTATCAGTTAATCCCGTATCCCTAATTTGTCCTTCCCTCCTTCCCTCTCCCTTTTGATAACCATAAATTTTGGTTTTCTCTTTTTATATATCTGTGAGTCTGTTTTGTTCTGCATATACAATCATTTGTATTATTTTTTAGACACCACGTTAAATGATATCACAGCATTTGTCTTTCTCTGACTTATTTCACTAAGCATAATAATCTCTAGGTCCATCCACGTTGCTACAAATGGCAATTTTTCATTCTTTTTTATAGCTGATTAACATTCCAAAGTACATATACCACATCTTCTTAATCCAGTCACCTACTGATGAGCACTTGGGTTGCTTCCATGTCTTCTGAGTCTCTTACCACCCAATCTGCAAAAACTGTCATTTCTTTGGCTCTGGTAGCTCTCTAAAACGTTCTTTCTTCCTTACCAATCCACTTTACAATGAGAAGAGCCTCTTAATATTTCAGAATAGGATGAGCTATTTGCACTTCATTTAGAAGTTTTGTTCTGTTTTGTTTTCCCTTTCCAGATGGCTGATTTTGGAAGAAGCCTTTTAGCAAAAGGACCAAGGGAAAAGAAATTTAAGGCCAGAAGGATGTGTTGAAAGAAAATACAGGGATATATTTCAGCACTCTATGCTAAGTCTGAGCTGTTTTGCCATTTTTCTTCAGTTCCAATCAAAGAAGAAATGTAATTTTAACATCCCCTAGTATTCTTTGTAGTGACAAATGTTTGAGCAATTATACTTTAAAATTTAAAATTGATGATGTTAACACTATTCTTAAAATGTTCTTTCAAAAATAGATTCAGAATATTAGAACACATTATTTATTCTCTATAGCTCCTCTCTTTTCAAAAACTTCATCTCCAGTAAAATAAAAATAGAATCAAACTTTAATTAAACTGATGAAAAATTTATGATATATATACATTAATGATGATTTATGAAAAAAGTAAATCTAGGATAAAGAAAAACTTTTAAAAAGGCTCATTTAAAATTTAGTATTTCTGAAAATAACTTGGCAGAATTTCACTTAGAAATCTTCTCTTTTGATTGATAAAGAAGCACTTTTAATAATTTTATCTTCCCTTTTAGAGCTAGTAATCATTTACCTTATAATTTTTTCTATTGAAAATAGTGGTTTAATATAGTTACAGCAAATGTATTCATGGATTATGACTGAAAGAAACTGCCCAAACTATTCATTGCACCCGTGACCTAAGTCTTGTATAGTGTGTCAATATGCAAGACACAATTTTCTAAATATTTCAAAATACATCTTTCTTCCTACCCACCCTCAACTCCCCTCACACCCAAACAGATATAACTCTCAAACGACAGGTTACATTTTAATTTGCACACCTTTTCCTCCTCACTTTACACTGACACGGCTGATGCCTGCACTGTGATGATTGCAAAGCAGCACAAGGGGCTCAGAAAGGTAACATCTGGGTGCCACTCAGGTGTGCTTGAACTGATATACCAGCCAGGCGAAAAGCAGTTCTTCGTCCCCACTCACCCATCACAACCAGGGACTAGGGTATCACAGTCCAGGGGAGCATCAACTGCACAGGGCAGGGCAGGGAGGGGGGAAAGGAAGGCTCCATGCTGGAGGAGTCACCTGGTGGATGCCCAGCACACCCCACGGTCCAGCCCAAGGTGTGGCACTGGTGGTTTTCCATTATGAAGAACATTTCTCCATTATCTTGAACTGATTGGATGCTGTACAAACCAGGGATTGAAATCTCGGTGCTAACTCTCTCTCCCATCTCCCAACAATACACCAAGGCAGCCACAGCATCAAGTAACCTCAAAGAAGCAAGTCTAAGGAATAGCATTCAAAAAAAGAAGAAAGAAATCCCAAATAAATCTAACAACTTACTATTTAATATAAAAAAGATAAATCAGAATTAATGGAACAACAGAAGAAGAATTTTAAAGAAACATAATAATTATTTCCAAAGGGATAAAGGATATTATATTACTTGTCAAAAAAGAACATTTATAATAAAATAATAACAATCCAGGGTATGAAAAATAAAAGAAAGAATTTGATACAAATGAATGATAACAGAACAGATTCCATTATTAAAAAATATTATCATTGTAATTATTAAATTTATCTATAATTATAATTAATATATAATAGCTTTATATTATACAGCTATTAATTTTCAATAATAGTGAAACCTGTTCTGTCTTAAATAATAATCTGAGATAATATATCACTATTATATATTATTTTATATATAGAATATATTTATATGTTACATAAGATTATTAATATATATTATATACTATAAATGTAATATATTATGACTTATCTTTGGGATCCATTTATATATTTATATAATTCATTCACTGAGCTAATTTTACCTGTTAAATATTTATGTGAACAAACCCAAAATTATGTTCAGCAAGCATTTCCTACACCAATTTAATAGCCCAATGGTATAGACCAAGAATTTGCATGATAAATGTTATGCCTCCAAATATTACAGTCCTGTGCCTAACTTTGTAAATACACAAAGATGAGAACTTCATCAGAAATTTGCCACCACACCCCAGCGGGGAACCACAGTGTCTTCATCACACCTGTCCCAGTCTTGTGGAAGATGGTGCCCTCACATGTGGTTCTTCAGTCCAAGCAGCCTGTGCTCTCCACTGGTAAGGGCTCGGGCTCAATGCCATGTGGAACACTTCCTCTCACTACTGACTGTAAGACATTGTGGGCTTGATAAACCCATTAGATTTAAAACAAAAACTAAAGTTGCGCATATTAGACGGCTGTAAATGAATCCATGCAAAATGACTTTAGAAATGAACTATTCAAATCTGAATGACTATCACGTTTATACTACCAAAAACAAAAACAAGGACAGCAAAAAAACCCTCAATATTCTAGGACAAAATTATTGACTTCTTATAGGTCTTTTATCTTTAAACCATACAACTGAATGGATCTGAATGTGAGAACAGTGAAAAAAAAAAGTTATCATGGAGGGAAAAAATTAATATCATATTTTACTAAGAAAACTATTTTTAATTTCAAAACTGTGTGTATTAATTATATTTTAATGAACCAATAAAATGTAATATCAGTTAAAACGAACTAATAAAATGTAATATCAATTAAAAGGGGGAAGTACAATTACTGTAGTAATATTGCAAATAACTCAATATTTAAAAGGAAGTAAAAAGTGGATAATTGAACCTTAATCAAACTAAATTGCTCATAGAGCACAGACAGCACTGTGTGTGGTTCTGAAAATATTAGACAAGATAATAATTTGAATTCTTAGGCCTTTCTATTCCTTATAAAATAGTGTATATGGAATGTCCTTCTTTAGTAAAATAGAGATTCCCCCGAACTAGAATTATGTCAGGAAAACAGAAGTCATTCTGGATGTTCTCTGTAGAAAGGAATTTCGGACCAGAATTGGAGCCTCATAGAACCACTGCAAGGCTTGGGAGCAAAGCTCAGACGGGGCTCTGATGACTCTTGGCTGTCCTGGAGCAACAGAGAGGCTGCTGCCTTGAGTCACGCTTTCTCCTTTTTCTCCTAAATTCTGTGTCAGTGTATCTAATTGTCAGAATCTAATCTAAACGATATAGGAAAAGGATTTCCCGAGATGCAAAGAAAAATATAGGGTGAAGTGGCATCAGTTCTAGATTGGTAAGAGAAAACATGGTAAAATAGGATTTGACTTCATCACCATGAATAAATATAAGATAATATTGATGCGCACTACAAGGTATGTATTTTCCATTCATTTAGCACCTGCCACGTGTCAGTCTTGGGCTTGACACTGGGAATCAGTATTGAAAATACATAAAGTCTCTGTGATGATAGAACACTGGATTCCTGTTGAGAGACGTATCCAATGTTAACCACAAAAGTAAACACTGACAACTAACTGTGGTAAGTGGGACTATCCCGCCACAAGAGCACACGCAGTGAGGGCCAGACTTCCCACAGAGTCAGGAAAGACAGTTACTCAGCGATGAATGCCAGCAGTCAGTTAGTAATGGATTGGCATTAAAAGAAGTTTAAATAAAATCTAAGAAGCAAAAACAGAGGCGACAAAACTGTTGCCCAAAAGTACAGTAGAACGATTTTACGAGTAAAGTGCATTCATAATGAAACACATGCAACGAGCACATTGGCAGACCCAATGAAACCGTAAAATTCTACATTTCAACACCTTCCCATCCTCCAGGCTTTAAAGACTCCTTCACACACTGACATTTCCGTGCATGTACATCCTTGAGACATCTATCTCACCCGTGTGTGCAAAGGCCTTTGATTCGATGTCTCAGTGGAATCACTTTTAAGTGTCTTTGGCCTTTCCCTTTCTTTCTACTCTTGACAAAGAAAATGCCCTTAGTGTAGCAACAGAGATAATAACGGCTAGCATTTACTGACCACTAGCAAAGAGACAGGCAATCTAAGTGCATTAATTCACAAAATATTTGCAGCCACGGTTTGAGATAGAAATAAGTAGCAGAGAAGAGACCCGAATGCAGGCAGCTTGCCTCCAGAGCCCATCCAGTCCCCTGTCTCTCATGCCACGTCACTCAGCTAGGAGCAGTGGGAACATAAACCATGTAGCTTCAAAAAAAGTGGGTCCTCTGGCTCTCTAGGACTCCAAACTTTAGACAGTTAACTCTGTGTGGGGTTTGTCATACTAAGTACGGTGGTGACCTCAATGCCTTGGCTTTTAGACTAGGTACTAATAATTACTTGAAGGAAGAATCTGGACAGGGACTTTCCATGTCTCTCACTCAGTCTTTAAAGCATCACCAGGTTAAAAAGCTATGAAGACCTTTATTTTATGGATAAAGAAACCAAAAGTCAACGATGCTAGGTTAGCCATCTAAGATCAATGGCAGATATGGAATTCAAAATCATGAGCATTTGGTCCAATTTTATTTTAAGGGTCAAGAGAAGAGAAAAGTGTCTATATAGAAATGATCACCAAAAGAAATTAGTGAAATGTGGCCTCAAAATGCATAATCCTGTAGCATTTAGAATTTACTGTGAAACATTCAAAGAATACATCTCCTCAAGTTAAACCCCAGGGCACAGGTGGAAAGCCAGAGGGTCAGTGAGAATGTTTTCCTGTTGCCCAGTTTCTCATAAGAGACAAACTTGGATGGGAGGCAGGGAAATGCAGCCTCTGAAAGACGGGTCTATGCAGGTGGCGGGAGACCCAAGTAGGGGTCTGTATCACTTTCCTATTGCTGCTGCAATGAAATATCACATACCTATCAGCTTAAAACAACATGAATTAATTTTCTTATAGTTATAGAAGTAGGAAGTCCAAATACAGCGTCCCTGGGCTTAAGTCAAGGAGTGGACAGGGCTGGTTCCTTTAGGAGGCTCTGGGGGAGAATCCTTTTCCTTGCCTTTTCCTCCTTGCAGAGGCCACTGCACTCCTTGGCTCATGCCCCTTGCTCCCATCACTCCAACATCTTGCTTCCCTCATAGTATCTCCTAACACCGGCTTTGATCTCCTGCCTCCTCCTTACAAAGACTCCTGCTGGCCTCAGACCTTCCAGGATAACCCAGGATAATCCCATCTCAGGATCCATAATGTAATCACACAGACAGCCTGTTTAGCGAAAAGGTAATATTCACATAGCCCCAGGAATTAGGATGTGGGAACCTTTAGGGAAATATTATTCAGCCTACCGCAGGGCACTGAGCCCTTTAAACCCCCAACCTCGTCAATTAAACCACATCCAGACAGTTTCTTACTAGACCTCTAGGACCACATTTTCCTGAGGTTTCCTGTTGATTACTAAACATCACACACTCATGTAACATTGCAGCTATAAGACAGTAATCAACTTGAGGTCTTGTCTTTTAGTAAGTGTTATCTGGAGGACCTGGCCAAAATATATCAAATACTTATCAAAGTCTTTTTTTGAATCTTCTTTATCGTAAACTCCAAGAAATTTTTCTGTTCATTGAATCACTTTACAAAAGCCCTGATTTCCTTGAGAAATTAAAAGCCCATCCACTGTTTTAAAATGAAATATTCATTCATACAAAGAATAAATGGATAGACAGGTAGGTAGGTAGGTAGGTAGGTAGGTAGGTAGGTAGGTAGGTAGATAGACCTAAAAATAGTAACCAACTTTATCAATATTTTTGAACACACTGTGTCCCTCTCAGTGTGTCATCAGACGATTTCAAATCCTAAAACTATATTCGCTAAGTACTCATAAAGGCTTTGAAGTTCCCCTCCAAAGAAACAGAACGAAAAGGAGATTTATTATGAAGAATCGGCTCATGTTACTATGGAGGCTGAGAGGTCCCACTATCTGTCATCTGCATGCCAGAGACCCAGGGGAGTCAGAGGTGTGATTCAGTCAGAGTCCAGAGGTCTGGGAACCATGGGAACCAATGATGAGCAGTCTGATGTCCAGAAAACGTGAGATGAGCTGTCCTAGCTCCACAGTCAGGTAGAGAGTAAAATACTTTGCCCTTCTTTTGTCTTTTTGTTCTGTTCAGGCTCTCAGCGAGTTGGATCAAGCCCACTGGCATCGGGAAAGGACAATCTCCTTTTCTGCTGATCCGAGGGCTAATCTCATGGGGAAGCACCCTCAAGTACACCCAGAAATAAAGTTTAACCACATATCCGGGCACCCCCTGGTCCAGTCCAGCTGACACATAGAATTAACTCTCACACTCACTCATCACTGTGACGCTCTGCCCTGCTCCTGCGAATCTATGGTCAGGTGAAAAATTGCCTGTGTTGTTGTGGTGATTGTTTGCTTTATTTCTGTTTATGTTGTTGATTTAAGATGTATCCCAGTACATCTTGTTGTCCAGTTTTCCCAGCACCACGTATTGAAGAGACTGTATTTTCCCCCATTGTATATTCTTGCCTCCTTTGTCATAGATTAATGAAATCAGAACATTCTTTAATACTATGTACCAAAATAGTTTCAAAGTGGATTAAAGGCCTAAAAATAAGACCAGAAACCATAAAACTCCTATAAGAAATCATAGGCAGAACATTCTTTGACATAAACCATAATAATATTTTTTGGATCTGTCTCCTAAAGCAAAGGAAAAAAAAGCAAAAATTAAAAAAAAAATGGGACCTAATTAAACTTAAAAGCTTTTGTACAGCAAAGGAAGCCTTTGACAAAGCAAAAAGACAGCCTACTGAATGGGAGAAAATGTTTGCAAATGATGTGGCTGATAAGGGGTTAATATCCAAAATAACAACATCAAAAAAATCCTCAATTCTAAAAGTGGACAGAAGACCTACATAGACATGTTTTACAAAGACATACGGATGGCCAACAGGTACATGAAAAGATGCTCAACATCGCTAATCAGGGAAATGCAAATTAAAATCACAATGAGATATCACCTCACACTTTCAAATAATACACAAACAATAAATATTGGCAAGGATGTGGAGAAAAAGGAACCCTCATATACTGTTGGTGCAGTACTGTGGAATGTAATATACTATAACGTAAATAGGTGCAGTCACTATGGAAAACAGTATGGAGGTTTCTCAAAAAAACTAAAAATAGAATTACCAGGGTGGGAGGGCATAGCTCAAGTGGCAGAGTGCATGCTTAGCATGCACGAGGTCCTGGGTTCAATCCCCAGTACCTCCTCAATAAGTAAACATTACCTCCCCACTAAAAATAAACAAAAAAAAAATTTTTTTAAATTAAAAAAAAAAAGAATTATCATATGACCCAGTAATTCCACTCTTGGGTATATATCTGAAAAAAACCAAAAACACTAATTCAAAAAGATATATGCACCCCAATGTTCATAAGCAGCATTATTTACAATTGTCAAGACATGGAAGCAACTTAAGTGTCCATCAATAGATGAATGTATATAGAAGATGTGGTTTAAATATACAATGCAATACTACTCAGCTATACAAAAGAATGAAATTTTGCCATTTGCAACAACATAGATGGACTTGGAGAGAACTGTGCTTAGTGAAATAAGTCAGACATAAGAAGACAAATACTGGACAACTTATATGTGGAATGTAAATGATTTAAAAAAAAAAAAAAAAGATAAGTGCCAAAAAAGAAACAGACTCACAGATGTAGAGAACAAACTAGTGGTTACCAATGGGGAGAGGGAAGGGAGGACAGGCAATTTCAGGATATGAGATTAAGAGGTACTAACTACTAAGCATAAAATAAATGAGTACAAGGATAAGTCGTACAGCACAGGGAAATAGAGTCAATATTTTACAGTAACTATAAATGGAGCGTAACCTTTAAAAACTGTGAATCAGTATGTGTACATCTAAAATGTATATAAGATTGTAAGTCAACTCAATTAAAAAAAAGATGTATTGAGTTCTCCACTGAGTTAATATAAGATTGGATCAAATTTGTCACAATGCCTTATAAGACAGCAAACCCTAAGGAACACTTGGCCTCTACTTAGGAGCCCACTGTGGAGTGGGCAGAAGGTGGGATCCTCCCCACGCCTAAATTTAAAGATGCTTGGGAGAATCTTAGGGACAGCAGCGGGGAGTTCCATGAAGGATGCCAGAGCCCCTGAGAGAGAATTCACTCAAAAGGAAGGAGTCTTGCCAGGAAAACCTGACTCAGCAACAGAGCTTAAGGGTTGGAAGAGACTGGTCATCTGATGCACTCCTAGCCTCTGGGTTTTGATCCAGTCCTCAGGATACTTTGGTGGCATCCATTTTCCCTAAGGGGAAAAAATGTATGTGGAAATGAAAAGGCACTTGCCTTCAGTTGGAAACATTACAAATAGACAAAAATAATCTTGTTATGGGAATCTTCCTCAAATCAAGTACCCAGAGGCAAGAATTGCAATGATTCTTCCTTTGCAAGAAATCATAGCAATAGGAAGACTGAGAGTCTCTTTGTCTGGGGCAATTGGCAAGAATCTGCCTGCAGGTAGAGGCAGGGAGGTGAGGAGCAATCGGGCTACGGCTATGCCGCCCGCCGCGGGGCTGCGCCCGGGCAAGCCGCCCTGTGTCCGACTCCAGCATGTAGACTGTGGGGTTTCCAGGGGGTCTTAGGGTCTAGGGGGCAGTCACCAGCAGCCGCAGGCCTGTGTGAAGAGGTCAGGGCTTTCATTCAGCACAACAC
Source organism: Camelus dromedarius (assembly GCF_036321535.1). Taxonomy (NCBI): domain Eukaryota; kingdom Metazoa; phylum Chordata; class Mammalia; order Artiodactyla; family Camelidae; genus Camelus; species Camelus dromedarius. The sequence goes on from NC_087463.1 coordinate 21,229,830, forward strand.
CGATTAAAATGAACGTGACCTAAATTTTACATTCAATTTATCTGGCCCCCAGACATGAAGGGTACTTAATGATTTGCAAAGCCACAAATGGAGGATTATCTCCATTTCTATTTTACTGAGAGTCACCGCAGCAGAATTTTTTTAGAAGGTGTATTTGTTCAAAATCATGGAAAAACAAAAGCAATTCGAGAGTACGTTGGAGAGAAATAATTGCTACTGGAATGTTTAAAAACCTCTGTAAGGCGAAATGTCTTATACCATGGGGTCACACAGAAAATAAAGTTCTTGGCATGAACCAGTTATTTACTCTTTCAGGTTCCAACAGTCCCTAAATCACCAGACCCTGGAATTTTTCTCTGAGGTCATGGCTTCTCTACAGCAGCATTACTGATGCTTTGTACCACATCTCTCTTTGTTGTGGGATGTGTCCTGTATATTCTAGGACGTCTAGCAGCATCCCTGGTCTCCACCCGCCAGATGCCATAGCACCATTTGTCATGACAACCAACAATGTCTCTGGACATTGAATTCATGCTCATTGCTAAAAGTCCCTGGAGGGAAAGAATTACCCCCACCTCCTGGCTAAGAACCACTGCTTTAGGACAATTTAAGCATTAAGCTTAAATTCAACCTCATGGGTTTAATCTCAGAATTGCGTAATTGTGCAATGCCAGTACAGACCTTATGTTTCCCAATATTATGTGACTACATAAAGTATATTATTTACCTGAAGAGATAAATCCAGATTAATGTTTAAATGTTGACATCAACATTGATTGAGTTAAATTGTTTTAAAATGTTACAGATGATATTTAGACTTTTTTATTAAAAGCAGGAAGATCATGAAAGACTTATTCTGAGTCTGACATAAAATTGTGACTTTTGCTCTATAGGGAAGGTTTGTTTTTTTTTTAATCTCAGGAAGACAGTAAAAGAGTTAGACATGAAAATCATATTCAGTGCTTTTTTTCTGATTCTTGTATAACGTGGTAATAAACAGCTTTCTTGTCATTTGTGTTTCTTTGTTCCAAAATGATGTAGATGATGTGAAAAAGCAATCTGATTAAAATAAAAGAAGAACCTTTTCATTTTAAGTGACATCTTTAGAAAAGAAAGGCAGTTTTTTTTGATTCACAGAATATGTACTTCAAATTACCCACAGTGAATAGTACATAGAAATATTTCAAAACAGATGAAACTATAAAAATTTAGACATTATAAATGATAAACTGATAAGCCTTTTCTCTGTTGAATTATGAAAGAAACTTACCAGAGAACAGTACAAAAATTTAATGTAGAGACACATGATTTTATTTCTTCAGCAGGAAAAGAAGGCACAAGAACGCACTAACCTCTAGTCATAAAGAATTTTAAAACCAACAAAACCCATGGGGACAATATTCAGAACAGAAGGGAAACATGGCTAGCGTGGTTTCATTCAACATTTACCAATATATCTATATATTAGGATTTTTATATTTATTCACACAAGACATTTCTCTCTAACAGTAAACCTTAGAGAATAAGCCATGAAAATGCTGCCTGAACAAAACACACATTAAAAGTTTAAAGCAGTGATTTCATACCATTGCTCAGATTAAGTTTTTTATCTCTGGTATTACTGCATGATAAAGAAAATCAAATAAATTTCACTCGTGAGGTTTTTCCCCAGAGCTCCTGATTGACAGTGAAAATGTCAGGAGCTGATAAGTGCATATACCCTGCAGTTGCTCTGCGTCTCACAATGAGGCTTTTGACTCCTGCAGCAATGGGAGGGAGTGCACAGGCCTGAGAGGGACACCGCCCAACACCCTAGAAACAGCCGAACTTTAACTGGACCCCCATGCAGTACCCAGTGTAGACCTGATTACAAATTTAGCAGAGTTAAACTGAGATAGTTATAACAAAATGGCAATAAGTAAAATATATTTTAATTTTGCAGATGCAAAATTTTAAAGGGAAACTTTGATTCAGATGAGACAGGAGGGAAGGGGGCAGGGCAAAACCATTAAAAGAATGACACAGCCATTGAGAACATGTTAACTGGTTAAAACCTGACCAGGCCCAAGATGGCAGAAAAGTCAAATCCCAGTGGACCTGGAGCTTCCTTATCTGCTCACTGTAATCTATTAGCTGCTAAACGGCCCTCCCACAGGCACCGTGACGGTTCCCAGCTGGCCGTGAAAGGCCAAGAAGTGCGAGGCGGCTCAGTTCCGGGGAATCCCCGGCCCGTCCCCAAAGTAGCTGGACTAATCCTCCCACTTGTTAGCGTAAGAAGCTAACAAGCCCACAGAGACTAACAGCCCCGCATCTCGCCTTCCGAGGCGGCCCGCGCTCTGTCCACGGGGTGTGTGTGTACTTTCACTTTGCCATCCCCACGGTGTACGGCCGGTCTGTCTTTCCTAGACATCCCCGTGCTCTGGGGACGCCTCTCGCCTGCTGCCTCTCTCTTTCTTGCCTTTTGAGACGGCCCGCACTGTATCTATGGCGTGTGTATCTCCCTGAATAAATCTTTTACTCAGCTATGGCTCACTCTTGAATTCTTTCCTGCACGAAGCCAAGGACCCTCACATGATGGGGCACATCCCAGGGAGTCACCTGAGACCTAGTACGGGGCCATCCTTTCACAGCCCCATTTTCCTATAACACAGACAAGATGGTGCACACATATTTTTTTTCTTTTTCTTCCAGGCACAGCTTAAAACCCTAGACGTGACAGTAAAAAGTCTGACAGGTGGTGAGAAGGCAGACTTGCTAGGCATCTTCAGACCCAGGGAACAACAGGACAATGAGTTCCTAGGTATTTTTTTAGCCTCCTATATATCTTGGGCTGGAAGCTGAAGAAGATAGTAACTGGTAAACCAGCAGTCCGAGAAAAGACTATGTCCTCTTGCCAAAGGATCAGAGAAGAACAGTCTAGGAAAACGACTTTTTAGCAATAACATCCCTATTCTAGTCAAACACAACACATCCCTATGCTAGTCTTTCACACACTCATCATCAAAGGTTTAGTGGGAACAGAAAACGTCCCCCTGGCTGGCCATAAGGAGTCTGCAAATGCCAGTAGTATGACTCCCCTCCTAGCTCTGAGAGAGGACTTTCTGCATGCTAAATAAATATATAAGATGCAAGCTTATTTCGTAAGTAATGTTTTACACCTTTTAATCACTCTTTGAGCTTTTAAGTGTTTTAAGTCTTACATCTACCTAAGAAGAGACAAAGCAAGATTCATATATTCATTTCACTTTTTTTTCCACCTCACTCCATGAATCAGGTCATTAAATGTGTCTACTACTCATTCCTTAATCTACCTTGAAAATTACTACTTATATTTCAATTCTCAAATAAAGATATCATTTCCAAAAAGCCAAGTTCCCCAAAACTCCTAGTTGTATCTGGATTTCTGTGAATTCTATGACATCTTGAACTATTTTAATTGCCCATTAATGCAATGCAGAAATGACCCTATGCCTTGTCCCTTTCCAGGAGCAGATTCCATAACGAAAGGAATGAAAATATAATTTTCTCCTTTGCATTCTTGAGTTTAGGGCTTCCTGCTGCAAAGAGTAGCCTGCAGGTGTTCTCAGGTGCTTCTGCACCCTGACCCAAGGCCAACCCCGCCACAGCATCTGTTGGCGGGAGGTGGGGGTGGGGTGGAAGGGACGTCTATCACGAGGGATGCAACGGAGTCATCCCCGCAGGGAGGGAAAAATAGAACCATTTGGTCTTTGAGGTTAGAAGATGGAAAAGGAGACAGTGGGAGGAGAGGAAACACAGGTTTCATAATAGCAGAGATAGGGACCCTACCTCCACACAGAGCCTGGTGGCTAATCCCGGCCCCAAGCAGAGCCTTGGGAGATGCAATGGAAGAGTGTCTGGTCGCAGAGAGGGCCGTCTCCTCTGTATCATTGGTGCTAGTGAAGATGAGAGACTCGTTCTCAGTATTTCTAACAGAGGGAGGCAATGGAACCACCGTGGAATTAGGACCAGGACTCTCTTAAGTTAAAACTGTAATGAATGGCCTGAGTTCTTGTACAATCCAGTGAGAGAGAGAAGGAGGAGAGAGAGAGAGGAGAGAGAGAGGGAGAGAGATCTCAAATAATTGGAGCTCATTTTTTTAACATTCTAAAGTAAAGAAAAGCAGCACATCTCACTCTTCTTGAATCGCAGAGCGATTTATGCTTGATATATTTGTTTACTCCTTAATATAGTCCGCGAGGTCTTAAGCTCTGTGTGTGCAGAGATATGTCTGTCTGGTTCATAAATTCATTCTGAACGTTCAGCCTGGCTATGACTCCCCTTTCTCATATCTAAGTTAAAGGAAAACATTAAAAATAACATTACAAAAACAAAATAAAGTAGGAAGAAAAGTTACAATCTAAGCCCGTGGGTCACATATGACAAACAGGCTACATTATAAGATGGATTATATTTTATATATTAAAAAGTTTTATTTTAGTCAAACAAATTGTTTTCAATGACTGAGAAATAAACCAATTTGACTAAGATAACTTCTTTTCAGATATCTGAGATTAAAATGATTTTTTTATACCCGAAGAGAATGGAGATCTGGTACTGTGCTATTTACATTTTAAGAGCCAAATTCTCGGCTGGAATGTCTTCACATGTCAGCAACATGATTGGAAGAACAACAGAATCTACTAATGTATTTCTTAAATTATGTATGCAAATGTATCTAACACATATAAACTCATATTCATACCTTTGTGCCAACCATTTTAGCTAAATTTTTGAATCAAGAAAATACCAAAACATCCTTCAAATGGTATCTGAGTCTAATTTCACATCACAGAAAAACAACTGGATAGCAATTCTAGCTTCTCAAAAGAGTCCTCGGAGATCTACAAGTTCCGGTGGCCATTATCATGAGCATCATTCTAGTTCAAGCACCGTGTGCCCAGGAAGAACAGGTCAAGCACACAGGACCACACAGGACTCGGAGAACAGCAAAGCTAACCTGCCCCGAGGGATGTGGGAGAGAGCGTGTTGTTTTAGGTGGTGAGTGGGGGCGGGGGGCGATGCAGAAGAGTAAGCAGCTCCTACCCATTTTGCAGGACCTCATGTTTTCCTTTTAGAAAATATTAAATTCTACAAAAAGTAAAATTTATAAAAGATAAATTATGTAGACCCTCCAAGAAGAGGTGATGTCTAAGTCAAGCTCTGAAAAATGCCAGGTGAAGAGGGGTTTAAAATGCATCCCCAACAGAGGAACCAGCATTTACAAACTGTGTTTCAATAAGAAAGGGACAGGATATTCAGAGATCAGCAAGTACTTTCTCCTGGAATTTTATCTTAGAGGAAAGCCACTGACCTGTGTAACTCCCCGCACTCCTAAGTGCTGCTCGTAAGACTTCTGCTCTATCCTGGGATAAAGTAGAGGTCTATTAACTGTCCCTAAGCTCAGAGTGAAACCCTGTGCTTCTCAGGAGGGCCCGGACACGTTTCTGCCATGTGGAATTCATATGGCTTCTTCCTAAAGCCTGCACTAGGGAACCTAGGGCACTTGGCCAACAGCCCCAAATTCTGTTACATCTCATACCCAGGCAGCATGGGGTGCACATGCAAATCATGCCCCAGGACCGACCATGATATGTAGACACTCTCCGGGGTGTATAAATTCTGGTGTGTTCGATAAAGCTTTAGACAAAATCCTTAATTGATTTTCACGAGGCAAACTAATAATCTATTCTTGGCAGGCATGCTCACTCTTTCAGAAAACAAACACAATTCTTGATAGGCAATGGTGAGACAGAGAAAACCCATTACAAAGAGGCTTGCATTCTCAAGATAAAAAATATAGCAGCTTTAGTATCATTTGAGGGTTTGTAGATAATTTAGAGGTTATTACGAACTCTATACATCTCAATGGGGAATAAAGCTTCTGCATTCGTGTGACAGAATACATACAGCCTTCAGGAACGTTTTATCCAGAAAAAAAGTTATGTTTGAAAACTGCCTTTGTCCCTCTCTTTACAAACCACTCATCTCAGCAAAGTAAATTATATTTAGTCATGCATTTTATACATTTAAGAAGTAAATTAAGAAAGTCTTTATTGCTTTTTTCTGTGTTTAAAAGCAATGGCATGGTCTTTATAGATTAAATAAAATACACTTTTAAAAAATATGTATTCCTACACTAAAAAAAAGAATGTCAAGCTGCCTGTCCCTGGTCGGAGAGGAATAAAAGAATAGAGAGGGTTCCTACCGCCCACCTAGGACCCCTAACCACCTGGGTTTGCCTCCTTTCCTCATCATCTCTGTATTGCTGGGCTAAGGATGAGGTGAACAGACTGGAGACCCAACAGTCTGCTGCCCTTCCTTCACCTTGGCCTAAAACCAAGGGCAAAGGCCAAAACGCTGACAGGAAGGTAAATCCTACCTGTAGACAACACTCGTCTCCTTCAGCAAAACTGGCTTATTTTTTTCCTCTCTTGCTCACACAAGCATATACTTCTTTTCGAAATAGTTAAAAGACATCGTTAAGGAAAGCACATAAATAAACACAAATAAATCTAGATTTTTTTTTCCAGTAACTTGAAGTATTTTGTTAGGACCCGCGTATCTTTTATAAGAGGTGTTAGTTAACTAAAGTTGGTAAACTTTTTTGTTATTTCCCCATTTTGATGTGTCAATATCCTGGTAAATGGTGGGTATATTTGGGGGTAAATATAAGCCATGTGGTTTTATAGTTGTTTAAGTAAACTTTGCTATGCATTAACCTTCTTGAAAAATAGTGTTAATTAATATAAATAAGTTGTGTACCCACAGGAATACAATAGGAAATAAAAATAAAACTTATTTCTTAAATTATGTATGCAAAGGTCTCTAACATATATAAACACATATTTTCACCCCTGTAACAGCTACTGTTAATGTCCAGTCCTCTCCAGAGGAGACTTCACCTGCTTCTAGCTGTGTAGTAGTGGTTTTTTCAGTACTAGAAATAGGAATAAAAGGAACAGGAGTAAGAGGAAAAGTCGCAGAGGAGTAGTAAGATTTGTACTAGCACTAGCGGTTTGCACCTGTAGTAACAGTAGCAGCATAAAACCTCTTCATTATCTGAGTAGAAAATAGTCACAGAAATGTGTTAGTGGATTTTTGGATAACAGACGCCTGCGTTCCATTACTTCAAGCGGGAAAAAAATCGTAACACATTCCTAGCTTCCCTTAATCCCAACAAAAATCCTCATATGACATCAAAGCACTTAAACATCTATATAATATTCCATCAAAGTGTTTTGCAAAATGTAAAATATTTAAAATATTAGTTACTTAGTTACTCCACAGTTTAAAAATGTGTTAGTGGCATCTCTATTTGCAGGACTTAACAATATTTATAGCAATGGTAACAAAATACACCTTTCTTCTACAATGCAGCAAACATATAAGGTCAGTTAAAAACTGACAAGTGAAAAGTAAGTTAAAAATGTACATAACATGAAACTTAGAAAAGTAAAATAAAGAAATTACAAGGGTGTGGTGACTCAACAAATAAAGGGTTGCCTGTCTTGGTTCAGGCTGCTATCACAAATACTGTGGACTGGTTGGCTTAGACAACATTTATTCCATTATGAGGGCTCCACCATCATGATCTAATTACCTCCCAAAGGCCCCATCTCTAAATACCACCATATTGGTGACTGGATTCCAACGAGTGAATCTGAGGGAACACAAGCAGTCATTCAGTCCATAGCAGTTGCCTGAATGATTTTGATGGTGAGAGAAAGAAGAAGGATAAGCTTTACTGGTAATTTCCAAGTCACACAGACGTGCATGGGACCGAACGTGTGCATCCACACCTATACAGCTCAAGAGTTGATACGGAACTCAGCTTGATGGCAGAATTACATCCCACCTCTCCGAATTTTTTCAGAGCTTTGAAGAAGCTCAGCACCTTCTGCTGCTCCAATATGATACCCAAAACCATCCCCAGTTTTTGGTGTCCCTCTAACATCTGTACAAGGAACTTGTACATTTTTTCCAAAATATTAACCATGTTGAGGGACACACTGTAGTTTTCCCAAACCTACCTCACTTTTATACCGTTCCTTGTTTTTATACACATGTAACATCTTTTTTGGCATTTTTCAATCCAGGTGGCATTAGGAACACATAATTATATGGATGATAGCTTGGGCACCTGTGCAGGGCTGAACTTATAACTGGTGTTGAATTTACCTCCTTAAACAGTTCACCATTTCTAATTTTTCCTTGAATATATGGGCTTCTCTGGGCTTCTTATCCCAGCCTCTTTACTTTCTTCACAAGCACCTCTACTTTGTAAGAAGATATTTGAACTTGGTAATATGGGGAAATGATGGCAATAATAATACAAGTACTGTTTCATAACAGTACTGAAAGATTTTCAGTGGAGAAAAATAATAAAATTAAATGTTTATTTTAAAATAAGACAAATGTAACAACAGAGAATTGTAAAAAAAAAATAGACACATTTGTGTTTAGGGATAAATTGAGTAGATAGATGGATGATAGATTGACTATGGTATTAAATATCATGTACGATTCTAGATGCTATGTATAATAATAAACATTAATTAGTAAACACTAACTATAATATATATCATGATGAATGTATAATACATAATAAAGCTAGTTAATCCAACCAACAGAAAAGAGGTTAACTTTTCAATATTAGAGGAAACATTGCCAAGTAGAAATACAAATCAAATTAGATCTTTTATCACAGCTCAAAAGGACTGAGATAAACTAAGAATTAAACGGAAAAATAAAACCAGAGAAAAAAAGCACTATAAGCAAAAATAGTGACTATTTTTCTGATTTAGGGCATTGAAAGCCTCCTGACTTTCCTAATTCTTTAAATAGCACAATCATTCTCCGTGTAACATAAGCTCAAAAAATTCAAAGTCATCTCTGATCATTTTTATCTCTCCCGTGACCATATTCATTGCATTATCTTTATTTCTATAGCTCTACATTCCATAAACGGCTTTGAGATTATTCTTTTTGAAGTAGAGCTCTGGTTATATCAGGCAAGTTTAAAAAAAAAAATCAGTTTCTACTGAGTTTCACTTTAGTGCGGTCTCTATCCTGACATTAAAACGCATATTTAATATGATTTCAAATGTCTTTCCAAGTGTATGTGATACCAGAGCTATGCCCTACACTTTTCTACTCTGTGTCTTAGGGTGATTCCCTTCGCCTGAAATACTATATCCTTCTTCACCTGACCACTTAAACTCCTACCCATGTCTGACAAGCTAATCTCAACGCCGTCTTGCCACGCTGGTTTTCCCTATGCCTTCTCTAACTGGAGGTTACCCACTGTTGTTTGGAGCCCACAGAACGTTGCAGAGCACACTGCTTACCTCCAGCCATCCTGTGAGCAGTCATTCATTTGCAGTGTCACTGCATGAGCCATGCATTAAATATTCAAATATTGGTCCCCGGGAAGAGAGAGGACCAGGAAAGTGACCAGAACAGAAAGACAGAGACATAAACAAATATAAACAAAAATAGAAAACAGAGAAATAGGGAGAGAAATAATTCCCTAACTAGGTCAATTAGTGAGTATAGGTCCCCCTGGAATATGAGAGGGACAGCAAGGATCTGCTTTTCCCTGAATTCCTTTATTTCTCTAAGGCTCATCATAGGAGAAGCTCACCATCCTGAGCATATTCAACCAGAGATGTAGCTATTCATTCCAAACCTGGAGAATTGTCTTGACAGACAGTTTACTCTACATTGGCATTTTCCCCAGGGATGTTCAGGGGTGATTCTGCCTATATACGGTTTTCGATTTATAGGCTGGTTCTAAAATGTAGCTCATTTGTCAGATGTTACAGTCATATGTTTTTCAAACCCTCTTGTGACAGTTGCCGAGTCCTTGACAAAGATCATTCACCCCTGTAGTTTTTGTCACATACTTTGTATTCAATGATCTGAAGTATAGAACAGTTTAACTGAGATCTCAGACTCATTGTTTGCATGAAATTTCTACCTGCACTCCTGAGGACTAACAATCTGATGGGCAATTTCAAAACACAGAGGGGAAAAAAAAAATCCTAATTTTATATTTTGGCAGTTGAAGCATAGTCATGTGGATAACATGGCAATTAACTTGGAACTCTGAAAAATATTCACATAATACCTTGAAAATTATTTCTTCCTGATAAACAAACAACAGTGATACCTACAACTTAGAAGCAAAAACGATGTCAAGTCTCTGAAAATAATAGTCATGTAGCATCATTTTTGGCATTTTTCAATCCAGGTGGCATTAGGAACACATATTCTTATTTCAGACGACAAAGATAAGAACATTTAATAGAGGTGAAGTGACTTCAGACTTCCTCATTTTATGGTAACAGATTTCTGAACATATTTCCATAGCAGGTACTGCCCATATACCCACGTAACAAACAGGAGACTCTGGGGCCTGTGTTATGAATTGACACATCTAAGATACACACGCACACTTACACACACACACTTACACATTGCATCATTTCTCACAGTACAATCTGATTCTGTAGGATAACCTCTAATTGCAGAATTTTTTAAAAATTGATACTTCACTAGAGAGTCATTTCAAATTTAGAACTCATTTTTGAACCTTTTTTGTACCATCAATATCATCAGTAAATGATTATTTATTGAAATATCAGCGCTATTAAATCACAACATGAGAAAAACAATTCTCCAAGCTTTATAACTACAAAAAATAATGCATTTCCTCTAAAACATGACCCTCCTGTAAATATCAGCACAAATCTTCAATCTTGCCATTATTCAATACACTACAGTCTGATTTGAAAAAGAGCAATGAAAGACTTACTTGTGACTTCATATGGAAGAAATTACATACAGATCATTAAATGATTAAGCACAGGAATGAACACCAATATCTCATTTACATCCCATTTTAATACATGTTTTATGGTGTAAATATAACTTAGTTTCTTATTTATGGAAGGCAACCACGAAATAATTCTCACTTCATTATGCTGTTTTATTGTGTTTTCTGTTTTGTTTTTCAATCAGAGGAATTACAATGTCCGTAATTTTGACCTGAAGGCAGATAATGTAAAATATTTTTGCCAATCAAGGTATATTAACTTTACAGACTCTTCTTTACAACTCTTCTTATCTGGCATCTAACCTAGTTAAATTAGCAAAGTTGACTGAAAGCTTAATACTGTTAATGAAACACAGACTCTCATTCCCCACCGTCAGTTCAGTTGTTATAAAGGAAAAAGTTTCTTCTCTCCAGCTAACCCTGTCCAACAAGCTAAGAAGTCCATGATAATTAAGTTACAAATCAGCTATGTGTTCATGTGGACATTTTAGTTGCTGCATCCTTGCTAATGGAAAAAAAAAAACGCAATTCAGAGCTTTTGGTATTGCAGTAAGTACCATCATCTGAACACATAAACATACATCACAAATACCTGTATAAGCCAAATCAGATAGCAAATTCTATAGTTAGATAGTGAACTTAATAGATTAGTTCAGAGGCACCCATCTGTCCTTGTCACGTATGTATATTTTTAAAAATCTGTAATACACTTAAAATGTATCTGAAATAGAAAAATCTATCTTTAAGTTTTATATGTGTGGTTAAAACATGAAGAAAAAAAAGTTGCTTTACTTGAAAAGTATTTAAATGAAAAGATTCATCTCCTATTTCTTATTTCCTCATTTACCAGGAGTGTTTATTCTGTGAACTTTGCTAGTCATGCTAGTCTGATATCATGAAGGAAGTTATCAATATCAATAAATGTGTGCGTAGTTATGAATTAACCGCTTATTAACCCATGGTCACTTTAGAGCACGTGGAAGTGTTAGTGATGGCAGGCAGGTAGCTCACGGCAACGTCATGAGAATTGCTATGCTGTTTCATGGAATCAAAGACTTTCTGAAATTAAAATTCTGCTACAAATGAAATATTTGAAAAAGAAGTTTCCTAACAAGACCTCTAGTTTATAAAATTATGTTTTATGTTTTACATAAGTGGTAAAACTCATTGAACTTAAAATCCAGGACATTTTTAAACTTATTCAATGAATTAACAGGTATTCAGACTCAAATCTAATGTTCAACTCAAGCAGATCGTACAGCACTGATCTCCTAAGGTCAGCAGAATTCCTTATATGAAGAACGACAAAAACAGGACCAGTAGAATCCCTTCCATGAAGAACAGCAAGAAAAAAAGTTCAATTTAATCTCTGAGCACACTTCAGCAAGCAAAGGCCAAGCACAAATTTACCAGCAGTGATTTTGTCTCGTCGATTGACTCTCCAGAGGGATCGCCCCAAACCTCCGCCTGTCCTCCGTTCCTGCAGAGTCAGACCGCAAGCTCTTGAGAGTCCTCACATCGAATGCAATACTCAGCACAGTTCCTTCTACCTCCAGTTCCCAGCTTCTCTCTCAGTCTAGCCTAGATTCCATCAATCCAGTTTCTCTCCGAGCAAGTCAGAACCCCACAGCACACCTGCTCACCCCTTACCTCATTCACAAAAGTGGGGAACTAAATATGGCATTCAGTAATGCAATCTCGCAGCATCAAAGCTAATTACAAACCAGATCAATTACGATGATATCCCCAAAGTAGGAACACAGAGGCCTGCCAATCACCAAAACCAAACCCCACTTCCCACTGCCTCCTATCATGCCATCCCAGGAAGACCTCGGCCTGGATAATGGATACCCGGTGTGGAGGGAAGCCTTCAGAGTTCTGTACTGCAACTAGAAAAGGCGTAAATAAATCCAGGCATGAGTAAAAGCAGATCTTAAAGCAAGACGCCAAGCCACATCCATACACTACCTTTTCAACTTGCCAGTTTGCCACGATTCTCTGAGGTAGAACGGCTCCTTAGATCAGCCTGCCTGCATGAGTCAGCTTGGTTTTGACAATCAATTTAATCTCTAAACTCGGTGGAAAAATAATGCAAAGTAATGCTGCCCTTTGGGTATTACTCCAAAGTAGACTCCACATCTTACCTGGAAGAAGATTCTCTGATGGGCCAGTTAATCCCTCAGGCAGAAGTTGAGACAGTTTTTGATGGAGGAAGATTTCCTTTTTTTAAAAAAAAAAATGGGTCAGTCTCTCTTAGTACAGATACATGGATGAGCACACAAGGCTTAACATTGTAGCCAAATAATGAATAAACTTTTATTAAGTACACGGTGCTATAGCTTCAGGCATCTTTACACTTTTAGCAAAACAAAGAAAAATTAATAGTATTGAGTGGCTTTTTAAAAATACATAGTTAATTAGATACTATCCTAATGCTAAGGAATATGAAACAGATTTTTCAAAATGACTCTTGACATTAAAATACTTTGTTTTCACATATACATTTATACATCTGTCAGATTTAAGGTTTTTTTTTTTTTTACCTGTAGAACTGACTCTATGATTTATGTCTGATCAACATTTAATATAATCACAGTATAACCAGGGTGTCATGAAGAGGAACAAAAACATTTAAATGCTGTGGGATCTCAAGAGAAGTTATTAAATCATTTTTAAAATCATTCTTTTATTTTTTAATAATTCTCTGATAGGATAAATACTAATTGTATATGACACTGTATGAGCTAAACCAGCATGGAGGGTATCTTGAAGCAAGTTTTTCAAGACCAGATTTAACTTTGGCAAGATGGATACTCCAACACTATACCAAGCATTGTAGAAGGATGCTAAAGACGTGGATGGAATTTTTCCAGCATTAAAAAGTTTTCAATGTTGTTGAAGAAGTAAATTTAAACTACTTATAAAACTATATTATTTTGCCCAATGAACATACAATTTCTGTATGATACATATCTGCTAGTAAGATATAATAAATACCCAGTGGAACAAATTTCATTTGAATTTCCAGAGTAACTTTTCAATATAACTTGTCTCTAATAAGTCATATCATTCATCTTCTTATAATGTAAAACTAGAAATCATGTATTTCCCATCTTCTGGTAAAAGGTTTTATATCTAAAGATATTTTCCACCCATTAGTTGTCTGAAATTGATGCTAAACTCAGATTCTTTTCTTTTTTCCTGTAATTTGCTTTTCTTCCTCTCTTTTGTCAAAATATTTATCAGATACTTATTTAAATGTCTGTATAAATATAATATAAACATTCTCATATGAATACATAAATACCTATATACATACGTAAATGTTTATTTACATATGTGTTTATATGTGAATAGTGCAGGTCAGTATGTCATTGAGCTATTCTCTTCTCACCCCCGCAGTTAACAGCAAGGGATACTTCTGATGTATATTTTTGTGTCTACATCTATCTCAGTGTGTGACATAGTATTTGAAGCTTCCTCCCCTCTCAAAAGTCCAGGGTCTATTCAGCCGAACAATTCAGTGTTACCAGAGCTGAGGAAAAATATCCCTTGGCTAAGGATTGTTAGAGATAGAAAACCCAAGTCATTTGCAAAGCTGAGCATGTGTGGTAACAGCAAAGCCATCAGCCAGAACGAGTTGCCAGCCTAAGATGGACCCATGGCAGACATGGTACCCAAGAGACAAGGGCAGTGCCAGAAAGGCAGCATCAGGGAGATGAAGCCGAGATCAGTTGACTTAAGCACAGAGTATGTGGGACAATGGCACGGGCAACTGGGAGCCTGTGGCTGGTTTTTACTCTCCAATTGAAGCAAAGGGAGGTAGAGGACCGATCACATGGAGGAGATCAGTGACGGTCTGGGCACTAAATAAATACCTCGTGGTTGAAAGAATAACAAGTGTAGCATCACAGAATCGCTAAAAACAGGAGGGGACACTAGAGAATCTAATGTCATCTTTCTTTTCATGACTTGGGAAACAAGGAAAGGTTAAAATATTAATCCAAAGTCATATAACCATTCAGTGGTTGACTAGCTGTTCCCGAGCAAGCACTCTGCCCACATCCATTTGGATGTTCTCAATGACACCTAAACACAACACCCTCAGAGAGCTTTAAGAAGTTTGGTGCTTGTGCATGAACTTCTGGAAACTATCAAACACAGGGCCGCTGGAAAACCTACCTCCCTTGTGTTAGCTTGGCATCCGTAGCACATCCCGTTACCCAAGAAAAAATGCATTTCTTCTCCTTTCCTCTCGATAAATAACCCAGATTTCTGTCTTGCCCAAATCTCTCAGGGAAAGGTGAGTCCATCACCAGTTTCAGGACTGCATTATGAGCAGGCTTGGTCACTTGTTAGATCTCTGCACTGCCCGTGGGAATGATGGGCTTAGCCATGGGCACTGTGAACTCAGCGGGAGGCTGGTGCTACCACCTCCTTCACTCTCAGTCCCTGTTTCACCTCTATTCTCAGGATTCTTTCATAACCTCAGGAAGGCTGCCACCAACCTAGGCACTTCATCCGAGCGCCATGGAAATAGCCAGAGAAATTCCTTTTTGCTTGAAAGCAAGATCCTTACTCTTTCTCCAAAATCTCCAAGCTGACAGCCTCTCATGTCTCAGATGCTTCCCACCCCTGGGGTCCACCACCTTACTAGTAAATGTCCTGGTGTGAGAGGTAATAGCTGTTCTTACTGTCTAAGCAGGTGTGATTCTCTTTTCCTTTACCTGTAACTGAAAACTTCCTAGCTGGTATGGTACATATAGTAGATTCCCATTCTCACATAGCAGGACTGTTCCTTGAGGCAGGCACAAAGAGACTAAAAAGACATGAAATAGTATAAAATAAATATTTTAAAGCCAGTATTGGTCCTAAGTAGTCATCCCTTGAGTCTCTCGTTTGTTGGTGCTCTACGTAAACGTGTCTTTTTCAAAAAAGAGAAAATGCTGATGAAAAGTCAGAGGAACGGATGGGGTGGGGAAGCTCATAAAAGGGGAAGTATTTGCTTAAAACTGTCGGACAAATAAATGTTATTGGTTTTAAAATTATTTAAGTCTGAGAATAAAAACATGCAACAGAATATAAATCAAAACTGCCTTCGGTTCCTTAGGCTTCTGGTTCGATACGTCTTGGAAGATAACTGAGAAAGTTTCGGAGACAACTAACTTACAGAGTTCTGTGTAACTTCCTATAATCTTTTGTTCTTTGTTTTGCTTTTGTGTGGCTTGAGACCATAAAAGATCTTCTATAAAAGATTAAGGGAAACTATTTGCTCCTTGAATGTAAGGACTCTTTGGAAATGCACTTTTGAAATTGCTGCTGTCTCCTTGATCAGGAAATATTTTGACAGGCCCTTTCATGATCTTTATTGAGTGAAATTTAGCATTCTTCTTTCCTTTCATAACATTAAAAATGTCTGTCTGTAAAGTAGGTATTTTTTTATGTCTGCCTTCCCCGCCACCTGCACTGGACACAAAGTAACTTCAAAAGCAAAACATTAAAAATGTGTGCATTGAGAAACGAAATATATAATTTATTATAAACAAAAATATGTTGAATGAAGCCTTCAATTTTGATACTGAACCATAAATACAACCCTCTCTGAATTATATTCAAATCAAAATGTGATTTCTGCAAATATTCCATCTCCTCCATTAATAACAAAAAATGAAAATTTAAGGAAGTCTCAAATAGTAATGAACAGAATTTAATGGTCAATAATCCTTTTACCTTATCCATGTACTTTCCACTGAAGAATGAGTCCAAATTATTGCATCTTATTAAGACGCTTATGCTAAAAGCATAAGCTTTTATTTACAGTTTTAGTAAGCTCTTATCTGCACACAAGTTTTACACACCAGCTCTTTTATTCCATCCGTTTCAAAAGATGAAGTTTTGCCCACAAAACTGGCAAAATGCAGTTGTCTGCATTGCCCAAACCCAAAAAAGTCGGCTAGGGAAATGGCCTGGTTAGTGGTGAAGCTTTACTGCTAATGTACATCCCCCCCAAATATGATTACTGAATCAACATAATTGTAAAATCACTGGTTATCTATTAAATAAAAACTTGGAAGTCATGGGACCTTGTCAAGAACAAAGCAAACCAATGAAAAGTTATAGTGGATGCTTTTTGTCTATAATGCATAGTTTAAGGGCTTTGTGAGATTTGAAAGGAGGACATTTTGGCTTGATTATTAAGTTACCTAAATTCTAAATTGGAGCTATATGCTTTTTGAAAAACATTTTCTTGGTTAATTTGGGTGGAGTCCATCTGAAATCAAATATGCATGCAATGGGTATAAATGTCACTTGCATGAAGGTGTTGACAGCTGTACTTCAAAAATTGATGAATCAATCTCCTTTCCTTGATTGCTTTAACTGCAATTTTTATCTGCCTTTGGTGAACTCCTGTAACATCATTTGCACTATTTTTATAACGCTTTTAACCCAAAATGTGTACTTGTCTTATTGCCTCAAATATGTAGGACATTCATTGAAAACAGAAAGCACATCTTACCGCTCTTTGAATTCTAGGAAGCTCCTACAAATTTTTAAGCAGAGATTTGGCTCCAAGAACAGCTGTCCCACAAATGAATACACTTCAATGGGTGACGTGAAAAACATAAGAATGAGGTAGATTCATCTTTGTTTCAGCACAGATAGTAAATACACAGGGAGAAGGGCAGATAAGAACATTTTTTTCTAATATACAAAGTGACTGGTCACCTTGAAATTTGGAATTTGATACAAATGGTAAAAACCAAGATGGAAAGTGTAAAGGTTCACTTAGTTGTTTGTCATCCTTGGAGAAGAAACTCTATGCTTTTCCATTTTACCACTAGCGTACGTTCTTTAAAAAAAAAATGACCTTGATGCTAATTTTGCGTTAGTACTGGAAAAGACCTGTAGAATGTTATAATTCCAACTAACAGTCTTTTTGTTTTACTTCCCAAACTGTCTGTTGCTTCTTAGCAATAACAGGCCTTGACAGGTTCAGGGGAAGGAAGAACATCTCGTTGTCTCATGTCCCCAAAGACACCTGCAGAGCAATTTATCACAGTTCAAACAGCATGGCTGGACTATCTCATATTAAATGCAAGAGTCTTATCTAAAGTGTGATCCCTTGTGTGTTTCATGAATTTGGTTTGAAAAACCACATATTTATTCAGATCTTTGTTTTAGAGTTAATCCCCTGTCTGACAGCATCTCAGATCTCTTGGTTAAACATTCCTCTCCAAATGCCATCTTGTACTAATTAAAGTGAAAGATTTCAGCCAGTGTTTATTTATTAATTCAGCCAAGACTTCCCGTAAATAAAAAGGGATCCAAGAGGGGAAAAGCATATATTTGACTTGCAAATTACATCTGTAGAGTGTCAACTATGTTTCTGAAAATTAGTGGTTTGTGACTCAGCTAGTTATTTCCTCTTAGCTTGCATCGTGTATGATGACCCAATTACAAGCAAATAGTAACTTCAGTGTAATTACAAATATAATACAGATAACAAAGTAGAAGATTCCATTTGGATTAAAAAAGAAGATTTTTCATTCAGACTGAGGATACTGAATGCAGCAAATTTGTAACGAAGTGATTGCTTTCATCTGGGTAGGTATAAAGTCGTCTCCATGAGAAAAGCAGAGATAAAAAGATTGCTGTGCCCCACTTGATATCTTTAAAATTTCCAGGGCTTTTTTGTTTAATCAAAACGAAGAGCAATGACTTTGGAGTTCTGGACGATATTCCTACTCCCTGCCACAGAATCCCTTTTGGATTAATATATCAAGTTGAAATATAAGTAATGAATATCTACTCCCCTTTTTGTAAACTCGTAGTAACGTTGTTACCTTCCACAGCGAAATATATAGACTGTTTCATTATAAGTGTTATACTCAAGTTATGTTCGGGGACAAGGATGGAGAATATTGATGAAAAGAGTCAGTAACAAGTACTTCCAAAGCCGGAAGGTATAATACATTCTCTATATCTTGTTTGGAAATTTCTAGTTTTAAGGTATCGCAGTTGACTCCACGACTGCTGAAGTTGGCAGTTAATGTTTACTCATCGTCACCTTTTCTCTCACTACTGACGTGACCATTTTCCCCTAACTGCAGCGATCCTAAAAGTGTGGTTGACCAGAAAGTATTTCTCCTGTTTTAACCTTTATTTCAACAGGGAGATTGTAAAATTTTAATAAAGATATTTTGCAAAGACAAACCAAAGAGGTCAATTTTCCCCTCCACTTCCTGCTGTTCTTTAATCAATGGGGACTGAAATCTTCAGTTCTACACACGGACTCACAGAGGTGGAGTTTTCTTATTTCTCTTTCTATGCCCACACAGTAGGAACGTGTCTTTAGGAAAAGGGCTCTCTGCTGCCTAGACCCGACTTAAGGTAGCAGTGCATCAATCCAGATATACTGTAGGAGCAAAGGAGGGCAGAATAGATGGACTTTGGGTATCTCCCTTCTTTCGTGACTTCCTGCCCGTGGTTGTGGGTTTGGTATCTCCCTAAAACATTCTAAATCAAGTGTTAGGATGGTATGAGCGTATTTAGTGAAAAACTCTGAAAAGCCTCGCTGTAGTATTGTTAGTAATACCCCATGATTTCGAAGAAAAGTACCCGATGAAGTGCATCGGAAGAGCCAGATGACAGGTCCTGCAGAAGAACTGGCAACAAAACAAACTGACCTTCCATGTTAGATCAACCTAATACGCAAGAAAATAACTGGGTTGGCATTAGGGAAGAGGTAAATGTTGTTTAAACTTTCTAAAATTGGGGATTTGAAGGCAAGCTTCAGACTATATTATTTTCCTCTAGCTTAAGGAGAAAGTGCTTATTATAAAAATGTGTCCATTATTAATGGAAAATAATACATGAAGAATCTTTGGGTGGTTTATATTTTAATATTATTAATAAAAAGTAATATAAATGCATACAGATCTAAATTAAATAAGAATTCTTTGTCCTTTTTGCTCCTACTAAAAAAGTAAATTTGAAAATTTATTTGCAAATGAACAAAACCTAAAAATCAATAACTTTCAAATGAACATTAATTTCACATGCTAGAATGAAGACAGGTTTTACAGAAAAAATACATTATGTCAATTCTTGTATTACGTTTAACATTTATAAACACTGAAATTAATAACATGAATATAGACAACATCTTATTATCAGAATGGAGCTATAATTGTCAAAATTTGGTTTCTTAATTCAGAATAACTGGACCTTTTATTTAATCAGAACAATACTAAGTGATCAATTCTCAAAATTCATTTGTAATAAGACATCATATGACAGCTCTATATAGCTGTCTTGTCTACTTAAAGTTTAGTATTATTTCTTTACTAACAGTCCCTACCCTTTAATAATTAGGATTCAGTACTAGAACTTAATGTCTAAATTTAATTTTTATTACTACAGAACTGGGACAATTACTTAGACACAGAAATTTTTTAGTTGAAAAAAAATCAGTAAATCTGTTATAACCAATCCAAAAAAAATCAGTAAATCTGTTATAACCAATCCAAAAAAATGGAAATGACTTGAATGTAAATTAAGTCTTTATTTCTATTTTATCTTCAGCACTGAATGTTTAACTTAATAAAAAATCCTCATTTATATAGCACACTGACAGCTTTCATCCTTTATTTGGTAGAAACCCATAATTTACATTTTGAGCTCATGTATATATTTTCTCATTATCCTGGCACAATTAAAATAGTAAAAATTGATGTACAATATTGCTATTTTCATGGTGTCAACTCAAAATTCCAGTTTACTTAAGAAACTGTTAGGCGGTTAGATAGAAATGAGCACCAGGCAGGGGAGAGGAAGGGGGAGGGAGCAACCCAGAATATAACAGTACACCTTCACTCAGGATAAGAGATTCCAAAATTTCTTACTGTCTATAAAATAAATGTCAGCAAAAAAAAGCCAGCTAGGATCGAATGCTGCGTCTGCACAGTAGAGAGAAGGACCCGGCTTAACTTGACCCAATGCTCACTGTAATGTAATTAACATTGCAGTTTGAGTCCCCTCCCATGGGTTTCTTTGCGTGCAACATGGGTAAGAACATGCATAAACGCGATGGGCGTGCCTGAGCACAGGGAATGTGAGCGGTAAATCAATCAGTCAGGAAAGCGCCCCCTACGCCAGGATATGAGAACAGCAGAAGCAAAGGAGTGGTGCCATTTTTCCTCCTCGGATTGGCCCGCTCCCAATTCTCAGAGGTGCACTACATTTTACTACATTTTTACTTCAGTAATAAAATCTTCTGTTTATAACACACTTTCTGTCTCCCGTTAAAACTACATCTTTTTCGAGTGACTAAAAACTGAGGTAACTTTTATTCCCCTCCTCCCATTAACAAAACTAAAATCATAGTTTCATCAAATATCTTTCATGCACAATTACCAAATAAGAGCTTTATCTTAAGGTAAATATTTTAACACAAAGGTAAACATCAGACAATGGTTGAATTTTGACCCTAGAAAATGACAACATAATGGAAGATAAACCTAGGAAAGCATTAAAAGTTAAAAGTTGCCCATCAACTTTTCACATGGCTAAGTTTCTACCAGAATTATAATCTTGCAGATGAAAGCTATTAACCTTGGGTAAAATGGATAAAACAACTGGATAACGAACAAAAGAAGACTAAGTCTATAAGACAGTTAATACTTGGAAGAAATAAAGGGCACAGAACGAATTTATCATTTTCATAGCTTTTAGCCTAAAGACTCACTGCAGGCAGACAGGCTTATGGTGGCAAAAACTCTAATGGGAAACATCATACTTTCTGGCCTGAAGAAACAGAGGGAACATGTGTGGAGTATTCATAACCACTAAAAATGAAAAGATGTTAACCTTAGAGAAGAGAAAGACTATGAGAGTAAGCTACATGTCTGTGTACAAACTCTGTCCACTCATCCTTCAAATATGCATGAAGGACAAACTAAAAGAGTCCCAACTAAAGATAAGTAATTGAAGTGACATTTGAGCTGCTGCTGGAAAAAATAGAGTTTGACACTTAAATCTAAACAAGTTACTGGCCAGCTAAAATAAACAAACAAGATAAAACCAACAAACTTTGAAGGAACATAACAGAATCCAGAGTCACTGCAACATGATATTCACAATGTCCAAAAAAATCCAAATTATTCAACAAACGCAATAAATATTGGACTTAGTTAACAGGAATGCTTCCTTTAATTAAAAAAAGAAATAAAAACATCTGTCAACAGAAGATAAAAATAATTTTTATTTTAATCATATAGAGGAATTCATATGAGTTAACTAGAGCTACACACATTCATAATGAATGTCACAAAAACAATACAGAAAATAAAACAAGATGCAGAATAAATGCATTATGCTGTCAATCATGTAAGTATTCAAGTACGCAAAATAATACTTTGCCTATTGTGTAAGGGAATATGCAAATTATAGTAAAAAGCAGCATAGATGGGAATTTTTACAATAAATTCAGTATTAGGGGAGATAAAATTTACATAGAGTGGAATGAACAAATCTTAGTTATATGTTGATGGATTTTAAGAAAGGGACACATTCATGTAAGTGCCACCCCAATCAAATATAGTCTTTTTCCATTATGCTAGAATGTCTCCTACTGCCTCTACCCAGTCAGTCCTAGCCCCATATACAACTACTCTTCCCATTTCATAACTATAAATTGGTCTTTGCCTTTGCTTGAACTTCATCTGCACAGAATCCTATCAGATTTACCCACTGAGACTGGCTTTGTTTTCTCAACATATTATTTTGGAACATTGAAGATGTTGTCTTTATCAGTAACCTATTATTTTTGTGTTGCTTTCTAGAAATCCATTGTATGAATATACTGCATTTCAAAAAGTTATTCTCTTATTAATGGACTAATGTAATTTTGGATATTATGAAAAAAAAAAAGTTCTGCATACAGTTGTTCCTCCCTCTTTAAGGGGGATTGGTTCCAGCATCCCACCCCAATACCAGAATCCACTAATGCTCGAGTCCCTTGTATAAAATGGCCCATACAGTTGGCCCTCAGGGTTCACAGTCTCCTTAGAAATAGATGGAGAAGATAAGACCATCCTTATGAGAATTACTTCAATACTTCTATTTTTATTTTTAAGTCTTCTCCAGACATTGTTTAGAGTTGTTTGCTTGAAAACAAAGTAGCCACCTAGGGTTCTGGACATTAATCCAATTATAAAATGCTTCTATCTTTTACTGAACCCAAAGGTCTAGGATATGTGGGGCAAAATAACTTCTGTGTTATTATAGTAGCTGCATTGATTATAATTTACACCTGGCAAATGAGATGTCCAAGTCGTTTTATGAGCCTTAGATAATAAAGGGCACGTTCTGTTTTAATTTTGACTCCAAGATGTATTTCAACTTATCTGATAATTGAAAGAGTTTCTGGGAAATGTGAAGACACTTCTGTTCCTCTGTGCACATATTTATAAGAACAGGGGTGCCCTGCTGTGCTTCTTTATTCCATTTTACAGCTCCTACAATTTAGAGAGAAGAGTTATTTTCATAAATTGGGAAATTCTGGGAAATGAAAAATAAATGAGTCAAAGTTTACTTCATGACATAACACTTGTGAACTGTGATTAACTGCTTCTATCACTTTGTGTACCTTTTGCACTCAAAGATATTTAACACAAAAAAAGTAAAATATGATTTGGGAAAAATTTAGGATTATACCAACCATATTAAGTTTCTTTTTCCCTTAACTTCTACAATATTTGTGGTATGGCTTCCATCCAATTGTTTGAATATGAATGCATTTCATAGAAAGTAAACAGGAATATACCTGTAGTGAATTCATTTGGTGCTGCTTAACATTTCCACTTCTCCTAATTGAGCCAACATCTGCTCTTCTGAAGATCCAGGTGTGTAATAACTCACTTGATATCTACTTTTTTTCTGTCACGATAACAGCACTTTTTAATGAGGTCCATAATCCAAATGTCAAATTCTGGATGAAACTGCAAAATGTAATATTGCCTCACAATAGTTGCATTTTTATTCTATAAGAGAACTAGAGGAAAATTTAATATTTTTATGAGAAATCTCCAAAACATCCCAATTATAGAAGCTATGTATTTACTAAATAATTGATAATATAATATTTTTAACATTCTATCATGAAAAACAAGTTTCCTTGTTAAACTCATTAATTAGAGCTGCATGTAGAACAATATATTTCTGTCAAACAAGACAAACAAGAGGTAAAGTGCATGATGTTATTTTGTTGAAAATGAACCAAAATGATTAAGTTACATATATATCATTACTTCTGTGATGTTTTATATGCAATATGTTATCAATATGCTTATTCTTAAAATCAATTCCACGCCCCACCATGGTTGCTTGCTGACTCCCTGTGCACCCTCATCTTGTACCACTCCCCCCTTACCCTCCACTGGCCGCCAAACTGCCTCAGTCTGTGATGCGAACACACAAAGCTTTTGCTGGTCTTAACATCTTTACTCGGGCATTTCTCTCTGAATGACTGACCTCCTTCTTCCATTCAAATCTCACTTATAAATGTCAGGTCTCTGAAGGCCCTCCTTAACCTCCCACTGAGTCTGCTGAGTCTTTGTAGCACTTAGCACTGCCTGACATTTTTCTTGATTTCCTATTCTTAGTTTACTTCTAACTCTCTGACAGAATGTACGCACTGCAATGACTAAGCTTCTCTTCCTCATTTACAGCTGTATTGCTGTATCTTGAATCATATCTGACACATTTACTCTGTATATGTTTGGCAGAGGCCATTTCATGAAAGAACCCGTGCGTCACTGTAAGGAAATTAAAGTTTACAATAAAGAAACAATGAACTTTACAGCACAAATGTCAGACATGCTTTTTCATGGCTGAATTGGTCTCATCATTCACTTCGCAAAGAAACCTTTTCTAGCCACCATATTCAAACAGATCCACTCTTACTATTCTTGATCATGGCACACGATGTATTTCCTGCATGACATACTATGGAATTACTGTGTTAGTGTATTTACTTTAGTGTTTTTCTTCTTCTTCCTGTCTTCCAACTGTAATTCACAGTCCATGAGAGCAGGGCTTGGATGTGGCTTGTTCACTCTGGTACGTAATCCAGTGTCTTGTACTTGGTGCTCAGAAATGTTGGCTGAGTGAGTGAATAATGGCTTTACAACATATTTTCCAGGCTACATCTACAGGCTACATATAATAGGTTTGGTGACAATTCTAAGAGGTGTGAAGGAAAAAGAGAGAGAGAGACAGATAGAGAAAACTAAAAGATGATTTCTATTTTCTGCCTTGGGCAGTTTGCAGTAATTGTCTGAAGTAAGGCACCACTTACTAAGACAAATGACTGGTGGTGGATGGAGGGTTAGGTAGAGGTAGACAATGTATGTGAAGGGAATGAAGACATTTTATATATTTTTGAAATTTATAAGATATCCTGGTAGATAATCCAAGTAAGTAGTTTGGACATACAGGTTGGAAATTCGGTAGAAATTTCTGGGCTAAGATTCTGTGTGTGTATTACGAGCATAGAGCAGGTAATGAAAGCCATGCAAACTCACCTAAAGAAAGACTGTAAATGTCCAGGAAGAGAAAAAGATACCAGGAATTGTCCTCTAGTTTCCAAAACTATAGATATTTTGAAGGAGGAACCTGAACTGGATGAGAGTCAGAAGAAAAGTGACTGATGCAGCAGGAAAAAAATGAAGGAAGTCATAAGTGGAAAGCATTTCTAGAAGGAGGAAGTGGTCAGCACTCTTTATCAAAAAGTAGTTTTAAGAGGACTGATGATACATAGCATTAATCTGGCACATACAAAAATTATTTTTAATCACAATTAAATGTGGCTTAAGACTATTTACAATCTAGCCTGTGTTAATTTCCTCTACATCGGTTATGAGCAATAAAGAAATATTCCAAAATCAACCTGTAACTAGTGAATAGTATGACCTTAGGCAAATTCCTCTGGCCAGTCCAGGAATTCCATTTTATATGATTAATTCACCTCATAGCCATTAGTTTCATTATCCACTCCAATGAGGAGTTATCCAGATAACCACTAAGACTCCTTCAAGTCTTCTATTACATATTCTGAAGGGAAAACAATTTCCTACTGTTTAACCAAAAGAATGATGCTAGTTGCATTTTCTTCTTTAGTTTCTCCTAACATCAATACTTGTATTTTACTCCTGTCTATTCTTGCTTTTAACAGACAAACTTAACAACTGTAGTTGTAGTACAAACAAATTCTTTTTCCAATTTTCACCAATATATTCAATCCAAAACAGAACAAAGAAAGGGAATTTAGAAAGTTAATAGGTATAAAAAAGAAAACAACAGCTAGCTACAATAGTGTCTTTTGTATGACCATTTACCTAAAGCCTAGAAAGATACTTCAATGTGGAAGAGACAAAAGCAACCCCAGGACTGTTTTATAATCTTTATAAATATTTGAAAGGGCATCTGGATCCATGTACAATCAACCGTTATGAATTCTTCTTCCCAAACTTCACTAAAGAACTACAAGACTTCTATCCAAGCAGATCTTGGGAATCACTAAGAAAGATAAATAATCAGATTTTAATTGAGAGCCAAGTTTCAGATCCTCTAATTACTGCAATTATGACTAAATTACTAAGCCACACTGATTCTTGGATAGGCAACAGGCTTCCTTCAAGGTTTCCGAAGCATACAAAATTCAGAAAGAGTTTTATGTACACCAGAGAAGCAAAGACAAATGAATAATAAAAACATGCATGTTCATAT
This sequence comes from Camelus dromedarius, assembly GCF_036321535.1. Classification (NCBI taxonomy): domain Eukaryota; kingdom Metazoa; phylum Chordata; class Mammalia; order Artiodactyla; family Camelidae; genus Camelus; species Camelus dromedarius. The sequence goes on from NC_087463.1 coordinate 21,256,477, forward strand.
AATAAAAGCATTCATTTAGTAATCAGGGGAAAATATTTAAGATCAAATTGGAAAACAGAACCAAGTTTTCTAAATCACAGATGTATTTTTTTCTAAATATCTTCCATATATTTTCTGATTTTAGGTACCTCTCACTTTCAAAACCCGTATTTCCAAATTCTATTCTCTTCATCTTTTTTTAACCAACTACTCATATATTAAATTGATGAAGAGAAGCACTGATTTTATGTAATTCTCAGAAATAAGGCACTTTACTTAAGTTTATGAAGATATTTTTCCTGGAAATTAATTGGGAAAAAAGTTCACTCCTAAACCAAGAGAAGGAAAAAAATTTCTTAAATTTTCCTGAAATTTCATTCCAAAATTCCAAAATAAAATTAAGGTTTATATTAAAATAATTTGTAAGACATAAACCAAACAAAATAGATGTTAATCAAAATGTGTACGAGACCAGGCATCTAAGTTAGTTCTTGCCATGTAATGCTGGTTGGCTTGGGCAAGTCACTTAATTTTCTGAAACTCAGCTTCCTTTTCTCTCCAAAACAAAGTAGGAATATCTGTCCTGACTGGATGAGACTTTGTTACGATCTGATGGAATAGGGTTTCGGACTGATGAAATGCTCTTCTAAATCAAGATAGCAAAGTACTCATGGCTGAAATCATGGACTGTGGCTTAGGGGAACCATGCATAGTTCTGACCTCAAAAACGATGTTCCCTTGAGGGAACTTACTCCAACTCTCTGAAACTCTTCCTTAAGTCTGTAAAACATTGACATAATAACTACCCCAGGAGATTATTGTGTTTATTGAATAAGAACAGCCATGATCATCATTTCTGGCTCAATACATGGAAGCTACTAGTGGGACAAAATTCTTCTTTTAAGTCTGTGAATTCTGTGTTCCACAGAAAATTTCTGATTATAGGTAACAAAAAAAAGTGAAAGCAAAAAGATAACTTTGAGGTGTGTGTGGCATAAGAAAAAAAAAAACTGATTACAAAAATATTTTTGATCATTTATCCTAACCCTGAAAAGAGAGCTAAAAGGAAAATTATGTTGAAAACTAATTGTAAAGGTTGATTTTGATCAGCCTCAACACAGTAAGTTACAAACATGGAGTGCTTTTATTTTTTCTAAAGACTAATATCAAGTTTTTTTTTTAAGTCACCACCTGAATCTCAGTGGGAGGGGCTGATACAGAGCCTACAAAATTACCAATTAATAGCTTTTTGGCTCATCTAATAATGTGTATGATAGCAGTGCGTATTTCAGGCATAATTAAAGTCTCCGTGGCTGAGGAGTTCCAAGCCCCTCCCTCTCTCATAATCCCCGCCCACCTGCACAGCTGCCGGGATCGGCCCACAGAAGGCGTGGTGGGTACGTGCTGAGCTCTCCGTCTCACTTTTTCCCACCTGGTTGCATGTGCCCGTGGGTCTAACGATGTGGTGTGGAGAAACACGCTAACTTAGGGCATGGCCTCGTTCACGTGGACTAAGTGAATGCACAAAATAGATAGAGAAAAGACCAAAACCACAGACTTAGGACACTTTACAAATCTGTATATCAGGCTTAATGTAATTATAAATACTGATCCTAAGACTCTGTTATGGATTGAATTGTGTCCCCTGCAAAGTCATATGTTGAAGTCCTAATTCCCTGAACCTTAGAATGTGACCTTATTTGGAGACAGGTCTTTGCAAAGATAACCAATTTAAACTGAGTCATGAGAGCGGGTGACCCAGATGACTCAGTGTCCTTATAAAAAGGGAAAATTTGGAGACAGGGACACACATAGAGGGAAAATGATGCAAAGAGACACAGAGAGAAGATGCTCATTTACAAGCCAATAAGAGAGGCTTGAAACAGATCCTTCCCTGATAGTGTCAAAGGGACCAAACTTGCTGACACCTTGATTTTGAACTTCTAGCCTCCAGAAGTGTGAGAAAGAAAATTTCTGTTGTTTCGTTATAAGGTACTTCATTACAACAGCCCCTAGCAAACTAAAACAGTCTCCAATCTAGGTCTGCTAATATGGATTTCCAAAGCGGCAGCCCAGAAAGTATGCTGTTACACCGGAAATTGACACAGCACTGCAAACTGGCTATACTTTAATTAAAAAAATTTATATATATAATATATATATGTGTGTGTGTGTATATATATATATATAATACACACACACACACTAAATAAATAAATAAACATTTAAAAGAATTAGAAATTTTAATTTAATTTTTTTAAAATCCTTATTGTCTGATCATCCTAAGTAAGAACCAGGAGTTTAAGACACTGCTCAAAACCTGAATGTCTAGGGGGTGAGGGGATAAGCAGACTGAAAAGCAGTGACTAGAAAGGTAAAGAACAACAGAAGACAAGAAGAATCAAGGAAATCAAGAGAAATGAGTTTGAAGAAGGTGAAGGCAAGAACGGCAAATCACACCTTTATTTTTTAACAAACGAAAGAGCGGACAAGGTGATTGGCTCTAACCGTGAGGAAACGGCACCTTCACGTTGCTAAGTATGCGGAAGGCGGCTGACTGACTGCAGGGCATCTCTTCCAGATTTTTTTCT